>NC_012872.2:18969575-19284061 GCF_000003195.3 Sorghum bicolor
TTTGGTGTTTGTCTATTTCTGCAGGGGGTTATCAGGAAATTCGGAAGAAAGGCCCACACGTCGGGATTACATAGAGATATCAACGTGCCGTGCAATTATCTTACATCTAGAAGACTCCAGAAGCCACGGGAACGAAGTGGAGCCAGAACGGAGCCTGGCCCAGGGCGCCCGCCCTAGGGCCCAGGGCGCCCGCCCTAGGGCCCAGGGCGCCCGCCCCCTATTAGAGTCCAATCAGAACTCTCTTTCGGGATTACGCTCCACCGACCTAAAGGATCAAGGATAACCGTTCAATCAATGTCTGTTTGATCCGACGGCCCATATTCACTTGGAAGGACTATAAAACCAGACCCCCTGGCCCCTGGAGGAGAGAACCTCTCAACCCTAATTCATTATTCATCAAGGGAGAAGAAGCCTCTGATCAAGCCTAGAGCCACCACATCAATTAGATATCTTGATTAGCATAGCTACATAGGATTAGAACTAGAAGGAGTCAATCTTTGATTGGTTTCCGGATCTGTCAAGAGGATTCTTGGTAATTCTCTATTGTTCTTCAATTGTTCATCTTTGTTCTTCAATATTATGAATATGACTTTGTTCTACTTCAATATTGATTATGACTTTGCTCTACTTGTTTATATTCGCAATTATATTGTTCTTAGTTTATCATAGTTATATATTTGGCTTAGTTAGATTGGAATTATATACATGTTTAGGATCGTATAGCGTTTATCCATGGGATCCATGGGTAAATGATAGATATTGTGTAGGCGTGGTGCTTATACCGTATTTATCTACGATTGTACCCTATATGCCAGATCGCGGGGTAGTTCATGGTAGTGACAGCTCCATTGATTCTTATATAGTCCCCCTCTCGTGTATTGGGCTGGCAGAGCAACATTATTACAGGGGAGTGATTGCTATGTTTCTCATATTCCTTGATAATATCACTATGCATGGGTGTAGTCCTGTCTCACAATGATTGCTAAGTATAATTGCACTAACTATGATATGCTAGACTATATAGTTAAGAATAGCTTAGGAAATATTCTTGTAGTTCGTCCTAATTCCATGCTAATGACTTGCTAGAATATCTAATTGAGGTGCTTATCATATTTATATATGGCTAAGTTATGCTGATCAGATTAATTATCTTTGTCACTATTCATTACTCTATATATCCTTTATGTGATACTTATCCCTGTATGAAAGAGATAGATAAACGTTCTCAATTATACATGCAATGATAGATACTCAATCTTATATTCCATTCTATAATCAACATTGATGATTGCTAATCCCTTCCCAGTGGTAAAAATATAAATAACGATAACTAGAATACTTACCGGTTAAAATGCTACATCGGTATTAATCTGTGCACTTGCAGATCCCATTCATTATTTATCTAGATGAGCAATTGCATATTTCAATAACGCATCTCTTATGTCATGCTGGGGATGACAACTTGGCTTAAGTGGCATGAGGGATAGTTTTGGCATTTTTGGCACCGTTATCAGAATTAGAATACTAAGTCTACTTTTGGTAGTGACATTAAGAATGCCCAACAGGGGCAAGTTCCAACTTGATTATCAATGTATGACAACATGTTTCTCAACAACTCGAAGACCACCTTTATAACTACCCTATTACGGAGTAGCGTTTAATAGTCCCTAAGTAGGACATTTCACATCTTGAGAACATACGACAATCTCAGGTCTAAGGACATAACGAACATGATGCATAAAGAGATAATAAGAACATCTCATGTTGATTTAGTCCAGCCCCATGTCATACATGTGCCCACATTATTACTTTGACATCTCTATGTCTATGACTTGTGAAACATAGTCATCAACTAATACATGTGCTAATCTAATATTCATGTGTGTCTTCACAAGAACTCTAATTAGGAACAACTTTAGAATAACCATACAAGTAAAAGAGTTTCACAAACAATTCACATAATTGTCAATCGATACAAGTTTGTCTATAATGGATATTCATTAAACTCATAATATATGTCATGGATACAATCGTAATATCATCATCTCTATGACTCCCTCTAGGGCATATTCCTAACAACTATGTCCCCGTTATGTCGGCAAACACTTGGTGGTTCAATGGCTAAGAGGTGTTGCACGAACCTTGTCCACACAATTGGACACTACAATAACCTACCCACAAGTGAGGTAGCTCAATGACACGCGCAATCCACTAGAGTTGCCTTGGACTCTCCACTGGGGAAGGTACAAAACCCCTCACAATTGCCAGGAGATGGCCATTGTTGGTATAAATTAACTACACCCTAATAGTGATTATAATCAGATTATCCGCAAGTGCACACATATATACTGATCAGCACTTCACCAAGATTAACCCGGTTTTAATATCGAACCCAAAGTAACAGTAGGTGATTTATGACTTAGCCTATAAGTTCTTAATCTAAGGCAGCATAAACAATCTAGAAACTATTGATGATGAGGAAATACTAATGTACTCTGGTTCCAATAACCAGTAAACTTTGTATAGTATCATCTTATGGGGCAAGTAACCTAAATAGGGGAAGAATCAGAGTAATCCCCTACCAGGCACCTATAAGCCTATCAATCCTACCAACGGGAAGTGGACTATAGAGGAATCAACGCAGATACATTTTAATCCAGCCGATAGGAATGTTATCGGCACTTAAACTCTTATGCATCGACCCATATGCTTGGGTAGTACTTCTTTAGATATTTGCCATTTAATGCTCTAGGAAATTCTACTCCTTCAAAAGTTTCTAAAATATAAGTGTTACCAGGAGCCGATCGACTTATCCGATAGGGACCCTCCCAATTGGGAGACCACTTCCCAAATTTTGAACTTTTAGTCCCGATTGGTAAGATTAGTTTCCATACTAAGTCTCCATCGGCAAACTCCTTAGCTTTTACCTTCTTATCATACCATCTGGCAACTCTCTTCTTATTCTCTTCTATACTCATTAAAGCCCTTAGCCGATGCCCTGCTAGATCATCCAACTCGTCTGTCATCAAAGTAGCATAATCATCGGCAGCCAATTGATCTTGAAAAGATAGTCGCCTAGACCCAGTCTTAATTTCCCAAGGTAACACTGCATCATGCCCATATACCAACTGATAAGGCGAAACCTTAGTCGATCCATGACAAGCCATCCGGTATGACCATAAAGCCTCATTTAACAACGTGTGCCACCTCCTAGGGTTTTCTTCAATCTTCCGCTTGATAAGCTTGATAATCCCTTTGTTAGACGCCTCGGCCTGCCCATTATCTTGAGCATAATAAGGAGAAGAGTTCAATACTTTAATTCCCATACCGATTGCATATTCATCAAACTCCCCCGATGTGAACATAGTACGCTGATCGGTAGTAATTGTTTGAGGAATTCCAAATCGGTAAATAATATGCTCTTTCACAAAATCAATCATATTGGCCGATGTAACTTTCTTTAAAGGAATAGCTTCAATCCACTTAGTGAAATAATCGGTGGCAACTAAAATGAATTTATGCCCCTTGCTTGATGGCGGATAAATTTGGCCGATCAAATCAATAGCCCATCCTCGGAACGGCCAAGGCTTGATGATTGGATTCATGGCCGATGCGGGTGCTCTTTGAACATTACCAAATTTCTGACATCCTTGACACCCCTTGAAATACCTAAAGCAATCTTCAAGTATGGTCGGCCAATAATACCCATTCCTCCTAATCATCCACTTCATCTTAAAAGCCGACTGATGTGCTCCACACACTCCCTCATGGATCTCTCCCATCAAACTCCTAGCCTCGTCATCACCTAAACACCTGAGAAGAACCCCATCAATAGTTCAATAATATAATTCATCTTCGAGGAGCACATACTTGGTGGCTTGAAACCGAACACGCCTCCCTACTTTCTTGGATGGATCCTTTAAATAATCAATGATTTCTTTTCTCCAATCATCGGCACCGATTGCCGATATTACATTAATCATGGGCTGATATCCCGAGGCATGCTGAGCCAACCGATTGGCCTCTTCATTATGCAATCGAGGAATATGCTCCAATCGGAAGTCCTTGAATTCCTTTAACAGTTGCATACTCCTTTCATGATAAGTTATTAGGACCTCGCTTCGGCACTCATAGCTTCCAGCCAATTGATTTATAACCAGCATAGAATCCCCCAAGATTTCAACAGCGTCAGCATGAACTTCCCTTAGTAATTCCAACCCTTTTATCAAAGCTTGATACTCAGCCTGATTATTTGTTGACGTGGCAACAATCGGCAAAGAAAACTCGTACTTCCTTCCCCGAGGAGAAATTAACACTATGCTGATTCCTGCCCCTCGGTCACACGTGGATCCATCAAAGAAAAGCGTCCAAGGTACAATTTCCAAAGTCCCCACTGTACCGCAATGCCGAGTCACAAAATCGGCCATAATCTGTCCTTTAACCGCTTTAGCCGATTCGTAACGCAAATCGAACTCCGACAGTGCCAAAATCCACTTACCGATCCTACCGCTCATAATCGGCATAGATAGCATATATCGGACCACATCATCTTTGCATATGACAGTGCATTCGGCCGATAACAAATAGTGTCTCAACATAATACATGAGAAATAAAGACACAAACATAACTTTTCAATGGCCGAGTACCTGGTCTCAGCATCAACCAATCTTCTACTTAAATAGTAAATCACACGTTCCTTCCCATCAAATTCTTGAATTAAAGCCGAACCTATGACCATCCCATCGATAGACAAATATAATCTGAAGGGCTTTCCTTGCTGAGGTGGAATCAGAACTGGAGGATTTACCAAATAACTCTTAATTTCATCCAAGGCCAATTGTTGCTCTTTCCCCCAGACAAACTCTTGATCGGCTTTCAACTTAAGTAAAGGACTGAAAGCACGAATCTTACCAGATAAATTAGCTATAAATCTCCTGATAAAATTTACCTTGCCGATCAAGGATTGGAGCTCAGTCTTGTTGGTAGGGGCAACTATTTTGTTGATAGCATCAATGGATCTCCGACTAATTTCAATTCCCCTTTGATGCACCATGAAGCCAAGAAATTGTCCTGCCGATACACCAAATGCACACTTGTTGGGATTCATCTTTAAACCATGCTTCCTTGTGCATTCCAACACCTTTCGCAAATCGGCAAGATGCTTTGTGAAGTCTCCTGACTTAACCACCACATCATCAATATAAATTTCCACCAACTTGCCGATGAACTCATGAAATATAAAATTCATAGCCCTCTGATAAGTAGCACCGGCATTTTTCAAGCCAAAGGTCATGACTATCCATTCAAACAACCCAACATGCCTAGGACATCTAAATGCAGTCTTTGGAATATCCTCTTCAGCCATGAATATTTGATTGTATCCTGCATTGCCATCCATAAAGCTGATAATCCGATGCCCAGCCGCGGCATCAACTAACAGATCGGCAACTGGCATTGGGTATCCATCCATCGGCGTAGCTTTATTGAGATTCCTGAAATCAATGCAAACCCGAAGCTTCCCATTTTTCTTGTAGACTGGAACAACATTGAAAATCTACTAGGCATACCAACACTGCCGAATAAATTTAGCCTCGATAAGTTTAGTTATTTCGGCCTTGATGTCAGGAAGAATATTAGGATTACATCGGCGAGCTGGCTGTTGATGTGGCCGAAATCCAGACTTAATAGGTAACCGATGTTCGACAATCGATCAGTCCAAACCAGGCATCTCAGTATAATCCCAAGCAAAGCAATCTTTATACTCTTTTAACAAATCAATTAACTGTTGCTTACACTCAGAATTTAACTTAGCACTAATAAAAGTAGGTCTAGGTTTATCACCACTACCTATGTCTACTTCTACCAAATCATCGGCCGATGTGAACCCCTGGCCTAACTTTCCATCATCGGTGAACCTATCCATTAAAAACCTTCATCAGGACCGACTGATCGGTGGAATTTTGTAATCGGCAACTTTGAGAAAATCCTTTTCCCAAACTTCTCCTGAAATACACCTAGTTCTTTCGTAGGTGTCTGCCTCTACCGATGCAATAACATAGGAAGAATCTCCCGGGACAATCTCGATCTTGTCACCTACCCACTGGACCAAGCATTGGTGCATTGTAGACGGGATGCAACAATTGGCATGAATCCAATCTCTTCCCAACAGCAAGTTATAAGCACCTTTTCCACTGATTACAAAGAAAGTTGTCGGCAAGGTCTTACTGCCGAAAGTCAATTCAACACAGATGGCTCCCTTAACCGGAGACACATTCCCTTCAAAGTCTTTTAGCATCATATCGGTCTTGGTCGAATCCTGATCCCTTTCCCAAGCTTCCGATACACTGCATATGGCATGATATTGATAGCAGCCCCACCATCAATTAAAATCTTGGTCATCGGCCGACCATCCACTCTTCCTTTGACAAACAGAGCCTTAAGATGTTGCCTTTCATCATCGGCAGGCTTTTCGAAGATGGCTGTCATCAGATCCAGAGCCAACTGAGCTATTTGGTCAGAAAACTCCAACTCATCATCACTGGACGGTGCAAGGAATTCCATCGGCAACATAAATACCATATTAACATCTGCCGATGGACCTTTTCCCTTAGGATCTGATTGTTGCTGACCCCCAGATTGACCAGAGTTCTCACCCTTGCTTAGCTCTTCTTGTCTTTCGTGCTGCAATCTTCTCTTCTGTGTCCTAGTCAACCCCTCTGGACACCATGGAGGGTGTTGTTGCTGCCTTACCGATGGGCGACGATTTTCCCTTGACTCCATCCGATAAGTGTTAGCGTCCCTGCAAAATATGAACTCATCGGGAACCCGAGCATTAGCCATTTCCTCAAGCTCTTCCTGATTCCTAGGAAAATATTCAACTCGATCTCCAAGCCTGTCATGCACACTGAGTCTGCCCCCCAGCCGATCATGAACCGACGCTCTCCTCCTAATCGGTCCATCAAACCGGCGGTTATTGTTCTGATACTGCCGATTTGATCTGTCATACCGATCATAACCATTACATTTCGAGCAGTCTCTGATAGTAGGAAGCTTGATATTTTCCTCCCAACAATGAATGAAGAACGGGCAATTCCAGTGATCCCTGTGCCGATTCCACTCTTGTCGGCGTCTTTCTTCTTCCCGATGATAATCTTCTTGCTGGCGCCGATACCGATCCTCACGTTGCTGCCAAGTCTCCTGAGGCCTTCTATGAGTTATGACAATACCAGATCGGGGAGGCCTTCCTGAGTTAGCTCCCTCCTAGATCAAGCCTTTTCCTTTTGCATCGGCAGTAGTGATATGATGCTGAGGATCTACCGATGCACTTCTTTCCGCTGCTTCCGATGTCAAGACCTTGGCCTTTCCCTTAGTATCCAGTATGTTTGGTGGGAAATGATGTTGATCAATCTTCATCGGCTTCTGAGTTTTGGATGTGTCAAATTTGATCCTCCCAGATTCTATAGCCGATTGCAGCTACTGTCTAAAAACTTTGCACTCATTGGTGCTGTGAGAAGTTGCATTGTGCCATTTGCAGTACTTCATCTTTTTTAATTCTTCAGCCGATGGGATCACATGATTGGGTGACAACTTGATTTGCCCCTCCTGAAGTAGAAAGTCAAATATCCTATCGGCTTTAGTGATGTCAAATGCGAACTTCTCTGGCTCTTTATGCCCAAAGGGGCAAGACATCGGCTTCTTATTCTTTACCCATTCTGCCAAGCCAATGACTGGTTCCTCATCAGAGTCCGAGCTTGCTGCCTCGTCCACAAATGATACCTTTTTGTTCCATGCTCTCTTGGGCTCAAAAGGCCTAATATCCTGATCAGAAATTCTCTGCACCAAATGACTTAAGCTTTCGAACTCTTGAGATGCATACTTGTCCCTGATATGCGGCAACAAACCTTGGAAAGCCAAATCGGCTAGCTGCCGATCATCCAAAACTAGACTATAGCATTTGTTCTTGACCTCCCGTATTCTCTGCACAAAACTTTCAACCGATTCATCATTGCGTTGCTTCAATTTAACCAAATCGGTGATCTTCTTCTCATGGACTCCAGAAAAGAAGTATTTGTGGAATTGTTTCTCTAGATCGGCCCAAGTAATCACTGAGTTAGGAGGTAATGATATAAACCAAGTGAAAGCCGATCCAGATAATGATGACGACAACAAGTGAACCCTTAACTCGTCCCTGTTAGCAGCTTCTCCACACTGAATGATGAACCTGTTGACGTGCTCCATGGTCGATGTATCATCCTGCCCAGAAAACTTAGTAAAATCCGGCACTTTGTACCGATTTGGAAGCGGGATTAAATCATATGCAGGAGGATACGCACTACACCATGACCCACTTTTCCCTACACTCATGTGTGGGCAAATCATAGGTTGTACCAACACGTTATTTGTTGGCAATTCTGTCATCTTTTAGCGTCCCCTAAACTGTCGCCAAAAGTATTGTAAGGCTACATCTTAACTGTCGGTGTTTCTCCTCCCAACGAAAAATGTGTCGGCAAAAGTTTGCAAACAAGAAAACTGTCGTCGTAGCCTAATGAAACCACAGTCGAAGTGTCGTCGAAGGGTGAAATTAGAGGTTTCCCAAATATATAGGCGTATGCGCGGGAGATAGAAGTGAAAAAAACTGCAGCGCGCCAAAACTGAACACAGAGCAGGAGCGAATATTCATTGAACAGGCTTTTCATTCCATCCACCCACGTGGCTCAAGTCAACCCGCCCAACCCGCTGTCCGCCCAACCCCCTCCGTCCAGGACGTCGTGGCCCCAACACCGCCGCCCAACCCGCCGTCGCCCAAGCTCCCCAGCGCCGCCCGTGCTCCTCGCTGCCCCAGCGCCGCCCCAGTTCCCCACCGCGCCAGGTCCCCGCCATCCCAGCACACTCCAGCGATGCAGTGCCGTAGATCCGCCCCAGCGACCGCGTCGACCCAGATCTCCACCGCCCCCAGCGCCGCCCCAGCTCTCCACCGCCCTAGCGCTGTCCCAGCTCCCAGCCGCTCAAGCCCTAGCCGCGAGCTGCCCCTTTCTCTGTCGTGGTTCCACCCAAGGCCAATGACGGACAGGTTAGCAGACCCATCCCACCATCAGCAAGCAAGAGGGCTGCAACCATCACATCCCCATCCCCCTCCACATCCAGGTGCGTTAGCTTTGTTTTCCCTTCCCTTCATCCCATTTCGTAGTGTATTAGGGTTTGGGCACAACTAATTTTGTTGTACTCTTTTTATCATGGTTGCTGAAAGGACTAGGCAAATGTGAATGTGATGTTTAATGCCTTAGTTGATTTTGCAGAGGAACCACCTGGATTCAAGATCTTCTACACACCACAATCCATTGCTTGCATGTAAGTTTACTTGTGCGGATCTGAACTTATTTCTAGTATGGATGCAAAGTTCACATGAAGGGAATTTAGTCACTTATCTTTGGTCTTTTATGTGACAAAACATGCTATGTTTCTCCTATATAAAAAGTGTGAGAAAAGGGAATCAATTGAACTTTAAGCTACAAGTGGAAGTATAAGTTAATCTTGGAATTATTGAAATGCATAAATATCTCCTCATGCACGTGTTGGTACTGAAATGGTATGCAAGCAATTTTTTTCCATTTCTTCGTATCTTGTAACTACAATAACATATATATGGTGTAGGGTGAGGAGCTAGGGCGTCCCCCTCGTAGAGATGAAGTGTTTATCAAAACTCACACACACAAGGATGGGGTACCCCATAAAGGAGCTGCAACAACAATTGTAAGTGTGATAAACATAACAATTTCTCATGCCATTTTATTTTGCTATTTTTTTTGTTTGCTGCAGAATGCACTTCAAGATGCAATTAGAGATAATCCTGCATTGACAGACAAGAGTATCCAGGAAGGTGATGTTTATTCCTATGTTTGTGGGCCAGAGAAGAATGGATATGTTCGTGTTATGGGTTTGGGGCCAAGTCCAGCAGATTTGGAAATGCCTGGAGCTAGAAAATGCCCATCAACAAGGCTTCAAATGGAGATAGAAGCTCGCCGAGAATCTGATAGGAGAGTTGAAGACCTAACAAATCGTCTAGACTTAATGCAAGAAACCCTGAATAGATTGTTGCAGCAACAAAATGGCAATAACACTCCTCATGGATCCAACAATGCATCAGAGGTGATAATTGTCAACCTTTATCTCTTATATTTTTCTTTGTCGCTGCAATAATTGTTTAGTGGTTTTACTTTATCTCATTGGTTTTACTTTGATTTAGAATTTGAGGGTTGCACCAACATATCATGATGAAGTACATGAAGAGGAACATGAACATGATGCTAGATCATATGCTGGGGATGATATGGCTGATATGCACTTTAATGATGATGACTTTCTGACTAGACGAGTCGTCGTTCGAGATGAGCAGCATAATGAGGTAATTTCCTTCTGAACTTTAGCAGATTGGTGCAAATGATCTTTAGGGTACATACAAGACACCCTAGTCTGATATACCTCATTTTCTACCTCTACCTTACTATAATGCAGATTGCAATAGTTGCAACCCTCTTTTTCTACTATCTAGTTTATGCTATAAATAATAAATCAACCACTATAGATTTTTAGAACCAGTTTCCTATGCTGATCTGGAATATATTTTATGGCTCAGGGTGGTAGAGATGTGATATTATTAAATGTAGTAAGGCCCTATGATCTCCCTGTGGCAAAGGCTACCATTCAAACAAAGAATCCAAGGGCTATTGTCGGGGGTGCTGCTCTTGGCGTGCAGTTCTGTGAAGTAGTTGTTAACCATGTCTTTATGAGGAACGCTATACTGCCTCGTCCATATGAAGGGGTCAACACCATGCTAGAGGCTCGTGGGAGATGCATTGCATGGCCAAATGACAGAGTAATTGTCTAACCTCTCTATATTCTTGATATATGATTGTTATTTTTTTTGCTGATTAGTAACATATTTGCTTTCTACTAGATGAAGGATGACAGGAACATGCCACAACACTCAAAAGATACATGTTAATTTCCTAAGCAAATTTCAGATGTACACAAAAGCAGAATATTACTAAAAAAACTTTATAATACTGCTCTAGAAGATTTATAGGGGTTAGCTTTTGCTGTATGGATAATCATGATAATTCCTACCCCTTCAGCCAAAATTCAGTTAACCTAAAATGCTGCTAATGGATACTAAATCTGCACTATTTCTTAAAACATGTATAGCATCGCTGTCACTTTTATAAATATCTGGGGTCACCAAATAATTTATGGCAGTATAGTAACATTGTTTCAATATTTCCACCTAATAACAATGAATAGTGAATGATGTACATAGCACATTTCACTGATATTTCACCTTTTTTATCTTATTAGGTAATTAAGCTATGTGGTGTTGCAAGTATTTTGGATTGGCAACCTTATGAAGTTCCGATCGGAGAGCTGTTCTATGTTCTCTAGAGTTGCAGCAACCAAATGGGAATGAAGTTGCAAGTATTTTGGAGCGGCAACAAGTGTCCGAGAATTGTGCAGGAAGACATGAATTGCAGTTCTGTTCTTTTGTTTTCACCTATGTAGGCCAAAGAAACAGAAGTGTTGAATGCTGTTTTTGTGCCCAAGTCATGCACTACCACTCTTAGATTTAGCCATAACTAGTTAGTAAAGACTTGCAGCATGTCTGCTAGTCAGTAATCTATATCATGGACCTATATATGTATGGTTGTATGTACTTGTGTATGCCTGCTGGTAGTCACGAATATATATTGAGGACCTATATATGTATGGTTGTATGTACTTGTGTATGACTGGTGCTAGTCACTAATATATATTGAGGACCTATATATGTATGGCTATATGTATGTGATTTTCATTTGACCAGCTTGTATATATATCCACTTGGTGTATTTATGCAAGGTCTAATTTATATATGTATTTGCTCAATTTTGATGCCTTCTATATGAATAATAGTGCATTTGTCAAACTAGATTTGTAGTATGAGTTTTGCCGATACTCAACTGCTGGATAGGGCGTGCATGGATTGGGATATACATGGAAAAGGTTTTGCCAACACATACATAGTTGGTATAGCTCCTAACTATCGGCGTACCTCTTAACTGTCGGTAAAGAGACAACTGTCGGGAAAAAATATAACTGTCGGCATTGGTAACCTATTTAGCTACACAAAAGGTGTCAGGAAAGGATAAAACTGTCGGGAAAGGTTTCGCCGACTGCATCTACCGCGACTATTTGAAAACTGTCAGTGAAACCTTTTGTGGCAGGTTTTCTGTCGGCAAAGGTAGCCTTTGCCCACTAAACAAAGTGTCGGCAAAGGTATGGCATGGTATATTGACGGTGTCCGATAAGAGTAAGTGTTGACTTTGGGTTTTGTCCCAAATTGGTCTCTCATTACTTCAGCAATCTTATCGGCCCAATAAGCATCGGCATCTTGCCGATGAGGCGGTTGCGGATCTGGGATCTGCTGATATGCTTCCACGTGTCTATGTGGTGCGCGATCTACATGGAACATTGGGTTAATCATCTGGCCACCAACCTGCTGACCACCGATCTGTTGACCACCAAACTGCTGACTACCAATCTATTGTCCGCCAATCTGCTGCCCAAGATTCATTGGCTGGTTGGGCAACCCTTGATTCTGGAGCCTAGGGTAGATCTAGCCTTGCTGAAACCCTGTAGCTTGATGATGCTGTTGGGGCATTTGTGGAAAGACTTGCTGCTCAGGCCATCCACTATTAGCATTCATCGGCATAGGACCTGCCGATGACTGGTAATTGGGCATCATCATTGAATTGACATACCCTGGCTGAGTCATAAACCTCTGTTGCGTCAGCATTGAATCTGCCGATGCATTAGGCATCTGGAACGTTGGAGCTTGAGAATTCCCAGTGTAAGGCCTTGCAGTAGTGGTTGTAGTATACTGGGGACTCTGATTCATCAGCATATTTGGAGGCGTCGATGCCATAGGAGCCTTGCCTCTCACATCAGCCGTTTGAGATATACCAGGTGTCTTCAACGTCAACTCTAGAGGCATACCATAACCCCACCAGTTAGGAGGAGGGACCGATCCCGACATTGCCGATGCCAATAGATCTGTAGCAAGTTTAATCTGCCCATCTGAAGTCGATGGATTGGTCGTCATCGGCGTAGATTGTGCATTAGTGACTCCTAACGTGCTTAGAGGAACAGTAGTTTCTGTACCCGCAGCGGCTGTAGCAGCCGATGGAGCTGTGACCACCAGTGATCCTGGCTGATGATGAGAAGGGCCCACATAATTTGGTGGCAATTGTCCTTCTTTGAAAGTTCTAGCCACGGCATTGAAAACCGTATTAGACAGCACACCAGCTTGATTGATCAAGGCACGGTTAATAGCACTATCAACCATGTCTTGAAGTTTACCAGGATTGGCTTCAAAAGTGACCTGCCGAGGCATCGGCAGCGCTTCCTTCTGGATCACCTCGCCGCTCCTGTTTATGCTGAAGGCCTTGAGACATTGTTGCTTGTAATCCTCCATAGCCTTCGCAATAGCTTGCTTCTGCTCATCTTTGAGGCTAGCTTCTGTCACGGGGATGACGTTCTCCAAGTCGAACTCGGTAGTCGACATGTTGATTTTGATGTTGAATCTGGTCCCACTGGGCGTGCCAAAAGATGTGTTGATGCAAAAGCTAGATCTGCAAACACAAAGGGCTAATACCCAATTCAAACGTTAAGGCGTGCCAGCCAATTTGACCTTACTATCGGCAAAAGTGATAACTCGAATACTTTGGTCCCGACAATAGCGATGCGCCCGGATGCCACGGCCAAGAGGTATTCACGCGGAACTTGAGAACACGCCGAGCTTAAGTCGACAGGTTCCTAAGAACTCGTAATAAAAAGGAAAATATGACGAAGTCGTCGAAAAAGTAGATGCTGGAATATAAGTAAAAACTTGTGTTTGATTGATTGATTGTTTGATTGATATATCAATTACAAGGCCCTAGGGTCTATATTTATACCCTGCTCAAAGAGCTACAATCAGACACGACTAGAACTCGAATTTCAAATTAAACAGAATCCGTATACAAAACGATTTAAACAACTAAGGAAAACATAAAACTATCCTCCCGTGATAAACTGGGACACCACCACATGCCAATCGGCAACCTTCAGGTTCCTCTTCTGAATCATCAGCAAACCCCTCATCGTAGCCATCAGTACAGGTTAATGCTGACCATCGGCATAAACACATCACCACCCATAGACTTAGTCACATTCAGCTGTTCCTTCATTGGCAACCACCCTCATCAGCAACTCTCCTGCAGACCAGTTACTGTTGCCCTATCTCGCCGATCTACACTCTACCGATCCGGGGTACGTGTCCAAAAACGGTGTCAATGCCTACGTGAACTACGATTGTCCGGCTGGTCACGGGACATTCACAAGCAACCATTGCCCAGACACCACGTCTAAGCTACGAATCACTACTCCGACCTAGGAGCTACCCAAATCGTAGTACTCAATATAATATGAGTTACAAACCAAAGAATGAATACAAACAAGTTGCTTACTTGAAATAGAAGGGTAAATACAAAAGTACCTCAGAACGCGGCTCCGGGCGAGGGAGTCGAATCCCGAAGAATACAAATCTTGAGGAAGCTCCGACAGGCCAGGACTCCTCCGAATCTCTACTCCTCTACTCTATCTCTCTCTAATCTCTATCTTGATTGCTAGCCTAGATCTAGTGGATTTCTATCTAATGCTCTGATTCTTCATCTCTTGATCTAGCCTCCTCTAGAGGGGTCTTGCCTTCTATTTATAGCCTAGTGGGGTGAACACGCACCGTTAGATCAAACCGACTTAACTAGTGGTCGAGATGGCTCCTCAGAGACGGTGGAGGAAGCTTCCGGAAGGGGGGCACAAGACCTAAACCTAGGGGGGGCGCTATGGTGGGGCCGGCTGACCCCAGCTGGTGGCGGCTGGTCCTCCCCTTGCGTCGGGTGTCTTCCAGAACGTTCCTGAATCCTCCGGTGTCATCCTTTCGTCGTGGTTAAGTTTTGTGGCCAATTAGCACTTAAAATCCCTCTTTCCAACATTTTTTGGAATAATCCCTGGAAAACACAAAATATACAAAACTCGTGGAAATTGTCAGTGATAACCCTATTCTAATGGATATTCATTTCTAGTGGAGAAATAAATGCTAATAAATTTTATAGGTTAACAAGTGTCAACAATTACCCCCACACTTAGGCTTTTACAAGTCCCAAGAAAAAGGTTGGTTTTATCATACTGAGTAAATATTTAATGCATAACTTGGAAATTAAATTATATAAAACTGATCTAGTCATCATGTACTGTGGAAATTTAAAGTGCTTATCATGAATTCTAGTTATTGGAGAGTAGGATAGCTTAAAGTAGATTACCCTCTTCCTTAAATTTTGTCTACTGGAGAGTAAGTGAAGTTTGTAAATAAAACATAGCTTCAACCTTCTCTTAATTCTAGTGGCATCAATGATTATGATATTAATTTGATGTTATGACCAGGGAGGGAAATATCATATTCCTGGATGAGACAAATTATCCACTTTCTTGGCATATTATGTAGGAGGGACCATGAGCTCTCTTTCTTCTTTTTTTTATATCGAGGTTTCAGACACTTGTCCCTTTTTATTTCCTCGTGATCTATCTTTTTGAGGTTTCGGACACTTGTCCCTTTATATTTCCTCGGATTTCCTTATGAAGAGCTCATGCCTCCTTCATAACAGTGCTTAAGAGAGCGTGCTATGTTTTTTATGATACTAGGAATATGATAAATCTCTCTACCAAAGTCATATTAATAGAGTGACATTATTATTTGATTCCAATACAAAGAGAGGTGAAGCTAATTTGTTTTTTTACCTCTTTGAAAAGAAAAATCTCCAAAGACAAATTTTTCAGGAATTGAATATTCATTATTTTGCTATCTCTTTTCCTCAATAACTTAAGTAAACATGAAGTACTATAAATTTCATAGCCATGATTCTGGAAAAGTGTTATACAATTTATTTTTCAAGTCATAGGTTAAGTATCGTTTATTCTTTCTTAAAATATGTAATATGAAGAGTTACGATTCGGATGATAAATCAAAGATAAAATATATGCTATTATAATTTAAATAACTCAAACCTAACCTTGACCGAAGCGGAGGTGGGAAGGAGCAAATAGGGCACCGACCAGCCCCACCTAGGCACCAGCCGGCCCCACCTCTAGGCAGTGTGGGCTCCGCTTTGCTGTGTGTGATCTTGGTTCGATTGTATTCCGAATTACACTACTTTTTTTGACTGAATTTCCATTTTGTTATTGAGATGTGCCTCCCCCACACTTATTTTCCTGTATACTTTCCTACGCAATATGTGGAGACAAACACATACAAAAGAAAAATAGAGAAAAGAGTAGATAAAATATAAGGCACTTTATTTATTCATGATGGTGATAGTTGAATAAACGTTTTAACGATTGAGCTGACAACTGCCCTAGCTCGATGGGCCTTAACCTAATACTTAACTAACTTAACTAACTAGCCAAATCTAGCGGAATTGTGCCTTATTTATAGTTAACTGGGCAACTACGGCTGCCCTTTCTTGTTGAGGCGCTAGATTTCGTCGTGCAAGGCTGCAATCTCTGCTTCAAGCTTATCTTTATCACTCCTAAGGCTACGGATCAACTTGAAACTGATCCCTAGCTGCTTGTCCATGCCTTTAATAATCTTGTCCCTTAGATTGTTGGATTTCTCCATCCCCCTGACAATGTAAAAGAGGCTTTCTAGCTTTTTGTTAAGGGTGCGCAAGGTAGGAGCTGGCTGCTTGGGGGCTTTCTCCAATGCTAGTGCTGATGTAGTCCTCTTCCTCTTGGGCTTAGGTGGCGGTGCGAGATGCCCTAAGTAGCACACCTTGTTAGGGTTAGCCCTAACGCCTTGGATAACCAGACGAGCGGAGGTGTACTTAGCATAGATCAGCTTCCCGTTCTTGTCGGTTTGGACCGACAAGAGCCGCTCGTTCTCCCTAGGTTGGAGAAGTGGAGTACCCTTGGGGATGGTGACTTGTTTCCCTTTAGCAATTCCTTGTAGCAATTGCCTTGTAGGAGAAGGATCAGATGGTTCTTGCACATAGTATGCTTGATCATAGCGTTGGGGTACTGTGGGGACGTGCTTCGGTGGCACCACGGCGAGAGCCTTCAGTGGCACAACGGCGAGAGGCTTCGGTTAGGCGAGGACGAGGGCCTTGGAGTTGTCGACCGCTTTACCTGCCAATGCTAATAGATCTAATTTGGAGAGCTCTAGGGGAGAGATGTGGCTGGTTATGGGATACTATTGAGGAGGGTCTAGGTACGTATTTATATGGGTTTTCAGAAGACGTGATGAGGATGGATTCTAGGCTCTATAGGATCCGTACCAAGGAATATCCGATTACGACTAGATTATGCACAAATATCCAAAGGAAGAGTGTAGAAGAATAAGGAATGAGAATCGGGATGGGGGTGACAGGGGGCGCCGACCGGCCCCACCAAGGGCCCACCTCGGGTGCCCTTCCGCGTGGTACCTTTAGACTCTTCATATTTTCTGTTAAACGTATTTTTGGATAAAATTTTGTACATAGAACTTAATATGATGGTAATTGAATAAATTCTATCTCATCAAATTACTCCTAAATCAAATGGTTCTAAATAAAGTTTAAGTCGGTGTCCATTTACCTTGAATAACGTACCTTCGCTTGTTTGTAGAGTTACCGCTTCGTGTGGTGATGAATTCATGACGGTGAAGGGTCCTTCCCATTTACTCCTTAATTTTCCAAGCTCAAATAATTTGAACCTGGAATTAAAAAGTAATACCTTATTTCCCGGTGCAAATTCCTTCTTCTTAATCCTCTTGTCATGCCATCTCTTTGTTCGCTCTTTGTAGATCTTCGAATTGTGGTATGCCTTCTCTCTCCATTCTTCTAGTTCTGATAATTGCATTTTTCTTTTCTCTCCAGCGGCTTCAAAATCCATATTCTATCTTTTGATATCCCAATAAGCTTTATGTTCTAACTCGACTGGCAAGTGACAAGTCTTACCATATACCAATTGATATGGGGACATACCCAGAGGTGTTTTATAAGCTGTCCCGTATGCCCATAGTGCATTTGGTAACTGATCCCTCCATAGAGTTCCCATCTCATTTACTATTTTCTGAAGAATATTTTTTATTTGTTTATTTGATGTTTCTGCCTGGCCACTTGTCTGAGGAGGATATGGAGTAGCGACATTATGTTGTATTCCATGAGTTTGTAGGTATAAGTGAAACTTTTTATCAGTGAAGTGTGTTCCTCCATCACTTATAACCATCCCCGGTGTTCCAAATCTCGGAAATATAATCTCTTCAAACATCCTCTTTGAGTATCTTGAGTCAGCTTTCTTGCATGGTATGGCTTCTACCCACTTGGATACATAGTCAACTGCCACCAAACTGTACTCATAGTTCCGTGACTTCACGAATGGTCCTATGTTATCAATTCCCCAGACATCAAAGAGCTCTATCCGAAGATTGTTGGTGAGTGGCATAACATCTCTAGTAGTTATATTTCCGTGCCTCTAACATGGCCCACATCTTCGGATAAAATCTTTGGTGTCTTCATACATGGTTGGCCAAAAGAAACCACTCTGCTAAATTTTAGCATGAGTACAGAAGACTCCATAATGACCTCCATATGGTGATGAATGACATTTCTGTATGATCTGCATGCCCTCCTCCACTTGTACATATCTTCTCAGCAACTCATCTGAGCATACCCAAAAGAGATAGGGTGGATCCCATGTGTGGAGACGACTTTCATAAATAAGCCTCTTTTTATTTTCTCCTGGTGGTACGTATCCTGCAACCATAAAGTTGACAATATTCACGTACCAAGGATCTGTCTTGGTCACTTTAAATAGCATGTCACCTCTTAATGAATCATTAATAGGTAGCTCCTAAGGTTCTTTAAAATACATCCGAGATAAATGATCAGCAACAAGATTTTCTATACCTTTATATTTTTAAATTCCGAATCAAATTCTTGAAGTAATAAGATCCATCTTATTAGTTGCGGTTTAGCATCTTTCTTAGTGAGCAGATATTTAAGAGCAGCATGGTCAGAATAAACAATTGTTTTAGCTCCAACTAAATAAGACCGAAATTTATCAATAACAAAAACAATAGCTAAAAGTTCTTTTTCAGTGGTTGCATAATTTAATTGTGCTTCTATCATTGTTTTGCTAGCATAGGCAATTGCATGATGCATTTTATCTTTTGTTTGTTGTAAGACTGCGCCTACAGCATAATCACTAGCATCACACATAATTTGAAAAGGTAAAGACCAATCAGGGGGTTGAATGATTGGTGCTGATGTAAGTGCTTTCTTAAGAATATTAAATGATTCTAAGCATTCATCATCAAATTCAAAAGGTACATCCTTAGCTAACAATCTAGTCATTGGCCTAACAATTTGTGAGAAATTTCTTATAAATCTACGATAAAAACCACAATGACCAAGAAAGCTTCAGATTCCTTTTATATTAACAGGTGGAGGTAGTTGTTTGATTACTTCGATTTTTGCTTTATCTACCTCTATACCTCTTTCTGACACTAAGTGTCCTAATACTATTCCCTCTCTAACCATAAAATGACATTTCTCCCAATTGAGGTCTAAGTGTTTTTCTTCACATCTTTGCAAAACCGTATCTAAATTTTCTAAACAATCATCAAAAGTTTTTCCATAAACTTAAAAATCATCCATAAAAACTTCCATGATCTTTTCTATCATATCAGAAAATATAGACATCATGCATCTTTAGAAAGAAGCGGGTGCATTACATAATCCAAAAGACATTCTACAATAAGCATAAGTTCCATAGGGACATGCAAATGTGGTTTTGCTTTGATCATCAGGGTTGATAGGGATTTGGTGATAACCTGAATAACCATCAAGAAAACAAAATAAAGAATGGTTGGCTAAACGCTCTAGCATCTCATCAATGAAAGGTAGAGGAAAATGATCTTTCCTTGTTGCCTTGTTGAGCTTTCTATAATCTATGCACATTCGCCATCCTGTAACAGTTCTTTGAGGTATTAATTCATTTTTATCATTTCAGACAATTGTTATTCCTCCCTTTTTAGGTACAACTTGGACAGGACTTACCCACTCACTATGCAGTACAGGATACCTGCATGCAAAAGCTTTAAGACCTCTTTCTTTACTACATCTCTCATCACATTGTGGAGTCTACGCTGAGGCTCTCTTGAAGGTGTAATTTCAGGATTGGTTGGTATGCGATGAGTGCAGAGAACAGGGCTAATCCCTTTTAGGTCTTGGAGTGAATAACCAAAAGCAGCACGGTGTTTTTCTAAAACAGTTATTAGTTTATATGTCTCCTCATTAGAGAGTTTATCACTTATAATCACTAGATATTTTTTATCATTATTTAGAAAAACATATTTAAGTCTAGAAGATAGTGGTTTGAGCTCAATAGGAGGGTTAAGTGGCTCTAGCAATTCATCAAGAGGTTCAGGATTAGTAAGATCTTCTTTCTCTTCTTCGATGAAGAACTGGGTTTCATCTTCTAAATCAGATTGATTAAAATTATCGAATTCAGATGACTTAACCTCTTCTATTGGATCTAATTTAGGAAGGGGTTTGTTGGGCATTCTTAACGTTAGTACCAAAAGTAGACTTAGTTTTCTAATTCTGATAACGGCGCAAAAAATGCCAAACCTATCCCTCATGCCACTTAAGCCAAGTTGTCATCCCCAGCATAACATGAGAGACGCGGTATTGAAATATGCAATTGCCCTTCTAAATAAATAATAAATGAGATCTGCAAGCGCACAGATTAATACCGATGTAGCATTTTAACCGGGAAGTATTCCAGGTATCGTTATTTATATTTTTACCACTGGGAAGAGATTGCTAAACATCAATGTTGATTATAGAATGGAATATAGAATTGAGTATCTATCATTGCATGTATAATGGAGAGTATTTATCTATCTCTTTTATACAGGGATAAGTGTCACATAAAAGATAGATAAAGTAAAAAAAATGGTGACAAAGATAATTAATCTGATCAGCATAACATAGCCACATAATAAATATGATAAGCACCTCAATTAGATATTCTAGCAAGTCATTAGCATGGAATTAGGACAAACTACAAGAATATTTCCTAAGTTATTCTTAACTATAAAGTCTAGCATATCATAGTTAGTGCAATTTGTAATACCCGATTTTAATGATAAAACTAGATATGCACCATATGTGAGTTTTAGAAGGCAAATCTCACATATAGCTACAAATAAAGGGGTAATATCAAAAGACAATGCATAAATATATAACATACTTAATATAAAAGAGATAACCTTTGATAACAAACAGCGGATAGACAACTCCAACTTCGGGTATTTACTCCGCTCTACAGGATCCAACTGACTGGTTGATCACAAGCCTAAACCATCTCCTGAGGTGTGGGGGAAATAGCAAGAGTGAGTCCATGTCGAACTCAACAAGTATAGCAACTAGATTGTATAGATCCCACAATCTCATGATCAATGTGACATAAATAATGTAAAGCATTAAATAATAAATAATGGGCATATTTAACACACAAGAATCATCATCGTCGATGCAAGAATCTCCAAGGCCGCTCCAGACCGTGAGCTCGGCTAGTATACTAGTTTTTAACCCTCTACAGAGGTTGCACATCTTTACCCATGAGTCATGATTTACCCTTTCGCCCGAGGTAGCTAGTCTCTTAACCCCCTTCCAAGGGAGGTCGGCAGGGATCACTATGAAGTCTTTCAAAGGTTCGTCTAACAAGTTAGGGCCGCTTGGTTTCATTAGTCAGTCCGTGTGATTCACCCGCAGGAATCCACGGTCTGCTATTCCCCAATTGCGCCACAACGGGTAACAGCTAACGAGCTAGAAAAGTTACTCATACTTAACTAAAGCCAGAGCCATTATAGCCCTCATGGTTGCACTGTTGTCCCGGTTATCACTTACAGATAAATCATCAAGTGGCTAAAAAGTCATTTTTATCATTTGTTGCGTAAACTTTAATCAAGTCACAAGATCATGGTCACAGAAATAAAATCCAAATACTATACTTGCCTTGATCCAAGCTCTCCTGAGCCTGCTGATCTTGCTAGTTGTCCAAGGCTCTGATCTTGATCACTGAAGCACTCTTGATCACCACGAATTGCTCACCGTCTAAACTCCGATCATCAATCACACAAACAATCGAAGGAAAACATACACAGAGCAAACAAAACTACAATTAGAACAGTACACCAATCATATAAAAACTGTATGAATAGTTTATAAAATGACTCTACGCATCGCTACGATTTCATAGATGTAAAGGTCACGAAAATCGGAGTTGAAACGGAGAAGTTATGATTTTTCTAAGATTTCCTATAGATAAATAATTAATTAAATAGTACCAGGAAATTAAAAAGTTTCAAAACAGCAAACTAATACTTCTAACATGTAGAGCTCGTAAATACGAATCTAACGAAATTTGAATGGGTCAATTCAGAGTTAAAATGGGCATATTATAAGCAATTTAAATCTGATGGCAACATTGTAAATACTAGAAAGCGTATTTTCTCCTAAGCCGATCCAGAATACGTTTTCCGAATTGAAAAGCGCAAACCGGATAACACGCCAAGGGACGGCGGGTTTTATTATCAAAAAGTGGAGGGACTCTTTAGCAAATGTTACTCCGAAAGGGTAACTTCTATTCTGGGCCACCGGATCACGATCGGATGGACCAGAAACACCCCAGGGGCTTTCGGCCGGCCGGTTAGCCGGAACCGGAGCTAGGCGGCGGCGCCATTGTTGGGGCTCTCCGGAGCTCGTCGATCCGATGATTTTGTGCACTAAACTGAGAAATAAAACCATTGGGATGTGGAGGAGCTTACTACGAAACCGCCTAGGGACTTCACTTGGGCCGAGAGGGAGCAGGGAGCATGCGCGACGGAGGCGGCTCGATGCGAAGCTCGGCGAGATCCGAAAGCGTCGATGCAAGAGGCTAGGGCTTGGTTTTGTGACATAGATGGGAAACCGAGACGCGGGGAAAGGTTCCTATGATTTTATAGGGGTCGGACCGATCATACTCGTAGCAAATCCCGCGAGAACCGGGCTCGAGCTCCGCTCGGTGGCGGAGTCCGGAACGAGAACGCCTGGAGAAGAAAGGAAAGGAGGGAGGGAGACACTGACAGGTGGCCCCAGAGTGCCAGAGAGAGAAAGAGAGAGAGGAGGATGCGGGCTGGCTGGGCCACGACTCCTGGCCGGTTGCGCATGCGGGCCGAGGCGAGGGGGAGGGAGGTGGCGTGCTGGGCCGGGAACGATCTGGGCCGCGGGGATGGAAGCTGGCCAGGGGAGAGGAAGAGGTTGGCGCGGGGCTGGGAGGATGGGGTGGGCCTTCGACCAGAATAGAGAGAGGGGCAGGTTTCCCTTTTTCCCTTTTTTTTCCTTTTGTTTTCTTTTATTTCAAAGCCATTTCAAAAACAAGTTTGAAAATCATTTTAAAATCAGTTTGACTTACCTTTAATTAAATCCACACAATACAATGAAAATAATGCCCCAATATGAATGCACAACAAGTTGCTAAATTCTATGATAAGTTTTATTTTAATGAAAAATATTATTTTTCCTATATTTTCATGAGCACAAAAATACAAAATTAAATCATTTTTCACCTATTTCAAAAGTTGTAAAATTTTGGGTGTTACAAATCTACCCCCCTTAAAATGAATCTCGTCCGCGAGATTCGAAAGAGACACGGATTCCAAAGGGAAACAAGAACAAGGTCTTGGTATCTATTTCAACTTCACGACTTGTATTCCAAAGTAAAAACTTATGTCTCGGGATCACAACTTGTAAACAAAACATCCATAAAATGTCTATTATTCATAGCTGATTAAAATTCATCTTGACTACCCACTTTTTGACTTATACAACTCAAAGACATGATAACTTAGCATGGGTATGCCTCCTCAGGTAGGAGTGGACCACCTTGATACTCAATTCTTTTCCTTGATGGTGCAGTTAAGAAAATTTTTCACTGGGTAGCATAGATCACTGCCTTGTGTGCACATAACCATTCATTGCCAAGAACCAAAGGAATATTGAGTGACTCTAGCACAATGAGGTTTACAGTGAAGTTTTCCTTCTTTATGACAAGATTGATTTTGAGCAAACCTGATCTGCATGTATTTCTCCCATTGGGGTTTGAACTAATAAAGGCTTTCTCGTCGGACACTTCACCCATTCGATTATCTTTACCAGGTTGGCGGATATGAAAGAATGTGAAGCACTTCGGTCAAACAGAGCAAAAACTAGCACTGAGTCCACTTGAATATAGCCTCCCACCACTTTGGTGGCTCCTTGAATGTTATGCCTATCCACATTGTTCAGTCTTCCATTTATATAATTTCACTGTACTTTATTTCCGAGAGCAGGCTTCTTACGAGCTTTCCTTTTACGCTTCCGTCGTTGTGGATTTTGATTTGATTCATTGTCAACTTGCTCTTCCATATTATTATTTTGATAACACTCAGCTTTGTCATACTCATAGCATCTTTCTTCAAAATCAAGATGATCATATTCTTCCCACCTATCCATGAGAGGCGTCATATTATGCTCCGAATCCATGGGACACTACGCTCCCTGTCATCAAGTGACCAGCGTCAGTAACATGGCATGGGTAGATGATCATAATCAGAGAATACCCAAGACGACAATTATCACTTCAAGATAGTTTAAATATGCATCATCCAGTGATATCAAGGTACCACCCCCCTTAAAATTAGATTGATTGGGGAGACATTAGGGACTAGTCCTCATAACCTTTTTAAATGCTACACATCATATAGTCTTTAAAATTCGCTGTACCGAGTCTCTTGATCCAACATTATCCAATTCTTCTCCATGTAACCCCTTTATTTGGGCTACCCCCCTTAGTAAAAGTCATCTAGGGGGCACAGGAAAGGTAGCTTGCATGTTTTCCCGGCAGGTTAACTAACATTGAGAACCTCTGGCATCCCAAAGAACTTATGTGTAAGGGGAGAACAAACAGGTATCCTGAATTTTTCTCATGATATGAAAACACCAGCGTAGAAAAATACATATAACTCTTATTCTGTCAATCCAACAGAGTTATAGCTTATACCGTTAGAAAACTTATGAAATTCTCTACCACTTTCATGTAGAAGACCTCCTTAGATTCTGTCTTTAAGCTTAGGTAAAACAACCAAACATAATCTCCTTCCTGATAATGTCTCAGCAAAGGTGCAGTAACTTCCAGAAGTTATATCCCAAGCTACTTAACTCATCTGGAGATGATCCTTACGTTTTTGAAAAGCTTAGGAAATCCTCTACAACTTTCGTATACAACATTTTCCCAGATTCTGAAGTTAATTTGGCTGAAATTAGAAAAATGCCTGATCTGTCTAAATTTTGAAACAGAACAGAAACATCCAATTGTAAATATCATATCTCAGGTTGTACTTATCCAAATAAGTTCCAGCTTATACCGTTCAAAAGAATAGAAAATTGTCTACAACTTTTCTATAGGCTACTTTTCCAAATTCTATAGTTATATATGTCTAAAACAGTAAGCAACCAAAACTGGTACAGATTCTTGACAGCGCAGCTGCATCAAATTGTGATTTTCATAACTCCAATTCCAAAATAGATATGGGGGTCAATCTTGAGGTCAAAGAAAGATCTTGGAATCTAGTTGGTCCCAGAAAAAGTTGATAAATTTTTCACGATCAGAACTTGAGATATACCTATATTATTGCTAACTGCTCCAGAAGTCAGCAAGGGACAGAAACAGGATATAACCAAACACAACTACTTATGTCATTACTCCTTATGCCTTAGTTCTATAAACTAAATGAAATTGTGAAGAATTCACAAAATCATTACACTCATTACAAAGATCCAAATCAAATATAAACATAATAACAAGCAATTAAGCATTAAAGGTTCACAAGGCACACAAACTCAACCTTCGCTACTAGCGTTTTTATTACACCAGGGGACACGGACACCTATATCTTAGACTTAGTGTGGTTACCTTCATGATGCATCTGTTGCTTCTTTTGTGGACAAGAGCTTATATAATGTCCTTCTTGTTGGCAGTGATAACACCTTCTCTTAGCTGGATCCTTTGTGATGTTATTTTCCACTGAAGTGTTGTTCGGTGTGTTATCAACTTGCATACTCTGATGGTTTATCTTTGCCTGGTTAGATTTCTTTCTACATTGCTTGATCCTCCGAGGTTGAAATTCTCTATAATTAATTCTCCACCCATCTATGCATACCTCATGAGCAGTGGGGTTAGCTTGAGAAGTTTCTTTATCACCAAGGTTTGAATTTTCCCGAGAAGAATTCGAAGCTACATGTGACATCTTAGGATTTGGGTGTTGATCACTTCCCAATGTTGGATCTAGTGCTTTTGCCTTCCTCTTCTTATCCTCATTAGTCACACAAGTTGGTTTTGTCTTAACTTCCTTTTTATATGACATATTCCGAAGACAAGGAAGACCATAATGCTCACAACAGTGGCATTGATCCTGATATCCTGATGTATTACTCCCAACGCTTCCATGATTTCTCATATTTTTCCAAGCTTCTGCTACTTGTCTCCTCACGGGTCCTGAGATACGTTGTTGAGAGTTCTTATTCTGAGTTATTCCTTCCACTACTTGTGTTTGCATGGCTAGAAGCTTCTCCATGTCGAATGCTTTTACGGTTGGCAAATCTGGGTGCTTTTGTTCTTTCTTGTCAAAGGTCTCCTCGTTATGATCCATCTAAAGAAACAAAGAGAGAGGATTTAGAATAGAGACAAGATTTTATAAAAGAACTGTGCAAGAGGTAAGCATAAATTTTAGCAACTATCAAGGTCAAGGCGAAAGCAAGAGGTAAACAAAGATAGAAGCATGCTAAAACGTCCAGTTCTAACTAGGCTTGCGTCCTACAGTCAGCATTGCTTTGATACCACTTTGTAATACCCGATTTTAAGGACAAAACCAGATATGCACCATATGTGAGTTTTAGAAGGCAAATCTCACCTATAGCTACAAATAAAGGGGTAATATCAAAAGACAATGCATAAATATATAACATACTTAATATAAAAGAGATAACCTTTGATAACAAACAGCGGATAGACAACTCCAACTTCGGGTATTTACTCCACTCTACAGGATCCAACTGACTGGTTGATCACAAGCCTAAACCATCTCCTGAGGTGTGGGGGAAATAGCAAGAGTGAGTCCATGTCGAACTCAACAAGTATAGCAACTAGATTGTATAGATCCCACAATCTCATGATCAATGTGACATAAATAATGTAAAGCATTAAATAATAAATAATGGGAATATTTAACACACAAGAATCATCATCGTCGATGCAAGAATCCCCAAGGCCGCTCCTGACCGTGAGCTCAGCTAGTATACTAGTTTTTAACCCTCTACAGAGGTTGCACATCTTTACCCATGAGTCATGATTTACCCTTTCGCCCGAGGTAGCTAGTCTCTTAACCCCCTTCCAAGGGAGGTCGGCAGGGATCACTATGAAGTCTTTCAAAGGTTCGTCTAACAAGTTAGGGCCGCTTGGTTTCATTAGTCAATTCGTGTGATTCACCCGCAGGAATCCACGGTCTGCTATTCCCCAATTGCGCCACAACAGGTAACCGCTAACGAGCTAGAAAAGTTACTCATACTTAATTAAAGCCAGAGCCATTACAGCCCTCATGGTTGCACTGTTGTCCCGGTTATCACTTACAGATAAATCATCAAGTGGCTAAAAAGTCATTTTTATCATTTGTTGCGTAAACATTAATCAAGTCACAAGATCATGGTCACAGAAATAAAATCCAATTGCTATACTTGCCTTGATCAAAGCTCTCCTAAGCCTGCTAATCTTGCTAGTTGTCCAAGGCTCTGATCTTGATCACTGAAGCACTCTTGATCACCACGAATTGCTCACCGTCTAAACTCCGATCATCAATCACACAAACAATCGAAGGAAAACATACACGGAGCAAACAAAACTACAATTAGAACAGTACACCAATCATATAAAAACAGTATGAAAAGTTTATAAAATGACTCTACGCATCGCTACGATTTCATAGACGTAAAGGTCACGAAAATCGGAGTTGAAACAGAGAAGTTATGATTTTTCTAAGATTTCCTATAGATAAATAATTAATTAAATAGTACCAGGAAATTAAAAGTTTCAAAACAGCAAACTAATACTTCTAACATGTAGAGCTTGTAAATACGAATCTAACGAAATTTGAATGGGTCAATTCGAAGTTAAAATGGGCATATTATAAGCAATTTAAATCTAATGGCAAAATTGTAAATACTGGAAAGCGTATTTTCTCCTACGCCGATCGAGAATACGTTTTCTGAATTGAAAAGCGCAAACCGGATAACACGCCAAGGGACGACGGGTTTTATTATCAAAAAGGGGAGGGACTCTTTAGCAAATGTTACTCCGAAAGGGTAACTTCTATTCTGGGCCACCGGATCACGATCGGACGGGCCAGAAACACCCATGGGCTTTCGGCCGGCCGGTTAGCCAGAACAGGAGCTAGGCGGCGGCGCCATTGTTGGGGCTCTCCGGAGCTCGTCGATCCAATGATTTTGTGCACTAAACTGAGAAATAAAACCATTGAGATGTGGAGGAGCTTACTACGAAACCGCCTAGGGACTTCACTTGGGCCGAGAGGGAGCAGGGAGCATGCGCGACGGAGGCCGCTCGATGCGAAGCTCGGCGAGATCCGAAAGCGTCGATGCTAGAGGCTAGGGCTTGGTTTTGTGACATAGATGGGAAACCGAGACGCGGGGAAAGGTTCCTATTATTTCATACTCGCAGCAAATCCCGCGAGAACCGGGCTCGAGCTCCACTCGGTGGCGGAGTCCGGAACGAGAACGCCTGGAGAAGAAAGGAAAGGAGGGAGGGAGACGCTGACAGGTAGCCCCAGAGTGCCAGAGAGAAAGAGAGAGAGGAGGATGCGGGCTGGCTGGGCCACGGCTCCTAGCCGGTTGCGCATGCGGGCCGAGGCGAGGGGGAGGGAGGTGGCGTGCTGGGCCGGGAACGATCTGGGCCGTGGGGAAGGAAGCTGGCTAGGGGAGAGGAAGAGGTTGGCGCGGGGCTGGGAGGATGGGGTGGGCCTTCGGCCAGAATAGAGAGAGGGGCAGGTTTCCCTTTTTTTCTTTTTGTTTTCTTTTATTTCAAAGCCATTTCAAAAACAAGTTTGAAAATCATTTTAAAATCAGTTTGACTTACCTTTAATTAAATCCACACAATACAATGAAAATAATGCCCCAATATGAATGCACAACAAGTTGCTAAATTCTATGATATGTTTTATTTTAATGAAAAATATTATTTTTCCTATATTTTCATGAGCACAAAAATACAAAATTAAATCATTTTTCACCTATTTCAAAAGTTGTAAAATTTTGGGTGTTACACAATTATACTTGACAATCATTGCGAGACAGGACTACACCCATGCATAGTGATATTATCAAGGAATATGAGAAACATCGCAATCACTCCCCTATAATAATGTTGCTCTGCCAGCCCTATACACGAGAGGGGGACTATATAAGAATCAATGGAGCTGTCACTACCACGAACTACCCCACGATCTAGCATATAGGGTACAATCGCAGATAAATACGGTATAGGCACCACGCCTACACAATACTTATCATTTACCCATTGTACACATGGATAAACGCTATACGATCCTAAACATGTATATAAATCCAATCTAACTAAACCAAGCATATAACTATGATAAACTAAGAACAATATAATTGCGAAGTCATAATCAATATATTGAAGTAGAACAAAGTCATATTCATAATATTGAAGAACAAAGATGAACAATTGAAGAATAGTAGAGGAATTACCAAGAATCCTCTTGACAGATGCGGAAAGCCAATCGATGATTGACTCCTAGTTCTAATCCTATGTAGCTATGCTAAACTAGAGATCTAATTGATGTGGTGGCTCTAGGGCTTGATCAGAGGCTTCTTCTCCCAAGATGAATAATGAATTAGGGGTCTAAGGTTGTTGATGCAAAAGCTGATCTGCAAACACAAAGGGCTAATACCCGATTTAAACGTTAAGGCATGCCAGCCGATTTGACCTTACTATCGGCAAAGGTGATAACTCGAACACTTTGGTCCCGACAACAGCGATGCGCCTGGATGTCACGGCCAAGAGGTATTCACGCGGAACTCGAGAATACGCCGAGCTTAAGTCGACGAATTCCTAAGAACTCGTAGTAAAAAGGAAAATATGACGAAGTCGTCGAAAAAGTAGATGCTGGAATATGAGTAAAAACTTGTGTTTGATTGATTGGTAGATTGTTCATTACAAGGCCCTAGGGTCTACATTTATACCCTGCTCAAAGAGCTACAATCAGACACGACTAGGACTCGAATTCCAAATTAAACAGAATCCGTATACAAAACAAATTTAAATAACTAAGGAAAACATAAAACTATCCCCTTGTAACCAACCGGGACACCGCCACAGATCAATCGGCAATCTCCACGCTTTCCTTCAGAGTCATCGGCAGACCTTCTGTTATGGCCATCGGCAAACACTAATACTTATCATCGGTAAGAACACGTCACCACCTCTGGACGTAGTCACATTCAATCGTCTCTTCATCGGCAACCACCCTCATCGGCAACTTCTCTGCAGACTAGTTACCGTTGCTCCACCTGCCGATTTATACTTTACTGGTCCCTGGGTACGTGTCTAAAAATGGTGTCAACACATGCTCCCCAATTTCGGAGTATAAATCATTAATGCTCCGAAATTCTCTGTAGCAATGATGCCTTTCCGCAATTAATTCTCCCAATTTGGTAACCGCTCGTCAAATCCGAACAACCTTGGCCCGATTCTTTCGCATATTCCTCGAATTCCTCAACCCCCGAACCGAATCTCTCCACTTTATACACCCATCGGCAATATTACCGTTAGAGAGAACTGCCGATGGACCGACCAGGAGATCTTGTACAGTGAAATATCTTCAAAATCATGACTGCTTGCTGTCAAATCACCTGCGCAACCCCTTGATTGTCGTGCGAACAGTTACCATATCCACCTAAATGCCCTCGGATTTCACGGATGCAGCAAGAGATAAGTTAGATTTGCCCCCGCCCATTTTGTCCTATAAATACTTCCTTCTCCGGTACTCCTTCTCCATCTTGTCATTCTACAGCCCAAAATCCACTTTCACAGCGGCGGCACCATCCGAGGCTTCCAAGAACTCCAACGAAGGTTTTCCTCGCCAATCCCCAAAGTCTTCGATCCTCTTCCTCGCGAGAAAATGGTCATCAACTTCACCGCGCCTGAGGTCAGTTCACTACCCTTCTTTTCTTCATCTTTACCGTACTCCTGTTCATCCGCGATTTCTTTTACTGAATACTCCTTTTTCTTTTTTGTTCTTTCTTTTATCCCCACAAACCTTTAGGATCTGGCCGATAAGATCATTATTCCTACCGATCAACCTCACCTCCAATGTCTTGGCCCGCTAGGAAACCCAGATCCCACCGATCTGATAAACGCAGAGACAAACAGAGTTCCTTTTAGAACCGAAAATTTCTCCGTAGATCTATGGAAGGATGCCTTCCATTCCCAGCCTAGTCCTACCAAGGGATGGAAGGATTGGTTCTTGAGAGTCAGTCATTCAAATGAGGTTCAATGGGGCGAGCGAAAATTGGACCAGTGCATTAGGTTGTCCCTTGCCGATATGGAGAGGAATGAGTCACTGCTGATTGCCGCTTCATACTTTTGGTCAGACACACTCAATGCTTTTGTGTTTGGCCATGGCCCTGCTTCTCCTACACTTGCCGATGTACTTATGCTCACGGCTTAGATATATCCACTGCCGATAACAGCCACCTGTTCGACACCAAACCCAATGCTAAGGTGGAAACTCGTGCTATCGGTGGTTGGTCAGGGTACATTCAGAAGTATCGAAGAACAGGTCCTGTCAATGCAAAGGAACAGACCATTTTTTTGAACATGTGGCTGGATAAATTTGTATTCTGTGGCCGATCGGCAGGACCAACTTCTGTTTACTTATTGGCAGCAGGAAGACTAGCCGATGGCGGCCGATTTCCTCTTGGCCGATACTTGCTCGGCTCGGCTTATCACCTCCTCCACCAAGTAGCCAGGAAACTTCTGCTCGGCCAACCCATCGGCAACTTAGGGGGTCCTTGGTGGTTTATCAACATGTGGCTTAATCTCCACATGCATAAGCGCCTTGAATTCGACCTCTTTGCACAGCGCTTTCCCAGGGACATAGTCGAAGATTATGAACTGGATGAAGAAGAATCGGCAACTCGCTCTCCCTTGAACTTTGGGGAAGCGGCCATAGTCTTACCTGGCACTGGTGGTAACGAAGACCAGGTTAGCCGATTCTTCCAAACTCTGTATGAGGGTCTGACCAAAGAACAGCGAGCATGGATGCCTTACGAAGACCCAGACACCAGATTCCCCTTGACTTTCCACCCCTTCAAAGATGCTCTCAACATGGATCGTGACGTGATGATGGCAATTATCACCCAAAGAGCCATACCAGTGAACTTCTTTGGTAGTGGGAAAGCCTCCAATCTGACCTATGAGTTTTATAACCCATCGGCACTAGCTCGCCAACTGGCTTCGGCCAACTGCCGATTGCACTTTGCTACGCCGATGTGACAAAGCCGAGGGAGACCATTACCAGCAATCTAGAATGGATCAGGGTAGCCCAACTCCCACCAAACGCTGATACAGATATCGATCTATCGGCTTGGATCCCAGCTCTCTTCATCACTCAGGCATACAAACAATGGTGGGAAGAGTGGAAAGAACACCTGTTCTGCAGATCGGCTCTCACATACCGTGGCATGATCGACCCCAAGTACAAAGTCCCTGATAATACTGTAAGTACTATAACCGATGCTTCAATCCTTTCACTTTCACTTTCCATCGGTAACTTACTTTCTTTGTCGTATACAGGTCGATGACACACCACCATTGGTCAGCAGGAGTGGTAGGCCGATTGAACTCCTTCCACTGGGCCCGATCTCTTTGATCGGCAACAACGCTCCAACCTTGGCTGCTATAATGCATCGAGGTGTGCGTCTCAAGAAAGTTACCACCAAGCGGACGAAGACATCCCCATCGGTAGCTGCCACTGCCTTAGCACAAGCCTTCAAGGTAAATTTTCAAATTCTTCAACTCATACTGATTCCATTCTTATACCTGTTACACTTGTACTCATAAACTTTTCATTGTTGTATCAGCATACCAGTACATCGGCAAAGACCAGAAGTACGACTGCCGATGCCCCCAGTCCAGTCAACCGAAGAGAAAAGGTTCCAAGAGTACCAGATCACAAGCGAAGCGCTAGAGAACAGCAACGCTGAAAGCCCTAGTTTGGTTTTGGATAATTGATGAAACCCTTGTACTAACCTCTTTACTAAGTGTGTGTAGACTTAATGAGGTTGGTACATGCCAAGTGATGGAGCAAGTGATGATCATGGTGATGATGGTGATGACCACAAGATGATCAAGTGCTCAACTTGGAAAAGAAGAAAAAGAAAACAAAACCCTATGGAGATCAAGACAAAGGTATTGCTTAGGGTTTTGGTTTTAGTGATCAAGACACCATAGAGGGTGTGATCACATTTAGGATAGATAGCCGTACTATAAAGAGGGGAATTCTTTGGCTAAGCGGTTATCAAGTGCCACTAAGTGTCATTGTTCATGTGCATGCATTTAGAACCTAGTGAGCTAATCTAACTCCTTCGAAGAAAATGATTGTGAAAATGCTAACACACGTGCACTTGTTGGTACACACTTTGTGGTGTTGGCACACATTGAGAAGGAGATGTAGTTTGATTCGGCGCTTTTTGAGAAAATGAAGTGCATTTTTTCTATTGCGCCGGTGGGAAATTTGGAGAAGTCACGGGAGTGTTCCTCGCAGAGCAACACTCATCGGACGCTGGCCTTTAAGGCACCAGACGCTGTGGCTGAGCGTCCAGTGTGCTGTGGTGCTAGGGTTAAGCACCGGACGGTGAACACCGGACGCTGGGGAGCTCCTGTTCATGCGTCCGGTGCTATCTAACTTCGTTCGGAGTGTTTGACTGGAAGTACCGGACGCTCAGGGAGCGTCCGGTGTGCGGTCATTTTGCGACCCTCTCTACGCATGGGTCCGGTGAGCACCGGACGCTACCGGTGCTTAGCGTCCGGTGACCCGCAGATTTGTGGATCTCTCTGCGCATGAGTCCGGTGTGCACCGGACGCGTCCGGTGATAACTTGCTCAGCGTCCGGTGCACTGTAGGTGACCATAAGATTCTGACATGAGAGTTTCAAAAGGCGACACGTGGCTGGCGTTGGAGCACCGGACGCTGAGTATGAGCGTGTGGTGCCCCTTTAAGAGCATCCGGTGACCCCGAGTTTTGCCAAGTGAAAGAGCCAACGGCTCTATTTGTTTGAGGGGCTATATATACGTGTTTGGCCGGCTTAGGGCTCACACTCTTGGCATTCTAACATACTTGACATCCTTGTGAGTCTAAGCAAACACCTCCCACTCATCTCCTTCATAGATAAAACATCTTTGTGAGATTTGGAGTGATTCCAAGTGCATTTGCTTGAGTGATTGCATCTAGTGGCACTTGGGGATCATTCTAGCTGTGGTTTTCTTGTTACTCTTGGTGGTTGCCGCCACCTAGACGGCTTGGAGCAGCGGAGGAGGATTGGCACGAGTCGGTGATTGTTCGTGGCCATCTCCCGGTGATTGTGAGGGGTCTTGTACCTTCCCCGGCGGAGAGCCGAAAGGTAACTCTAGTGGATTGCTCGTGTCATTGAGTTACCTCACTTGTGGGTAGGTTCTTGTGGTGTCCTAGTGAGGACGAGGTTCGTGCTACACCTCTTAGCCACCGAACCACCAATTGTTGGTTGACACAACGAGGACGTAGCGTGCCGGCAAGCACGTGAACCTCGGGAGAAAAATTGTGTGCCTCCATTGTGATTGTTCATTGGATTTCTCCCGGTGATTGGACTTCATATTATTGATTGGTTCATCCCCTCTTCGCGGTGGTATAAAGTTCAAACCATCTCTTTTACATTCCCGCAAACTAGAGTAGCTTACTTACTTGTATAGAAACTTTAGGTAGCTTTCTAGTGTAAGTAGTGACATAGATCTTGTGTGCCTAGTGATTATATCAACTAGAATTGTTGGATAGGTGGCTTGCAAACACCCCATTAGAGCTAGAGCAAAAAGCTTCGCTTTGTTATTTACTAACCTCTTGCTCTAGTGAGTTTGTAGATTTTTTAAATAGGCTATTCACCCACCCTCTAGCCATATTAGGACCTTTCAAACGCCTCCTCCTCCTCCAAGGTCTCCGATCCTAGTAGAATCATCCCCTTCTTCTCCAGAAGCTCAGACACAGCAAGTACCATCTCTCCCACAACCACAAGAAGAGCCCCAGCCAGAAGAACTTCAGCTAGAACAACCTCATCCAGAAGAAACATCGGCTGATGTACACGAGTAGATCACCGACCCAGTGAGCTCAATCATAGCATCGGCAGTCTCCTCGATCCAGACAAGTACTGCACCCCCTCAAGGTAACATACTTTCCATTTATTGCCGATGAACCTATTTTTCCACTTTCTTAATCACTTATGTCAATCTTTCAGCTGACATAGTTTCGTCGGCAACTCCAGCCGATCAGCCTGTGGTTCCATCGGCCTCATCTAGTCAGAGGCGAGAGATAGCTCTGAAACAAGTAAGTTACCCGATCTCTATTTTTATTGTTATCAGTACTTGATCACAAAATAACTTATTTTGTCTTCCTTTTCAGGAACAGGACTCTCCCGACAGCTTGTTCTCCTTTGCCATCAACATCTCTGAGGATGAAGGCGAGGAAGCAAGTTCTTCTCGAGCGGTTGGAATCTCATCGGTAGAGATTAGAGCAAAGTTGGAAGATTTGTCGGCCCTCCTTCATCAAGATACGGCCCAATTGGTTGGTGACTCCGATCCAGCTAAGGCCTTGTTCAAGGCTCTGAGAGGCCAAATTCCTGTCGATGCCGAGGAGATCCTCTTTAAGACTGCTCACTTGGAGAGTCGGCAGCTTCAGTATCAAAAGGCCGCTCAGCGCCTTGCTGATAGAGCTACTCACGCCCAGCTCTCAGAAGAGATGATGAAAGTAAAGCTCCTTGCTGATGAAAAACACAAGAGCATCGGCATTTTAAAATCCTCAAGAGACGTGCTGAAGCAAAAGATCTCTGATCTATCGGCACAGAGAGAAGCCCTGTTGGCAGAACTCAAACAAGTAGAAGAAGCTCTGTCCCAAGCTCAACAGGAAGAAAGCCAGCTGCTTGAAGCAATCAAGACTCTTGAAGAGGAGCGAAACATCCAGGTTCGCAAGGCACTGCAGATGGAGAAGAAACTGAGGCCAGTGGAGGGCTCTGCTGATGAAGATATGAAGGAGATAGAGGAAGCCGATCAGATCCGTCTACGCGCCATATCGACGATCCAAGCTCTGCTAAACACATAAACTCTCCATCGGTGGCATGTCTTGTTCTTTTCCTTTTTAAAAACTCCTGATTATTTTGGTCTAGCCGATAGGACTGTTATCGGCACCTTTTAAAACATTGAGTCTGGCCCCAGATACACTTTGATCCAGCCCATAGGAATGTTATCGGCACTTTAAACTTTCATGCATCAACCCATATGCTAGGATAATATTTCTTTAAATATTTGCCATTCAATGCCCTAGGAAATTCAACTCCTTTGAGAGTTTCTAAAATATAAGCATTGCCAGGAGCAGATCGATTTATCCGATAGGGACCCTCCCAATTAGGAGACCACTTCCCAAATTTTGAACTTTTAGTCCGGATCGGTAAGATTAGTTTCCATACTAAGTCTCCATCGGCAAACTCCTTAGCCTTTACCTTCTTATCATACCGTCTGGCAACTCTCTTCTTATTTTCTTCTATACTTATCAAAGCCCTCAGCTGATGCTCTGCTGAATCATCCAACTCGTCTTTCATCAAAGTAGCATAATCGTCGGCACTCAGCTCATTTTGAAAAGATAATCGCCTAGATCCAGTTTTAACCTCCCATGGCAACACAGTATCGTGCCCATACACCAACTGATAAGGCGAAACTTTGGTTGATCCATGACAAGCCATCCGATACGATCATAAAGCTTCATTCAACAATGTAGGCCACCTCCTAGGATTTTCTTCAATCTTCCGTTTGATGAGCTTAATAATTCCTTTGTTAGACACCTCGGCCTGTCCATTAGCTTGAGCATAATAAGGAGAAGAATTCAACACTTTAATCCCCATACCGATTGCAAATTCATCAAACTCTCCCGATGTAAACATAGTACCCTGATCGGTAGTAATCGTTTGAGGAATACCAAATCGGTAAATAATATGCTCTTTCACAAAATCAATCATATTGGCCGATGTGACTTTTTTCAAAGGAATAGCCTCAACCCACTTGGTGAAATAATCAGTGGCAACCAAGATAAACTTATGTCCTTTGCTAGACGGTGGATAAATCTGGCTGATCAAGTCAATAGCCCATCCCCGGAATGGCCAGGGTTTGATAATGGGATTCATGGACGATGCGGGTGCTCTTTGAATATTGTCAAATTTCTGACATCCTTGACACCCTTTGAAATATTTAAAACAATTCTCCACTATGGTTGGCCAATAATACTCATTTCTCCTAATCATCCATTTCATCTTAAAAGTCGATTGATGTGCTCCACACACACCTTCATGGATTTCTCCCATCAAACTTTTAGCTTCACCATCACCTAAGAATTTGAGAAGATTCCATCGAATGTCCGATAATATAACTCATCCTCGAGGAGCACATACTTGGTAGCTTGAAATCGAACACGTCTCTCAACCCTCTTAGATGGGTCCTTTAAATAATCAACGATTTCTTTTCTCCAATCATCGGCACTAATTGCCGATATTGTATTTAATATGGGCTGATATCCCGAGGCATGCTGAGCCAACCGATTAGCCTCCTCATTATGCAATCGAGGAACATGCTCTAATCGGAAATCTTTGAATTCCTTTAATAGTTGCACACTCTTTTCGTAATACGTTATTAAAACCTCACTTCGGCATTCATAACTTCCGGCTAATTGATTTATAACCAGCATAGAATCCCCAAAGATTTCAACGACATCAGCATGGACTTCTTTTAACAACTCCAACCCCTTAATTAAAGCTTGATACTCAGCTTGATTATTTGTCGACGTGGCAACAATCGGCAAGGAAAACTCATACTTCCTTCCCTGAGGGGAAATTAACACTATGCCGATTCCTGCCCCCTGGTCACACGTGGATCCATCAAAGAAGAGCGTCCAAGGCACAATCTCCAAAGTTTCCACTGCACCGCGATGTTGAGTCATAAAATCGGCCATAATCTGTCCTTTAACCGCTTTAGCCGACTTGTAACGCAGATCGAATTATGACAGTGCCAAAATCCACTTACCGATCCTGCCACTCATGATCGGCATAGATAGCATATACCGGACCACATCATCTTTGCATATAACAGTGCATTCGGCCGAGAGTAAATAGTGCCTCAACTTAGTGTAGGAGAAATATAGGCATAAACATAATTTCTCAATAGCCGAATACCTGGTCTCAGCATCAATCAATCTTCTACTTAAATAATAAATTACACGCTCCTTCCCTTCAAATTCTTGAATTAAAGCCGAACCGATGACTATCCCATCGGTAGATAAGTATAATTTGAAGGGCTTTCCTTGCTGAGGTGGAATCAGAACTGGAGGATTTATCAAATAATTCTTGATTTCATCCAAAGCCAACTGTTGCTCTTTCCCCCATATGAACTCTTGATCGGCTTTCAATTTAAGTAAAGGACTGAAAGCACGAATTTTACCAGACAAATTAGATATAAACCGTCTGATAAAATTTACCTTGCCGATCAAGGATTGGACCTCAGTCTTGTTAGTAGGGGCAACAATTTTGTTGATAGCATCAATAGATCGTCTACAAATTTCAATCTCTCTCTGATGCACCATGAAACCAAGGAACTGCCCTATCGATACACCAAAGGCACACTTATTGGGATTCATCTTTAAACCATGTTTCCTTGTGCATTCCAACACTTTTCGTAAATCGGCAAGATGCTTTGTGAAATCTCCAGACTTAACCACCACATCATCAATATAAATCTCGACCAGCTTGCCGATGAACTCATGAAAGATAAAATTCATAGCCCTCTGATAAGTAGCACCAGCATTTTTCAAACCAAAGGTCATGACTATCAATTCAAACAACCCAACATGACCAGGACATCTAAATGCAGTCTTTGGAATATCCTCTTCAGCCATGAATATTTGATTATACCCTGCATTGACATCCATAAAGCTTATGATCCGATGCCCAGCCGCAGCATCAACCAGTAGATCGGCAACTGGCATTGCGTAACTATCCATCGGCGTAGCTTTATTAAGATTCCTGAAATCAATGCAAACCTAAAGCTTCCCATTTTTCTTGTAAACTGGAACAACATTGGAAATCCATTCGGCATACCAGCACTGCCGAATAAATTTAGCTTCGATAAGTTTGGTTATTTTGGCCTTAATATCAGGAAGAATATTAGGATTACATCGGCGAGCTGGCTATTGATGTGGCCGAAATCCAGACGTGATGGGTAACCGATGTTCAACAATCGATCGATCTAAACCAGGCATCTCAATATAATCCCGAGCAAAGCAATCTTTATATTCTTTTAACAAATCGGTTAACTGCTGCTTACACTCAGAATTTAAGTTAGCACTAATAAAAGTAGGTCTAGGCTTATCACCACTACCTATATCTACCTATACCAAATCATCGGCCGATGTGAATCTCTGACCTAATTTTCCATCATCGGTGAACCTATCCATTAAAACTCCTCATCAGAACCGACTGCTTGGATCGGTGGAATTTCATAATCGGCAACTTTGAGGAAATCTTTCTCCCAGACTTCTCCCGAAATACACCTAGTCTTTTCATAGGTGTCTGCTTCTGCCGACGCAATGACATAAGAAGAATCTCCCGGGACAATCTCAATCTTGTCACCTACCCACTGAACCAAGCATTGGTGCATCATAGACGGGATGCAACAATTGGCATGAATCTAATCTCTCCCTAGCAATAAATTATAAGCACCTTTTCCACTGATCACGAAGAACGTTGTCGGCAAGGTTTTGCTGCCGATGGTCAACTCGACGCAGATTGCCCCCTTAACCGGAGACACATTTCCTTCAAAGTCTTTTAGCATCATACCGGTCTTGGTCAAATCTTGATCTCCTTTTCCAAGCTTCTGATAGACTGCATACGGCATGATGTTGATAGCAGCCCCACCATCAATTAATATCTTGGTCATTGGCTGACCATCAACTCTTCCTTTGACAAACAGAGCTTTAAGATGCTGCCTTTCATTGTCGGCAGGCTTTTCAAAGATAGCTGTCATCGGATCCAGAGCCAACTGAGCTATCTGGTCAGAAAACTCCAACTCCTCATCATCACTGGATGGCACAAGGAACTCTATCGGCAACATAAATACCATGTTAACATCTGCCGATGGCCCTTTCCCCTTAGGATCCGGTTGTTGTTGATCCCCAGACTGGCCAGAGTTCTCGCCCTTGCTTAGCTCTTCTCGTCTTTCACGCTGCAGCCTCCTTTTCTGTGTCCTAGTCAACCCCTCTGGACACCATGGAGGAAGTTGTGACTGCCTTGCCGATGGGCGACGACTTTCCCTTGACTCCATCCGATAAGTATTAGCGTCTCTACAAAATGAACTCATCGGGAACTCGTGCATTGGCCATTTCTTCAAGTTCTTCCTGGTTCCTGGGAAAATATTCAACACGATCACCAAGCCTATCGTGTACACTGAGTCTGCCCCCCAACCGATCATGAACTGACGCTCTCCCCCTAATCGGCTCATTAAACCGTCGATCATCATTCTGATGCTGCCGATTAGGTCTGTCATACCGATCATAACCATTGCATTTAGGGCAGTCCCTAACAGTGGGCAACTTGATGTTCTGTTCCCAACAATGGATAAAGAATGGGCAGTTCCAGTGATCTCTGTGCCGATTCCACTCCTGTCGGCGTCTTTCTTCTTCCCGATGATAGTCTTCTTGCTGGCGCCGATACCGATCCCCCCGTTGCTGCCAAGTCTCCCGAGGCCTTCTATGAGTTATCACAATACCAAATCGGGGAGGCCTTCCCGAGTTAGTTCCCTCTTGGATCAAGCCTTTTCCTTTGGCATCGGCGGCAGTAATCTGATGTTGAGGATCAACCGATGCACTTCTCTCAGCTGCTTCTGACGTCAAAACCTTGGTTTTCCCCTTAGCATCCAACATGTTTGTCGGAAAAGGGTGTTGATCAATCTTCATCGGCTTCTGCGTGTTAGAACTATCAAACTTGATTCCCCCAGATCCTATAGCCGATTGCAACTGTTGTCTGAAAACCTTGCACTCATTGGTGCTGTGAGAAGTCGCGTTGTGCCACTTGCAATATTTCGTCTTTTTTAATTCTTCGGCCGATGGAATAACATGATTAGGCGACAATTTGATTTGCCCTTCCTGAAGTAGAAAGTCAAATATCCTATCGGCTTTAGTAATGTCAAATGCAAACTTCTCTGGCTCCTTATGCCCAAAAGGGCAAGACATCGGCTTTTTGTTCTTCACCCACTCTACTAAGCCGATGACTGGTTCCTCATCAGAATCTGAGCTGACTGCCTCATCAACAAATGACACCTTCTTATTCCATGCTCTCTTAGGCTCAAAAGGCTTAATATCTTGGTCAGAAATCCTTTGTGCCAAGTGACTAAGACTTTTGAACTCTTGAGAAGCGTATTTGTCTCTGATATGTGGCAACAGCCCCTGAAAAGCCAAATCAGAAAGCTGCCGATCATCCAGAACCAAGCTATAACATTTGTTCTTGACTTCCCGCAACCTCTGCACAAAGCTTTCAACCGATTCATCATTGCGCTGCTTCAACCTGACCAAATCGGTAATTTTCTTCTCATGAACTCCAGAGAAGAAGTACTTGTGGAACTGCTTCTCCAGATCGGCCCAAGTAATCACTCAATTAGGAGGCAACTATATAAACCAAGTGAACGCCGATCCAGACAACGATGATGAAAACAGACGAACCCTCAATTCATCCCTGTTAGCAGCTTCCCCACATTGGATGATGAACCTGTTGACATGCTCCATAGTCGATGTATCATCCTGTCCAGAAAACTTAGTGAAATCTGGTACCTTGTACCGATTTGGAAGTGGAATTAAATCATATGCAGGAGGATACGGTGTCCGATAAGAGTAAGTGTTGACTTTGGGTTTTATCCCAAATTGGTCCCTCATTACTTCAGCAATCTTATCGGCCCAATAAGCATCGGCATCTTGCCGATGGGGTGGTTGTGGATCTGGCGCCTGCTGATATACTTCCACGTGTAGCTGAGGCGCACGATCTGCATGGAACACGGGGTTGATCGTGTGACCACCAAATTGTTGACCAGGATTCATCGGCTGGTTGGCCAACCCTTGATTCTGGAATCCAGGCTGGACCTGGCTTTGTTGAAACCCTGGAGCCTGATGAATCTGTTGAGGCATCTATGGAAAGACTAGCTGCCCCGTCCATCCACTGTTAGTATTCATCAGCATGAACTCTGCCGATGGCTGAAGAATGGGCATCATCATTGAATTGACATACCCTGGCTGTGTGATAATCCTCTGCTGCGTTGGCATTGAATCTGCCGATGCGTTAGGCATCTGGAACGTTGGAGCTTGAGAATTCCCAGTGTAAGGTCTTGCAGTAGTACTTGTAGTATACTGGGGACTCTGATTCATCGGCAGATTGGGAGGTACCGATGCCATAGGAGCCTTGCGTGTCACGTCAGCCACTTGAGATGTTCCAGGAGTCTTCAACATCATCTCTGGGGGCATACCATAACTCCACCAGTCAGGAGGAACAGACCCCAACATTGCTGATGCCAATAGATCTATGGCAAGCTTGACTTGCTGATCTGAAGTTGATAGATTGGTCGTCATCGGCGTCGATTGCACATTAGTGAATCCTAGTGTGCTTGGAGGAGCAGTAGTTTCTGTACCCGCAGCGGTCGTAGTAGCCGATGGAGCTCTGACAACTGGTGATCCTGGCTGATGATAGACAGGGCCCACATAATTTGGTGGCAATTGTCCTTCCTTAAAAGTTCTAGCCACAGCATTGAAAACCGTGTTGGACAACACACCAGCTTGGTTAATCAAGGCACGGTTGATAGCATTGTCAACCATGTCTTGGAGTTTACCAGGATTGGCTTCAAAAGTAACCTGCCGAGGTGCCGGCAGTGCTTCCTTCTAGATCACCTCGCCACTCCTGTTGATGCTGAAGGATTTCAAACATTGCTGTTTGTAGTCCTCCATAGCTTTTGCAATAGCTTGCTTCTGCTCATCTCTGAGATTGGCTTCCGTCACGGGGTTGACGTTCTCCAAGTTGAAATCGGTATTCGACATGTTGATCTTGATCTTGAATTGGTCCCACTGGGCGTGCCAAAAGATGTGTTGATGCAAAAGCTGATCTGCAAACACAAAGGGCTAATACCCGATTTAAACGTTAAGGCGTGCCAGCCGATTTGACCTTACTATCGGCAAAGGTGATAACTCGAACACTTTGGTCCCGACAACAGCGATGCGCCCGGATGTCATGGCCAAGAGGTATTCACGCGGAACTCGAGAATACGTCGAGCTTAAGTCGACGAATTCCTAAGAACTCGTAGTAAAAAGGAAAATATGACGAAGTCGTCGAAAAAATAGATGTTGGAATATGAGTAAAAACTTGTGTTTGGTTGATTGATAGATTGTTCATTACAAGGCCCTAGGGTCTACATTTATACCCTGCTCAAAGAGCTACAATCAGACACGACTAGGACTCGAATTCCAAATTAAACAAAATCCGTATACAAAACGAATTTAAATAATTAAGGAAAACATAAAACTATCCCCTTGTAACCGACCGGGACACCGCCACAGATCAGTCGGTAATCTCCACGCTTTCCTTCAGAGTCATCGGCATACCTCCTGTTATGGCCATCGACAAACACTGATACGGATCATCGGTAAGAACACGTCACCACCTCTGGACTTAGTCACATTCAATCGTCTCTTCATCGGCAACCACCCTCATCGGCAACTTCTCTGCAGACTAGTTACCGTTGCTCCACCTGCCGATCTATACTTTACTGGTCCCTGGGTACGTGTCTAAAAACGGTGTCAACAGAGGTCCTCTCCTCCAGGGGCCAGGGGGTCTGCTTATATAGTCCTTCTAAGTGAATATGGGTCGTCGGATCAAACCGACATTGATCGTACGGTTTTCCTTGATCCTTTAGGTCGGTGGAGCATGATCCGCGAAGTTGAAGCTGATTGGCCCCGAGGCTAGGGCGGGCGCCCAAGGGGGGAGGGCGGGCGCCCTGCCCCCGAGCCTGTCCGGTCTCCCGTTCGTTCCGTGGCTTCTGGACTCTTCTAGATGTTAGATAATTGCGCGGCACGTTAATATCTCTATGTAAACCCGAAATGTGGGCCTTTCCTCCGTATTTCCTGATAACCCCCTGCAGAAATAGACAAACACCAAAACTCATGGAATTCTGTCAGATAAAACCCTAAGTCTGGATGTCAGTTGCATTTGGATCCTTTTCTTTGTTTATTTGTTAATTAAACTTAATACTTAAGGACCGTCAACAAACTCCCCCAAGCTTACCTCTTGCTCGTCCCTGAGCAAGGATAATCTCAGTGATGGATCAGAAGTTCTTGTAATGCCTTTAAAAGATTGATGGTACACATGCTTTTAAATAAGGTCTCATCTCTGAGTTAGAGTAAACTGTCCTTGATCAGCTATAACTCTGGAGTTTTTGCAGATTTTCAAATAAAACTCAGAGATTCCTTGTATGACTCTCTTAGATCTCTCTTTTTTGGTATTTCTGGATCCTCACCAAGGCAGTGATGGTACATGCCTTCTCTCAAAATATGTAGTATTTGTAGTATGAAGCATAGTGACCTTGCCTTCTCTCTCACCCTACTTTAATAAGGCTTTTTGATATCTAGAGCTCATAGGTGGGAGATAAGTTACATACTTACAAGACATTTATTGTATAGTCAAACCATGGATCCAAAGAAACAAGTCAATAAGTCAAATCAAGATGTGCATGTGTGGCGAATGAATGGTGTATAGTGATGATGGTGATAACAATGGTGAACGTCTAATTCTACTTGTTGCTCTTTTGAGGGGATACATGCCTTTCTTGCTCTTCTGAAACTTTTTGAGGACAATGAGATGCTCTACTTTTTCTTTTTCTTTCCTCTCAGGTTGGTATCTTGTACCCCTAATTCTACTGTCAGACACTTGTCTATTTTTACCTCTCGTCGCACTTTTTCTTTTCATTCAAGGTTCCGGGCACTTGCCCCTTTTTATTTCCTCGTATCTTTTCTCTTTTTTTTTCTCTCTTTTTTTTAGAGCACTCATCTTCTGAAATAATATAGCAAGTGGTAGTAACCAAGATAACTCGAGCATTTATTTCACAGGGAAAAACAGAAATAGGAGAATGTTTTTGGCTATTCTCTCCCGGATTAGGAGTACAATACTTTTGCGTGGCTCTGGAGATGGAAATGGGTGGATATATGTGGATACGTACTTCCGGAGTAGAAGCAGCATGTGTGAGTGAACGTGCAAGTGAATCTTGATTTAACCACATGACAAGCTCCTAAGGGTCTACATAGCTTGACCACACTCAATGCTCATAAGCAGTAAAAAGTAAATGTGTGGCTCAAAGTCTAGCAAGCATGTATATATGGCTGTGGTAGGAATTTAAACTCTCATCATACAGAAACTCATCATGTGTTATTTTAAAGATTTTCAAAGATAAAATTCTCCAGAATTCTAGCATCTCTAGGACAGATAAATAGCAGCTCAACCTTCCCATATTATATCCGTTAACAACTTAGACTTTAGATCAAGTTTCCTTCCCACAAGTTTAGGGTTAGAGCAAGTTTTAAATTATAACAGTTATGTCTAAGCTAGAGAGAGAATTCAAATTTGAAAATTAGGCAGAGCAACTATTCATCATATCAATGCTAGAGTTTTATTATTAAGATTCAGTTCAGCATAGCCACTTTATTTATTTATTAAGCATACTAAGCAAAATATATATTTATATATATAAGCACAAAATCTTTATTTGGTTTTTCATGGTTATGTATATTTTTATTTTAATATAGTATAAGTATAAATGTAGATAGAAATACTTAGCGGGATAAATGGCGGTGCTCTCCCCCAAGCTGAATTTTGACGTAATTTCTTCTGATGTAGCTAGCAGGTGGCAGATGTGTATTTGAAAGTTGGCAGCACCCTGACAGCGATTAGAATGTCCTCCGTTTGCTAGTCTTCTTGATCCTTGAATTCTGTGGAGCTCAAATAAACAACAAAGCTTTGTGGAACTGATTATGTGTTAGCATAAATATCTAGCCTTTATCATGTTGAGCCTCCTCAATAAATATTACTCTTTATTTTATATTTCATTTTATAGAGTAGAAACAATTATTTATTTTATTTTTATGCCAGCACAGTGAATGTACTTATGGGTTTTATGTCACTCGTATACTCACATACGGCTTACTGTTTTTTAACATTTTTATTTTCTTTTTAAGATAGTATGAACATGATTAACTAAGCAAACTATTTGAATTAATTGAAAGGGAAAGGATAGCTACCAAGTTTACCTCTTGGCAAGGTGTTCGGCGTTTTTAAGTCCTCCGAACGGGACTCTCCGTTTTCTCAGTCGTCCTGGGATTTGTTGGATGGCGTAGTCGGTGCTTCCGGAGGTGCCTCTTCTTCGTGTATAACTATCTTCTCTCTCCACACCTGACTCGGTGCTACGATCTCCTTAGGACAATTCTGTTCAAGCTGTATGTCTTCAGACCTTACCACTTCTCCTTCGTGGTCTGCCCATCCGTCCTTGATTATTTGCCTCTTCTGGTTGCGGTTGCGTCGTCTTCTTCTTGTCCTGACCTGCTTAGAGTCTTCAACTATATAGTTAGGGTCAGTAAAATAGCGGCGTACCTTCTCTGAGGGGAAGTGCATATGGACTTCTACGGTTCCAATGTATATGATTGCTTTAACGGTGCTGAGGAACGGTCTCCCAAGGATGACGGGTGGATCGTACTCATCTTCTCCCATGTCAATAACCTAAAAGTCTGTATGGACAAAATGATCGTCTATTTTGGCCGGGACATCAGTTACTATACCTTCAACCTTTCAGAATGTCTAATCTGCCATCTGGAGCTGAATGTATGTCGGTTTTAGGGGCATAGTTCCGAACAAGAGCCAATAGGTGACTGCGGCCATTATGTTGACGCCCGATCCGGTGTCACAAAATATCTTGTAGAAGTTATACCCATTGATGGTGCAAAGGATGCTTGGCATACCTGGGTCGTCCTTCTTGGTCAGAAACGGTGACTTAAGTCGATGATCTTGACCTCCATGAACTGTAGTGACCATCTTAGCTGACTCGGTCCACACTTGCTTGTACCTGTTCCTCTTGTTGATCCTCTTCCTTGGTTCATGTCTGGATTGCTGTGGGATTTGTGTAGTCTTGTTCTTGAAGGAAAACATCTCCTTCCTCCCCTTGATGTAGAAACTGATCTTGGCAGCACTAGCGTAGATGACAGCTCCCGAGGTGTTTAGGAATGGCCTCCCTAAGATGATGGGTGCCCTCTCATCATTACCGGTCTCTATCACCACGAAGTCTGCTGGGGCGTATAAGGTACCAACTCGGACACAGAGGTTCTTCAATATTCTCTTTAGGAAACTGAACGTCCAATCTGCAAACTGCAAACACATGGTTGTTTCCAATAAAGGATATGTAAAGAACTTTTCATAGAGTACCCTGGGCATAATGTTGACGTTAGAGCCAAAGTCACAGAGTGCTTCTGGGAAGTCCACCATGCAGATGGATATCAGGATGACGGGACGTCCTCGATCGCCTCTCTTGACCGGCAGAAGGTCAGTAGTAACTTCTGTGATGGGGTTACTCCAGTAGTTACCTGCATCAAACATGTCTTGATAATTACCTGAGTAGTTAGGCCTCTGTTGATTCCAACCTTGATTTTGTTGAGGACGGTTGTAGTAGTAGTTGTTGTTGATATAGTTCACATCCTCAAGCATCTCAGGGCAGTGATTGCCTGAGTGTCCAGTATCTCCACACTCCTCACAAGTCATGTGAGAGTCATAGATGTGCATGACTTCTTTCTTATCTCCAGCTCTATCATCGAGCTTCTTCATGAGCAGGTCTAGCTTTGCAGACAACATGTCTACCTCCTTGAGCTGGTGCATACCTCCATCTCTCTTGCGTGTCTGGGTCCTTTCTTCATTCCAGCCTTGGTTAGATGCCATCTTCTCCACAAGAGTTGTGGCTTGTGGTATGGTGAGTGATAGGAATGCTCCTCCAGCTGCAGCATCCATGGTCTCACGGGCACTATTGCTGAGCCCATGATAAAACGTCTGCATTAGTAGCCAGCTCTCCATTCCATGATGGGGACATTCTAGGATGTAGTCTTGGAAGCGCTCTCATGCTTCTGGAATGGATTCATCATGTTGTTGCTGAAAACTTGTAATTTTCCCACGGAGAGCAATGGTCTTGCCCATGGGAAAGAACTTAGCCAGAAAGTTTGTGGAGCAGAGTGCCCACGTAGAATTCTTCTCCTTTGTAGCGTAGAACCACTACTTCACTCTCACCGACAGTGAGAATGGGAAGAGGCAAAGAAGTATAGCATCTCTGGGGACTCCTGATATGGTGAATGTGCTGCAAATCTCCAGGAAGTGTTGGAGATGAGCACTAGCATCTTCGTGTGCCTTCCCACAGAACTGGTTGGATTGCACCATGTTGATAAGTCCAGGCTTGAGTTCAAAGTTGTCGTCGATCTCTGCAGCAGGTCGATGTTGTCCGTAGTGGGGGCTGAGAACTCACGGATCCATTTGTTTGCCATGACTTCAAACTCTAAAGACAAGTTCCGGGTGAAACTTCAATGATCTTCTTGATTGGATGAAGCTTTGTGTTGAAGTGTTGATGATCTCTTCTTGAGCTTGGCTCTTGTTTTTCTGAATAATGCTTCGGGATTGTCAACAAAATTTCCTGGAAGATGTCTTCTATTCATACAGTACCCTGCATAAAATAAAATAGAAAATAACGGGGTAAAACTGTATGAGAGAATTGATAATCTCAATCATATTAGTGATGCGAATGATGACTCAAAATTCCATATTTATTCCTGATTAGTAATCAACCTTCCCCGACAACGGCGCCAAAAATGCTTGTTGGGCATTCTTAACGTCACTACCAAAAGTAGACTTAGTTTTCTAATTCTGATAACGGCGCCAAAAATGCCAAACCTATCCCTCATGCCACTTAAGCCAAGTTGTCATCCCCAGCATGACATGAGAGACGCGGTATTGAAATATGCAATTGCTCTTCTAAATAAAAAATGAATGAGATCTGCAAGCGCAAAGATTAATACCGATGTAGAATTTTAACCGGGAAGTATTCCAGGTATCGTTATTTATATTTTTACCACTGGGAAGGGATTGCTAAACATCAATGTTGATTATAGAATGGAATATAGAATTGAGTATCTATCATTGCATGTATAATTGAGAGTATTTATCTATCTCTTTCATATAGGGATAAGTGTCACATAAAAGATAGATGAAGTAAAAAAATGGTGACAAAGATAATTAATCTGATCAGCATAACTTAGCCACATAATAAATATGATAAGCACCTCAATTAGATATTCTAGCAATTAGCATGGAATTAGGACGAACTACAAGAATATTTCCTAAGTTATTCTTAACTATAAAGTCTAGCATATCATAGTTAGTGCAATTATACTTGGCAATCATTGCGAGACAGGACTACGCCCATGCATAGTGATATTATCAAGGAATATGAGAAACATCGCAATCACTCCCCTGTGATAATGTTGCTCTGCCAGCTATATACACGAGAGGGGGACTATATAAGAATCAATGGAGCTGTCACTACCACGAACTACCCCACGATCTGGCATATAGGGTACAATCGTAGATAAAAACAGTATAGGCACCACGCCTACACAATACTTATCATTTACCCACTGTACACATGGATAAACGCTATACGATCCTAAACATGTATATAAATCCAATCTAACTAAACCAAGCATATAACTATGATAAACTAAGAAGAATATAATTGCGAATATAAACAAGTAGAGCAAAGTCATAATCAATATATTGAAGTAGAACAAAGTCATATTCATAATATTGAAGAACAAAGATGAACAATTGAAGAACAGTAGAGGAATTACCAAGAATCCTCTTGACAGATCCGGAAACCAATCGATGATTGACTCCTAGTTCTAATCCTATGTAGCTATGCTAAACTAGAGATCTAATTGATGTGGTGGCTCTAGTGCTTGATCAGAGGCTTCTTCTCCCAAGGTCCTCTCCTCCAGGGGCCAGGGGGTCTGCATATATAGTCCTTCCAAGTGAATATGGGTCGTCAGATCAAACCGACATTGATCGTATGGTTTTCCTTGATTCTTTAGGTCGGTGGAGCATGATCCGCGAAATTGAAGCTGATTGGTCCCGAGGCTAGGGTGGGTGCCCAAGGGGGAGGGCGGGCGCCCTGCCCCCGAGCCCGTCCGGTCTCCCGTTCGTTCCCGTGGCTTCTGGACTCTTCTAGATGTTAGATAATTGCACGACACGTTAATATCTCTATGTAAACCCGACATGTGGGCCTTTCCTCCGTATTTCCTGATAACCCCCTGCAGAAATAGACAAACACCAAAACTCGTGGAATTCTGTCAGATAAAACCCTAAGTCTGGATGTCAGTTGCATTTGGATCCTTTTCTTTGTTTATTTGTTAATTAAATTTGATACTTAAGGACCGTCAACAGGGTTCTGCTTTAACTTTTACAATATTGGTTATAGGCAATGAAAAACTAAATCCTTTCCTAAATTTAATGTCTAATTTACCATTAGGACCTTCTTGAAGAAGTTTTATTAAAAATTTAGCAAAATGCGGAAATCATTAATAACAATAGGAAGTGCACTCAAAACTCCTAAGCTAGGAATAATGTGTCCTGAACAACTTTTTAATAATTTATTTGTAGGAATTAATGGTATGTCTTTCAAAAATTCTTTAGCAAAAGTATATGACTTAATGTTGACTCCTACAACCGGATTGTATAAAGCTTCAAAAGGATGTGAATCTACTTGCAACTTTATAAAAACCGAGGGTGAACTAAAGCGAATTACTTCAGGGGATTTTTTAGATTCTATTAACCAATCATCACCCAAAATAAAGATTAATTCTCTTATAACTTCCCTAAGAAATTTTAAATCATCAGGATGTGAGAAATTAGGTTTAAAATCCCTAGATTGTTGGGGTTGAATAATCTTATGATAAAATGTAGTATTACCAAAATAATCAAAGAAATCATCCTCAATGTAACACCCCAGTGTTATGGTTGCATAAATCATATGCATAGCATGAGCATCATCTTCTACTCAAGCATGTCATGATAATCATCTACCTTGAGCCATGTCATTCTATGCAAAAATGTGATTTAAATTGATTAAATAGGTTCCCTATGCTTATGTTTGAGTGAACCATGCTTGTGTTTGTGTACTATGCCTTGTTAAATAGTTTATCTATGCTTAACTTAACCTTGGGAACAATGTTCATGTTGGTCACTTCCCCAAAATAATCACTTAAGTCATACTTATGCAAATAGGCTCTAGAAACCTCTTTCGCTTAGGCTTTTAAAACGTGTTTCATAAAATGTTTGCATGTCAAAACTTTCTACAGTAAAGTTGTAGCAAATTTTATAAAGAACAAAAGTTGTTTTATGGCCATCTCACGAAAATGATCACAACTAGCTCAAAATTGACCTACAAGGCAGATTTGGTGCTGTTTTCAACACTTAGAAAATTTTCTAAGTCTTGTATCGCAGCAGTTTGCTCGAGGGGGTATTGTTCATCCTCCAGTTTGAATTCTAGGCCGAATCAAACTATGATCTTGTAAGCAATGTTGTAGTACTCATGTAGCTCTCCAGCATAGAGCAATTAGCTAGCAAAATCATCTAGTGGTTTAGGAGCAAATCACGCTGCAAGTTCGGGTTTCAGTCGGTGATCACGTCGCCTGAATCAGAGCCGAGCTCGCCGTCGTGGATGTCCAGAGTGACACCTGTCCGCCAGATGGCGTCCGTACGCCGGCGATGGCCCTGCTCGTCAGGTCGTCGACATTGGCATGGACACCACGGCGCCCCGCACTCGCTCAGCGCCCGTCCATTCTCCTCCTTCCTCTCTCCCGCGCTCGCTCTGGCGGAAACGCCGTCGCCATTGCCGCCGAGAGCTTCGCGAGCTCCTCGTGCCCTCGCCTCTGCGTCTTGCTTTGTCTCCGAGCGCCTCCAAGTCCGCCTCGAGCTCCTCCATCTTCTGCACCCATCGGTTGGACGAGATCTCCCCGAGGTGAGCAGCATTTCGCAAGTTCTTCGTCGTCGGGTTCGCGGCCGTCGTGACCCCGATTTCGGCGAACCTCGCCGCCGCTCCATCCTTGCTACCTTTCTTCCCTCTCAGTCGCGTTAGGTTCTGCTTAGGTCTTGGCATCGGTCCATGCCACGCCATTCCGGCTGGAACCTCACCGTCGCGCGGGAACACGGTCGCCGCACCGCCGTGCTCACCGCCGACGAGCACCTCGCACGTGAGGAGGCTCACCGGAGCCGTTAGGGTTAGGCGTTTCTACCTAGAAAGCTCCGCACTGACTCAGTGATGCTTAAGCCGCCCTTCCCCGACGCTCTACCGGTCGGAGATGGCCGGCGTAAGCCGGGGTAGCTCCGTCGTGCCGCCATGGCCGACGGCGACCCCTCTCCGTAGCCGAAACCCTAGCGCCACCTACCTCCATTGATGCGGAATCACTCCAGGAGCACGCTGGTGCCCTTGGATCCGCCGGAGAAGCTCACCGTCGGCGAGCATTTGACGGCGAAGGTGTCCTCTGTTCTCGGTGTCACTGACGCGCGGGTCCCGACTGCCAGTGACTCAATGGTCTCCTCCTTCCTTTTATTCAAATCTTGATTTTTGGCTTTCTTGCAAAAATCATATCTCCTGTTTCTGAGATCTAAAAATTGTGAAACCAATTTTGTGGTATTCCTTGAGATGGATAGTTTTTAATAAAAATATAAAATGAACCATGTTTTCTGGGAAAATATTTATTAAGGATTTAATCTTGTTATTCATGTGTAAATTCATATCTCTTGTTATACTGCTTAGTTTGCTATGAAATTTTTATGGTAGTCTCTGTGTGGTACTGGAGTGCTATGATAAATATGTCATGATTTTTGGAGTACTGCAGCTTTGATATGTAATTTATGTTTGAGATTTGGCTTGTTTACTTAATTAAATCATGTAAAATAATTAGTGCTTATGCTGGTGCTCTACTTTGGTGGTAAACTTGTTTATGGTATTCATAATATGTAAATAATCTGAAATCTGTTGTTTGACACCATATAAGTGGTGTTTCTGATTTAATGAAATACACACCTTGCCACATGTTAAATACATATCTTTAATTTGGTATGTGCAATTGCTCTGAAATGTTTATGGTGATGCTTTGATGCTATACTTGTGCTTCTGTAAATTTTGTAGATTTTTCTGAGCACGTTTACTAGTATCTTGTAATTATGCTCTTTTCTAGAATTAAATTAATAAATGCCTTGTTAGTAAATGTTTGGAGGTTATCATATGATGTTCTGGTTATCTTGTGGTGTGCTTGTGCTCATAAGCCATGTGGTTGGCATTGTTTATGTTTTGGTTATGTCATCAAATAATTAATTCAAGGGTTAAAGGCTGTTCTGGACAGCAAGGGAGTAATATAGTCTTTACTTGTTGCTAACTTGTTTTTCTGGGAGGCTTATCTACATAAACAATGCCAACCACATGGCTTATGAGCTTTATGGACTAGCTGTGGTTTATGGACTTGTCTAAATCAAAGTTGTTGTAAGCTTTATGGACTAGCTGTGGTTTAAATTTGGGGTCATTTGGCCTAGTAGTTTAAAAGTTATAGCTGTTCCAAGTTGGGGTTCCAGAAATAGGTGTTCTCTGTTTTTCTGGAATAGAACCTAGAACTTTGTTTAAATGACCTGGTTAACCTATGCATCTTGCTGTGATGTTAAAAGATGGTTTGTAGATAATTTCATAAGCTTTCCAGAATGTCCTCACTTAAGTTTGTTGGATCCTTGTAGCTTTAGTTATGGTCTGTTTAGTGAGCTGTTCTGTTTTGTGTTGCTTGTTGCTTATAAGCTGATTTGTCTAGTTCGATTAATTCATGTGGTTTTCTTGTAAATTAACTCAGAAGTTTACTCCGTAAATGAGTGTCCAGTGAGTGTTTATGTGTTAAGCATTCATCCTTTTATGCACATCTTCTTATTCGTTGAGCATACAATAGGTGCATCGGACGTGACTGCTTCCTACGAGCTCCAAGCGAACCCCGAAGGCCAGGAGGGCAGCCAGGAGGTGGAGGTCCAGCCAGTCGGACTCGAGGAGCCCGAAGAAGAAGTTGAGTGCCCGAACCACGAGCCAGCCTCGTTCGTGAAAGGCAAGCCCCGGAACATTCTAAGCCTCCCTTTACTTTCGAAAGTTTACTTAATATGTTATATCTATTGCTGCATTAAGTATAGGAGTTGTGATAAAACCTTTGCTGCATTTTACTCTATCCTTGTCCAGATAACTCACCACACCTTGGTTATAGAGTTAGGATCGAGTAGCAGACTAGCAGCTTAGCCATACTTAATCGGTAGAAGTCGGGTGATTTCCTGTCACCTGCGCGATATAGGGTTGTGTCGGTATACGATGGTCTATATGTGCTATCGTGAATGGAACCTGATTAAATTGACTTAAGTAGGGCGGAGTTTTGCAAGGTTGTAGTAACTCCGTCTGTGGCAGCTAAGGACCGACCGTTGTACGTCCTCTTGTCATGTTGAACGCATGCCTAACACTTAGTTGGCCGGATAACTCGTTCCGACCGCGAAGCCGAGTAATATGACTCAGGCCGGAAGGTTGATAAGTATAAAGTGCGCACTACCGGAGGAAGTGCGGTGTGCGGGGGACCATTGGCGTAAGCCCAAAGGCAGGTGAGTTAAAATTCCTGACCTCCCTAGCAGAGTGGTAGCCCTAGGAGTACGGCGCTTATCGGAACCGCGATTCTAGAGTCGTATCAAAGGTGACCCGTTGGCTCTTCGGCAGGGGAAGCTTGGGTGAGTGATAGGAATACCCCTCCAGCTAGATAGGAATTCAATTCGAATCGCCGTCTCTCCCGGTTAGTGAGAACTTGACAGAGCAGCGGCAAACGTAGCATTCACTAAGGAACTTTGGTTCATGATAATGATGATAGCAAGGGAGAATATATGATGAACTTGATATGGTTATTATTGCTTGTAATAATCAAGTGAAGTGCTTTAGTACAGGTGCTAATCTAGTGGTAGGCTGATGATGAATAAATATGATGCGCTCACAATAATGTAGTTTTAATGCAAGCTTTTGGCAAATGTTACGTCAACCAGCTCCACTTGATGTTAGCCTTGCATGATCCTTGATGTCTTTTATGTTTTACTAGACGGGTAAGTCTAGCTGAGTACAATCTCGTACTCAGGGTTTATTCCCACCTATTGCAAATGACATCTTTTATGACGGCTTCTGCAAGACCTGTCTCCATCCCACTGGGGATGAGGACTAACCGTTGGGCACGGTTCTCTAACAAACTCGTCCCTGTTGCTTTTGGAAGGATGGTGTAGACTCTGGCAGTAACACGAACATGTGAACTGAACTTTGGAAAGTGTGTGTGTAATTATTTTGCTTCCGCTACTTCGAACATGTGTTGTAATAACTTAATAACTCCGATGTGGTGCCGCTTCGATGGCAATGAATGACTATGTAACATTCGCTGTGTTGTGCTGAATTATTACGATCTTGGTTTGTTGCAAGTTGGTTTGAAGTCCTTCGTGATTTCAATTGACTACCGGGATTATATGGGCTCAAGTTTGGAAACTTGATTGCTTGGCGATCGTTTCTACACTTAAACTCTTGTAATTTGGTCGGTTCTGTGACAGCTGGCATCAGAGCAAGTTCAACATTATAAATGCAGCGTTTGTGTATTTAAAAACAAAAGAGTTTTTAAAATAAAATAGTGTAAATCAATATTTAAGTATGCCAGTGGTCGAATCCTCATTGCCCACATAAGGACTATAGGTGGCTATTTAAGTACTGACTTGGGGGGTTTTATTTATGCATCTCCGGCAATACTCAGGTATGGATGTGTGATGACCGCACTGTGCTACCCTGTGGTCTAATGGTAGAGGTAGCCTTCATATGTGAATTAGCCACATATGTCGCTAGATTTAAATTAAGCAATGTCGCACCTACGCTCTGGTAAGTGTGAGCTGTGAGAGCATGATCGTCCAAACGGCGGTCTAGGGGAGTGTTCGCGGTGGTTTTCTGGAGCGGTTACATGTCAAAACCATAGAACCACGAAAGAAACTTAATTGGGGAGCATTTAATTCTTGGGTAGCTGTGGTGTCATTGCTTGTGCATGTTGGGCATGTCCAAGCAATGTGCACTTAGTTTACTGCTTTCTTGAATGATATATTGGGAACTATTGGGCTGAAATGAAGTTCTTTGTAGGTACTCTAACAACGCACGTGTTAATCACTAGTTATCGTATCGAGAGACAAATGTATGCCACCGTATATCTGTTAGAATATTAATTTTCTAAGTTTGTGAGGACGTACGGTTCGCGCATGCATCATGTCGCATTCATACATACATTCTGTCTACTCCTTCCCTTACAATGTTGTCCCTTTTAAATTAAATAAATGTTGCTTAAACTAATCCTCTTTCAACCATGGTATTCCTATTCCTTTCCACAGATGGACGCGCCCGCTTCACCCCGTCCCAGTGACACTTTCTTGAGCGAGTTTGGCACTCCTACCTTGCTCTGGAGAGTGCTACAGTCGGTAGAATATACTGAGCCACCTCAGTATTCTTGGTGGGAGTTGGATAGGACAGGAGAGTTGCAGTGGTTTGCTGTGCAGGGAGTTGTCCCTCCAATGGGGCCAAGCCTGCATGGACAGGGTTGACCTGTAGCTCTGATGGGCAGACTCCTTGGGAAGCAGCTCAGGTTGCAGCCCAGACTATCCTACTCGATATCTGTCAGAGGTGTGGCGATGAGCTGACGGGAGGACCAGCGGCCTCCATTCCTTGTGCTGACCCAACAGCAGCGGAGTGGAAACAGGCTGATGGTTGTGCTTTGGTTCAAGGCAGGGGAGAGAGAGCTGAGAGTTCTAGTCCTGCTATGAGTGCTATGATGGCTGTGCTCAAGCTGATCAGTCAGCGAGAGGACACCTATGCACAGGTGATGGTGGCTGTTCGCCACGCTCAGGAGATGCAACGGAAGGCTGAAAAGCGTGCTCGCAAGTTTCGCAAGCAAGCTGGAGTACCGCAATGACTGGGAAGACATTGCAGAGTACCGTAGGCAGCAGTGGGTGAAGGCCATTAGAGAGAGAGATCATAAGCAGGATTAGATGAGTCAGTTGGCTCGAGAGAGGGAGACAGTGCAGGAGCGCTTGGTGCAGATCACTCGTGAGAGGTACACTGCACTCCGCGTCTAAGAGAACAGGCGCCGGGCATGGTAGATGCACTGGATTCAGTCTCTTGAGCGGGAGAACTATCTGCAGGATCAGATTGAGGCTGGTCTTGTGGAGATTCACCATCTTAACAACTTGCTACACCCTATTCCTCACCCTATACCCGTGTATCCAGAGGTGGGACCTCAGGTGATTGTGGCCGATGATGATGGTATGGAAGTCGATGGACCAGCAGCGGCTGCACCACCCTTGCACGAGGACGTGGAGGACGAGGAGCTTGAGCCAGTTAGCGATGAGGATGGAGAGGCGATCTTCGACGCTGACTCGGACGACGAGCGTGGAGTGTAGGGAGTAGTGGGTAGTGTTATGTGAGGATCTTCTGTAGTCTGGCAGATAGCGGTGACGCTTTTGTAGCCATGTTGTAATCCGAAACTTTGACCAAGACTCATGGCATGTACTGTGATGGTGTAACAACTTTGTGGACCCAATGTGTAATCTTAACATGTTCGTTATGTTATGACGATGTTTTCCATTGTGGTGCATATTGCGGATATCTCTGTCATGTGTTGGATTGGTGATGTTGTTTTGTGGAATTGAATTATTGTGCCTTTTCTGTAAAGCTATTCTCTCGAATACTTTCAGGCATAAATATAAGTTCTTCTGTGGCAAATCTTGTCATCATCAATGCTCACTGACTGTGTCTTTACAGATGTCTCATGGCACCCGAGGTGCGGAACAACGTGCAAACATGAATCCACCCCCTCCTCCTCCACCACCAAATCCAGCTGAGCTGATGCAAATGATGGTGGAAAATCAGAGGATGCTCACTGAAACCATCAATCGGATGGCAAATCAGGGTGGTCGTAATGCACATGAAGGGCCAGCTCCTAATCAGTATAGCAGTTTCAAGGATTTCATGGATACTAAGCCCCCACCTTTCAGAGAGGCTGAAGAACCCCTTCAAGCTGAGGAATGGCTGAACACGGTGGAACAAAAGTTCCGCTTGCTTCGGCTGACCGAGGGTTTGAAGGCGGAATATGCAGCTCATCAACTGCAAGGACCCGTAGGCATCTGGTGGAATCAGTATCGAGAAGCTCTTCCAGCCAACACTGTGCTTGACTGGAATCTTTTTCGTGAAGCTTTTAAAGGGCATTTCATTCCTCCTGGTGTCATGGAGATGAAGCATACCGAGTTTATGCAGTTGACTCAGGGCAACAAAACTATGAAGGAGTATTTACATGCTTTCAATCATTTGTCTAGGTATGCTCCTGAGTTTGTGAACACTGAGGTGAAAAAGATTGCTAGTTTCAAGCGGGGTTTGGGCCCCAAGTTGCTGAAAACTATGGGCCGCACCAAGTGTGCAACTTTTAATGAGTTTGTCAGTGATGCTCTGACCCAAGAGAACTATAACACTGTGTACTCTGCAACCAAGACTCACAAGAGGGCTTTTGAGGCCGGGGCAGGGTCATCTCAGTCCAAGGCTCCCGTGGCAGCTAAGCCACCGTTCCGTGCTCCAACGCCTAACCAGCGGTATCGCCCGCCTGTGAAGAAGAATCAGGCCAAAACGGGTTTCCGCAAGGGGTACTCTATTGCTCTTCCTAGGGGCAACACAGGTCCCAACTATGCCAAGACTCCACCTGCCAACCGTCCGTGCTGGAACTGCTATCAGATCGGGCATTGGCAGAGCAACTGTCCTTACCCGCCAAAGAAGGTCAACCAGGGGAACGTCCGCCAAGGGCGTGTTCACTACACAACCGTGGAGGCAATCCCTGCTGGTGAGGTAGTTACGGCTGGTAAGTTTCTGGTTAACCAATGTGATGCACTTGTGCCTTTTGATTCGGGAGCATCGCATTCTTTTGTGAGTTCAGACTTTGTGTCTAAGCATAATCTCAAAGCAAGTACACTTGATAAGGGTAGTTATTGCATTAGTGCTGCTGGGAATGATATTTCTACCAATCAAGTGGTTTTTGGGGCAACTCTGGAAATTGGAGGCCGTCAGTTTCTTACTAATCTGGTTGTCTTACCCGGTGTGGGCATAGATGTAATTCTGGGTATGAATTGGATGAGTGGTAACGGAGTTCTTATCGACACCACCACCCGCGTAGTGATGTTGAGAGACCCAAGTACCAGGGAAGCGTTCTTAGAGCAACTTCCTCGAGATATCCATATCCGTAGCACTATGAATGCAGTTACAGCTAAGGCCATCCAGGATATTCCGGTGGTGTGTGAGTTCTCGGATGTATTTCCTGATGATTTACCCGGGTTTCCTCCAGATCGGGATGTGGAGTTCAAAATTGAATTGATTCCACGTACCGCTCCTATCTCTAGAAGACCTTATAGAATGCCACCAAATGAGCTAGCTGAGCTTAAGACCCAACTGAATGAGTTGTTGAAGAAGGGTCTTATCCATCCTAGTTCTTCTCCTTGGGGTTGTCCGGCTATCTTTGTGAAGAAGAAGGATCAATCCTTGCGCATGTGTGTGGACTATCGTCCCTTAAATGCGGTGACCATCAAGAATAAATACCCTCTCCCTCGCATTGATATCTTGTTTGATCAGTTGTCTAAAGCTAAGGTATTCTCCAAGATTGATTTGCGATCTGGGTATCATCAAATCAAGATCCGTCCTGAAGATGTACCTAAGACAGCTTTCTCGACGAGGTATGGGTTGTATGAGTATCTCGTCATGTCCTTCGATCTTACAAATGCACCTGCTCACTTCATGTATCTCATGAATTCGGTGTTCATGCCCGAATTGGACAAGTTTGTGGTGGTCTTCATTGATGATATCTTGGTATATTCTTGCAATGAAGAGGAGCATGCCGAGCATCTATGTGTAGTGTTGTCGCGTTTGCGTGAGCTTCAACTTTATGCCATGTTCAGCAAATGCGAGTTTTGGCTGAAGAAAGTACCTTTCTTGGGCCATGTCTTATCTGAAGAAGGCATATCGGTGGATCCGGCTAAGGTGCAAGAAGTGCTGGATTGGAAGGTTCCAACTTCGGTACACGAGGTTCGGAGTTTTCTCGGTCTGGCTAGATATTATCGTCGATTCAGTCCCGAATTCTCAAAAATATCCAAGCCTATGACTCGTCTACTTCAGAAAGATGAGAAGTTTGTGTGGACGCCTGAGTGTGAAGAGGCATTCCACAAGTTGAGGACATTGCTGACATCAGCTCCTGTCCTAGCTCAGCCTGATATCGAGAAGCCCTTCGATGTCTTTTGCGACGCGTCGGGTATTGGTTTAGGTTGTGTGTTGATGCAAGAAGGTCACGTTATCGCGTATGCCTCACGCCAACTTCGAAAGCATGAGGTCAATTACCCTACTCATGACTTAGAATTGGCGGCAGTGGTTCATGCTTTGAAAATCTGGAGGCATTATTTGCTGGGTAAACTGTGCAATATCTACACTAATCATAAGAGCCTCAAGTATATCTTCACTCAACCTGAACTGAACATGCGGCAGCGAAGATGGCCAATCTACAAGTGCACTATCATCCGGGCAAGGCGAACGTGGTTGCGGATGCCTTGAGTCAGAAAGCGCACTGTCACTCGATCCAAGTGGAAGATCCGTTGTTGTCACATCTTATGCATCCACTTGTGCTCAACCAGATTTCTCTGGAGAGTACTCTTCGCAATCGAGTTATCGAATTGCAGCAAATAGATGTAGGCATCCATCATATAAAGAGGAAAATGAAAGAAGAAGAAACCAAGCATTTCCGGGTCGATGAGAACGGAATTCTTTGGTTCAAGGATCGACTTGTGGTCCCAAAAGACCGTGAACTATGAAATCAGATCTTATCTGCAGCTCATTCATCCAAATTGTCTATTCATCCTGGTAGTAGCAAGATGTATCAGGATCTGAAACCTCTATTTTGGTGGACAAAGATGAAAAAGGAGATTGCTGCTTTTGTCGCACGTTGTGACAATTGTTGTCGTGTGAAGGCCGTTCACATGAAAGCTGGTTTGCTTCAACCCTTGTCAATTCCTGGTTGGAAATGGGAGGAAGTCAGCATGGATTTCATTGTTGGGCTCCCAACCTGTGTTAAGGGTTACGACTCTTTCTAGGTGATTGTAGATCGTTTGACCAAGGTTGCTCGTTTTATTCCAGTCCGAACTGACTATCGTCCACATCAGTATGCGGAGTTGTATTTTGAGCACATTGTTCGTCAGTATGGTGTGCCTCGAACAATCATATCAAATCGTGGACCACAGTTCACTGCTCAATTTTGGGAGTGTTTGCATGAGCAGATTGGTACTCACTTGGTCCGTAGTTCGGCATATCACCCCCAAACAGCAGGTCAAACTGAATGTGTTAACCAAATCCTAGAAGATATGTTGAGGGCGTGTGCTCTTTCTTCAAAGGGTTCTTGGGTTAAGTGGTTGCCATTAGCTGAGTTCTCCTACAACAATAGTTATCAGGAGAGTATCAAGATGGCTCCATTTGAGGCCCTGTATGGTCGAAAGTGTCGAACCCCGTTGAATTGGGTAGAAGCCGGAGAGCAAAGGTATTATGTCATCGATTTCGTGAACGAAGCGGAGCAGCAAGTCCGTACCATCCAGCAACATCTAGAAGCTGCTCAAGCTCGTCAGAAAAGTTATGCTGATAAGAGAAGGAAGCCGATTGAATTTGCAGTCGGTGACCATGTGTATATCAAGGTGTCTCCGATGAAGGGTGTACAAAGGTTCGGAGTCAAGCGAAAGCTTGCACCTCATTATGTGGGACCTTATCGGATTCTCAAAAGGAAAGGGGAGGTGGTGTACAAAGTTCAACTCCCAGTTGGGCTTCGGGCTATTTTCCCTGTTTTCCACATATCTCAATTGAAGAAGTGCCTTCGTGTACTGGAGGAACGAGTGGAAGTTCGGGATATCAAGTTGAAGTCAGACTTGGTGTATGAAGAAAAACCTATAGCGGTTCTTGACCGCAAGGAATGGGCGACTCGTAATCATGTGGTTAAGTTCTACAAAGTGTTGTGGAGTAACCACGGGGAGGAAGATGCCACTTGGGAGACGGAGGATTATTTAAAAGAAGTTTACAAAACATTCTTCGAAAATCAGTAAGCTTTCAAATCTCGGGACGAGATTTTTGTAAGGGGGGAGGGCTGTAACACCCCAGTGTTATGGTTGCATAAATCATATGCATAGCATGAGCATCATCTTCTACTCAAGCATGTCATGATCATCATCTACCTTGAGCCATGTCATTCTATGCAAAAATGTGATTTAAATTGCTTAAATAGGTTCCCTATGCTTATGTTTGAGTGAACCATGCTTGTGTTTGTGTACTATGCCTTGTTAAATAGTTTATCTATGCTTAACTTAACCTTCGGAACAATGTCCATGTTGGTCACTTCCCCAAAATAATCACTTAAGTCATACTTATGCAAATAGGCTCTAGAAACCTCTTTTGCTTAGGCTTTTAAAAAGTGTTTCATACAATGTTTGTATGTCAAAACTTTCTACAGCAAAGTTGTGGCAAATTTTATAAGGAACAAACTTTGTGTTATGGCCATCTCATGAAAATGATCACAACTAGCTCAAAATTGACCCACAAGGCAGATTTGGGGCTGTTTTCAACACTTAGAAAATTTTCTAAGTCTTGTATCGCAGCAGTTTGCTCGAGGGGGTATTGTTCATCCTCCAGTTTGAATTCTAGGCCGAATCAAACTATGATCTTGTAAGCAATGTTGTAGTACTCATGTAGCTCTCCAGAATAGAGCAATTAGCCAGCAAAATCATCTAGTGGTTTAGGAGCAAATCGCGCTGCAAGTTCTGGTTTCAGTCAGTGATCACGTCGCCTGAATCAGAGCCGAGCTCGCCGTCGTGGATGTCCAGAGCGACACCTGTCCGCCAGATGGCGCCCGTACGCCGGCGATGGCCCCGCTCGTCAGGTCGTCGACGTTGGCATGGACACCACGGTGCCCCGCACTCGCTCAGCACCCGTCCATTCTCCTCCTTCCTCTCTCTCGCGCTCGCTCTGGCGGAAACGCCGTCGCCATTGCCGCCGAGAGCTTCGCGAGCTCCTCGCGCCCTCGCCTCTGCGTCTTGCTTCGCTTCCGAGCGCCTCCAAGTCCGCCTCGAGCTCCTCCATCTTCTCCACCCATCGGTTGGACGCGATCTCCCTGAGGTGAGCAGCATTTCGCATGTTCTTCGTCGTTGGGTTCGCGGCCGTCGTGACTCCGATTCCAGCGAACCTCGCCGCCGCTCCATCCTTGCTTCCTTTCTTCCCTCTGAGTCGCGTTAGGGTCTGCTTAGGTCTTGGCGTCGGTCCACGCCATGCCATTCTAGCTGAAACCTCACCATCGCGCGGGAACACGGTCGCCGCACCGCCGTGCTCACCGCCGACGAGCACCTCGCACGTGAGCAGGCTCACCGGAGCCGTTAGGGTTAGGCGTTTCTACCTAGAAAGCTCCGCACTGACTCACTGATGCTTAAGCCGCCCTTCCCCGACGCTCTACCGGTCGAAGATGGCCGGCGTAAGCCGGGGTAGCTCCGCCGTGCCGCCATAGCCGACGGCGACCCCTCTCCGTAGCCGAAACCCTAGCGCCACCTACCTCCATCGATGCGGAATCACTCTGGGAGCACGCTGGTGCCCTTAGATCCACCGGAGAAGCTCACCGTCGGCGAGCATTTGCCGGCGAAGGTGTCCTCTGTTCTCGGTGTCACTGACGCGCAGGTCCCGACTGCCAGTGACTCAACGGTCTCCTCCTTGCTTTTATTCAAATCTTGATTTTTGGCTTTCTTGCAAAAATCATATCTCCTATTTCTGAGATCTAAAAATTGTGAAACCAATATTTTGTGGTATTCCTTGAGATGGCTAGTTTTTAATAAAAATATAAAATGAACCATGTTTTCTGGGAAAAATATTTATTAAGGATTTAATCTTGTTATTCATGTGTAAATTCATATCTCTTGTTATACTGCTTAGTTTGCTATGAACTTTTTATGGTAGTCTCTGTGTGGTGCTGGAGTGCTATGATAAATATTTCATGATTTTTGGAGTACTGCAGCTTTGATATGTAATTTATGTTTGAGATTTGGCTTGTTTCCTTAATTAAATCATATAAAATAATTGGTGCTTATGCTGGTGCTCTACTTTGGTGGTAAACTTGTTTATGGTATTCATAATATGTAAATAATCTGAAATCTGTTGTTTGACACCATATAAGTGGTGTTTCTGAATTTATGAAATACACACCTTGCCACATGTTAAATACATATCTTTAACTTGGTATGTGCAATTGCTCTGAAATGTTTATGGTGATGCTTTGATGCTATACTTGTACTTCTGTAAATTTTGTAGATTTTTCTGAGCACTTTTACTAGTATCTTGTAATTATGCTCTTTTCTAGAATTAAATTAATAAATGCCTTGTTATTAAATGTTTGGAGGTTATCATATGATGTTCTGGTTATCTTGTGGTGTGCTTGTGCTCATAAGCCATGTGGTTGGCATTGTTTATGTTTTGGTTATGTCATCAAATAATTAATTCAAGGGTTAAAGGCTGTTCTGGACAGCAAGGGAGTAATATAGTCTTTACTTGTTGCTAACTTGTTTTTCTGGGAGGCTTATCTACATCAAAGTTGTTGTAAACGTTATGGACTAGCTGTGGTCTAAATTTGGGGTCATTTGGCCTAGTAGTTTAAAAGTTATAGCTGTTCCAAGTTGGGGTTCCAGAAATAGGTGTTCTCTGTTTTTCTGGAACAGAACCTGGAACTTTGTTTAAATGACCTGGTTAACCTATGAATCTTGCTGTGATGTTAAAAGATGGTTTGTAGATAATTTCATAGTCTTTCCAGAATGTCCTCACTTAAGTTTGTTGGATCCTTGTAGCTTTAGTTATGGTCTGTTTAGTGAGCTGTTCTGTTTTGTGTTGTTTGTTGCTTATAAGCTGATTTGTCTAGTTCGATTAATTCATGTGGTTTTCTTGTAAATTAACTCAGAAGATTACTCCGTAAATGAGTGTCCAGTGAGTGTTTATGTGTTAAGCATTCATCCTTTTATGCACATCTTCTTATTCGTTGAGCATACAATAGGTGCATCGGACGTGACTGCTTCCTACGAGCTCCAAGCGAACCCCGAAGGCCAGGAGGGCAGCCAGGAGGTGGAGGTCCAGCCAGTCGGACTCGAGGAGCCCGAAGAAGAAGTTGAGTGCCCGAACCACGAGCCAGCCTTGTTCGTGAAAGGCAAGCCCCGGAGCATTCTAAGCCTCCCTTTACTTTCGAAAGTTTACTTAATATGTTATATCTATTGCTGCATTAAGTATAGGAGTTGTGATGAAACCTTTGCTGCATTTTACTCCATCCTTGTCCAGATAACTCACCACACCTTGGTTATAAAGTTAGGATCGAGTAGCAGCTTAGCCATACTTAATCGGTAGAGGTCGGGTGATTTCCTGTCACCTGCGCAATATAGAGTTGTGTCGGTATACGATGGTCTATATGTGCTATCGTGAATGGAACCTGATTAAATTGACTTAAGCCGGGCGGAGTTTTGCAAGGTTGTAGTAACTCCGTCTGTGGCAGCTAAGGGCCGACCGTTGTACGTCCTTTTGTCATGTTGAACGCATGCCTAACATTTAGTTGGCCGGATAACTCGTTCCGACCGTGAAGCCGAGTAATATGACTCAGGCCGGAAGGTCAATAAGTATAAAGTGCGCACTACCGGAGGAAGTGCGGTGTGCGGGGGACCATTGGCGTAAGCCCAAATGCAAGTGAGTTAAAATTTCTGACCTCCCTGGCAGAGTGGTAGTCCTGGGAGTGCGGCGCTTATCAGAACCGCGATTCCGGAGTCGTATCAAAGGTGACCCGTTGGCTCTCCGGCAGGGGAAGCTTGGGTGAGTGATAGGAATACCCCTCCAGCTGGATAGGAATTCGATTCGAATCGCCGTCTCTCCCGGTTAGTGAGAACTTGACAGAGCAGTGGCAAACATAGCATTCACTAAGGAACTTTGGTTCATGATAATGATGATAGCAAGGGAGAATATATGATGAACTTGATATGGTTATTATTGCTTGTAATAATCAAGTGAAGTGCTTTAGTACAGGTGCTAATCTAGTGGTAGGCTGATGATGAATAAATATGATGCGCTCACAATAATGTAGTTTTAATGCAAGCTTTTGGCAAATGTTGAGTCAACCAGCTCCACTTGATGTTAGCCTTGCATGATCCTTGGTGTCTTTTATGTTTTACTAGAGGGTAAGTCTAGCTGAGTATAATCTCGTACTCAGGGTTTATTCCCACCTGTTGCAGATGACATCTTTTATGACGGCTTCTGCAAGACCTGTCTCCATCCCACTGGGGATGAGGACTAACCGTTGGGCACGGTTCTCTAACAAACTCGTCCCTGTTGCTTTTGGAAGGATGGTGTAGACTCTGGCAGTAACACGAACATGTGAACTGAACTTTGGAAAGTGTGTGTAATTATTTTGCTTCCGCTACTTCGAACATGTGTTGTAATAACTTAATAACTCTGATGTGGTGCCGCTTCGACGGCAATGAATGACTATGTAACATTCACTGTGTTGTGCTGAATTATTACGATCTTGGTTTGTTGCAAGTTGGTTTGAAGTCCTTCGTGATTTCAATTGACTACCGAGATTATATGGGCTCAAGTTTGGAAACTCGATTGCTTGGCGATTGTTTCTACACTTGAACTCTTATAATTTGGTCGGTTCTGTGACACTCAATTTCAAACATCCGTTAAGAATTTGGAGTTATCTGCGTCTCATTAGCTAATTCAACTATAGGTTGAGATGAATCAGGTAAAGGTTTATTTTCAGCTAACTGAGATTCTTCTTCTAACAACTCTTCTTTTTCTTTGGGGAGATCATTTAAAATATTAATAAGAATAGTTTTAGCATGATCAACAGTAATATGCATAAACGCTCCTTCCGAGGCTAAATTAAGGTATTCTTGATTTTTATCATTCAGGCCTAAAAAGAAATGTTGTAAAAGCATGGGTTCTGGTAAAGCAAGATTAAGTCCAGAATTTACAAAACTATCAAAACGATCCCAAGACTTGCATAGCGATTACTTGTCTAATTGTTTGAATCCTATAATTTCAAACCAAAGTTTAGCGACCTTTTCTACTGGGAAAAATTTAATGCAAAACTCATTTTGTAATATATCCCAGTGTCCTTGACTATTCCCAACATGGCGATTATACCATTTCTTAGCTCGACCCGTTAATGAAAATGGAAAAACTTTCCATCTTAGAGTTTCATCGGCCATGCCCTTAATTTTTAGACATGAACATGTTTGTCCAAAATCAGCTAAGTGGGAATAGGGGTTTTCGCTAGAATTACCAAAAAAATGTGTTCTTGAACTAATTTGATTAGTCCCGGGCGTAGCTCATAGCCAGATGATGTGATAGGTTTAGAAGATTCCTTTGGCTGGAGGTACGATCCCAATGGTGCTCCATATTGATATAAAAGTTGAGATTCAATTTTCATATCTATATTATATATATATTAAAGATAACTATAGACTAAGATAGACTATGTCAAAAATCAGCAAATCATTCCCCGGCAACGGTGCCAGAAATACTTGTTGGTATAAATTAACTGCACCCTAATAATGATTATAATTAGATTATCCGCAAGCGCACAGATATATACTGATGAGCACTTCACCAAGATTAACCCGGTTTTAATATCGAACCCAAAGGAACAGTAGGTGATTTATGACTTAGCCTATAAGTTCTTAATCTAAGGGGGCACAAACAATCTAGAAACTATTAATGATGAGGAAATACTAATGTACTCTGGTTTCAATAACCGGTAAACTTTGTATAGTATTGTCTTATCTGGCAAGTAACCCAAATAGGGGAAGAATCAGAGTAATCCCCTACCAGGCACGTATAAGCCTATCAATTGTACCAATGGGAAGTGGACTGTAGTAGAATCAACGCAGCTATAAAGTCACCTACGCGAGAACTACCACTGTCCGGCTGATCAGTGGACATTCACAAGCAACCATAGCCCAGACACCATATCTACACTACGAATCACTACTCCGACCTAGGAGCTACCCAAATCATAGTACTCAATATAATATGAGTTGCAAACCAAAGAATGAATACAAACAAGTTGCTTACTTGAATAAGAAGGGTAAATACAAAAGTACCTCAGAATGCGGTTCTCGACGAGGGAGCCAAATCCCGAAGAATACAGCTCCTAAGGAAGCTCTGACAGGTCGAGACTCCTCCGAATCTCTACTCCTCTACTCTATCTCTCTCTAATCTCTATCTTGATTGCTAGCCTAGATCTAGTGGATTTCTATCTAATGCTCTGACTCTTCATCTCTTGATCTGGTCTCCTCCAGGGGGGGTCTTGCCTTTTATTTATAGCCTGGTGGGGTGAACGCGCGCCGTTGGATCGAACCAACTTAACAAGCGGTCAAGATGGCTCCTCAGAGGCTATGGAGGAAGCTTCTAGAAGGGGGGCACGAGACCTAATCCTAGGGGGCTAGCCTACGCTAGGGTGGGGCCAGCCGGCCCCACCTAGTGGCGGCCGGTCCTCCCCTTGCGTCCGGTGTCTTCTAGAACGTTCCTGAATCCTCCGGTGTCATCCTTTCGTCGTGGTTAAGTTTTGTGGCCGATTAGCACTTAAATCCCTCTTTTCAGCATTTTCTGAAATAATCCGTGGAAAACACAGAATATACAACACTCATGGAAATTGTCAATGATAACCCTATTCTAATGGATATTCATTTCTGGTGGAGAAATAAATGCTAATAAATTTTATAGGTTAACAAGTGTCAACAACCATGAATAATCATCAACTCATGCCAATCCTCCTCCGCTGCTCCAAGCCATCTAGGTGGCGGCAACCACCAAGAGTAACAAGAAAATCATAGCTAAATTGATCCCCAAGTGCCACTAGATGCAATCACTCAAGCAAATGCACTTGGAATCACTCCTAATCTCACTAAGATGGTTAGTCTATGAAGGAAACCAGTGGAAGGTGTTTGCTTAGGCTGACAAGGATGTCAAGCATCATAAAATGCCAATAGAGATGCCCTTGAGCTGGCCAAACACTATTTATAAGACCCCTCAACAAATAAAGCCATTAGGCTCCTAGGGCTTGCCCTGTTAGAGGCGTCGGATGCTCTAACGTAGGGCGTTGGACATGCTTCCAGCGTCCGATGCTACCTTGATAGGCACACTAGATGTTGCCACAAGTCCTCAGTCAAATGTGACACGTTGATCTCTGACAGTCACTAAAATATTCATGTTCACAGGAACCACGCGTCAGACGCGTCAAGTGCAACACACCGGACACGCCACTCGAACACCGGACACTACTTAGGGAGCCCTACAAGTCGCACAGGCATCGGACGTGTCCGTCGTGCCCTCACTAGATGCTCCCTGGTATCTGTTGATAGTAGATAAGTACTCTTTTTAACCATCAACATAGCATGAGAAAGTACTAAAATCAGAATACTATCAAGCTATAGGGGTTGTCACTAACAGAATTCAACAAGTTTTGGTGATTATCTATTTCTGCAGGGGGTTATCGGAATAAGAACAAAAGGAGGTCCACATGTCAGATTTACATAGAGAGAAGACCCAAAAATAAACTCCTAAATACTATAGAAGACTCGGGAAGACACCACCTAAAAGGTGGGGCCCACCTACCATAGGGCAGGGACAGGCACCCCACCTGTGAGGGGTGGCTGCCCGGGGGCAGAAGCCAATCAGCTTCAACCTCGCGGATCCTGCCTCCACCACCTTTGAGTAATCTTGAATGTACGTTTAAGTCAATTTGATCCAAAGGTTGTGGTGCTTCCTAGGGGAATATAAATACAACCCTGACCCCTAGAGGCATCTCCTTCATTAGCTACATCTAGATCAAAAACTAGGGTTTCATCAAGTAGAGAAGTTGAGGTCCCTCTAGATCTTCTAGTTCTAGTTCTTCTAGTTCTAGTTCTAGTTCTAGTTCATCTAGTTGTAAACTAGAAGAGGGAGAGAGAAGAGGAGAGAGCCGAGGAGGAGCTGGATCTATTGGATCTTCCTCAACATTGTATATTTGCAGCAGACAGTTCGTCTTTGGCTAATCTCTAGGTACTTCAATTCTATAATTCCTGAGTTCTTTATTTAATCTCTATATTTACTTTTAAGTTATTTATTGGATTCCTGCTTGCATCAAGTGCTCTAGTTCTTTGATACGCTAGAGTAGTAATTGGTAGGTTAAGCGTGGTGCTTAGTCTTGCAATTACTTGGAATTGCACCCAATCTAGCGTATTGTTGTGGTAGCCCTAGGATCATGATAGTCCTGACGGCTCACGTATTCCACCACGTTCAAAATGGTGTTGTAGGACAGTAGTCAGAGCTTCCTAGCCCCTATCTCATCTCTTTCTATGGTTAGTGTTCTGATGTCCCAAAATAAGTAACCTTAGAGTAAATCTTGATTCCAAGATCAACCTATGGAACTCTTAGGAAAATTCCTCTCTACCCTACAATATTATATATAGTTGTCCTTGGGCGTTCTAAAACTCAAATAGTACACTTCACGTTCCCCGTGAAAAATCGATACCTTGGAATACTCACGGGTGAAAGCTACTTTGGTATCTGTGTGCTTGTGCATTTTTCTGTGTGCGTTTAAAATACCCAACAAGCTTTCTGGCGCCGTTGCCAAGGAACAATAGCTATGTTAGTTCCAAGCCAAGTTCCTCCATTTATCTTTTTTTCTTTTTACCACCTTTTTAATCACCATCATCATACCACATGGATTCCACTCCAATCTATAAATTCTCCACACCAAAGGGCAAGTTCTTAGAGCCACCACAATCATCAATGCCGATCACAGCTTCCAGCTATGAACTTCGTCCTGGCTTTATAGCCATGGTTCAGGACCAATCCTTCTCGGACCTAGAAAATGAAGATCCTCATAACCATCTTAGGGAATTTGAGCAGTTGTGTTCTTGCCTAACTATTGATGGCATGACACAAGAGACCCTCAAATGGAAGTTGTTTCCATTCTCCCTTTTGGGTAGAGCAAAACAATGGTATGCTCATTCCATAAGAGGCGTCATTGGAAATTGGGATGGACTTCGAGACAACTTTTGTCATAATTTCTTCCCTCTTTCTAAAAGAGTAGCCCTTCGTAGAGAAATTCTTAACTTTGAACAAAAAGAGAAGGAGACACTAGGAGAAGCTTGGGCTAGATTCATGAGCCTTACTAATTCTGGTCCAACCCATTCCTTGCCTAAAAACATCCTTTTAGAGCACTTTTATCTAGGACTTAACAAGGAAACTGCTCTACATCTCGACATCGCTTAACAAATATACTAAAATCATAAGAAAGGCTAGAAATGAAAATGACAAGCTAGAAAATGAAAATGAGTCTCTTCTTGCAAAGCTTAAATCTAGTGATGAGCTTAGAGAGCAAAATGAGATCATGACCACTAAGCTCAAGGAGCTCAAACTTTCTCTAAAAGAGCTCAAAGAAAAACATGATAAACTTGAGAGTGTGCATGATGAGCTCATTACTAGACATAGAGCTTTAAAGGAAGAGTTCACCACTCTAAAAGCAAACAATGACAATCTTGAGCTAGCTTATGATCTTGCTATCAATGAAACACATGTTGCTACTAACCATGTTGCTAAGCTTGATGTAGCCACGTCTTGTGATGACTTACTTGTGGAGAGCTTTAGCAAATGTGTTGGTTGCAAAGGCAAGAATGTGGTAGTGGTCGAGAGCTATGAGGACACTATCATGATCAAAGAAGAAAATGCAAAGATGAAGTGTGAGAATGAGAAGCTCAAGAAAGAGTTGCAAGTGCAAGCCAAGCATAACACCGTAGTGATTGAGTCACTTGATCAAGACAAGGACCTTGCTTATGAGAACAAGAAGCTAAAAGAAGAGAATCAATATCTCAAGCTTGGTTTGTTGTATGACAAGCAAGAAGAAGATGAGTCCTTCATCTTAGAAGAGTTAGAAAGCAAGAATGATCCAATCATCAAGAGGCTAACTCAAGAGAACAAGCTCAAGAAAGAGAAGGAACATCTCACCAAGGGGTTAGCCAAGTTCACTAGAAGGAAGGACCTACAAAGTGAGCTCTTCATGAACACTGTCATTAAGATGGACAAGAGTGGAATTGGCTACAAGGCTCAACAAAGCAAGCTTATCAAGTCACTAGCAACTCATGATCAACCAAGCAATCCCAAGCCCAAGAGATGCTTTGAGTGTGGACAAGAGGGTCACATTGCTCATGAGTGTGAGGCACCACTACCACCTCCTTTACCCAAGCATGCAAGACCATTTGCTTTCAATGCTCACTACATTGTATGGCAAGACAAGAGTGGCAAGGTCAAGGTTAGCTTCATGGGGCCGCCCAACAAGCAAAGGCCAAATAAGATTTGGGTGCCAAAGGAACTAGTTGAGAAGGTTAAGGGCCCTAAGCAAATGTGGGTCCCCAAAACTCAAGCTTGATCTCTTGTGTGTAGGTGAACTACAAGACCGGTGGATCACATTGGGTAATTGATAGTGGTTTCACTCAACATATGACTGGAGATCCCCGAATGTTCACCTCACTTGATGAAGATGTAGACAATCAAGAGAAGATCACATTTGGTGACAATTCAAAAGGCAAGGTCAAGGGTCTAGGAAAGATTGCTATATCAAATGACAACTCCATCACCAATGTGCTCTATGTGTCATCATTAAGCTTCAACTTGCTTTCGGTTGGACAACTTTGTGATCTTGGCTTCCAATGCCTATTCAACAAGAAAGAAGTGATAGTGACCAAGGAGGATGACAATGAGATGGTATTCAAAGGCTTCCGGCACAACAACTTATATCTAGTTGATTTCTCCTCCGATGAAGTTGACATCAAGACTTGCTTATTCATGGAGACCTCACTTAGGTGGTTATGGCATAGAAGGTTAGCACATGTTGGAATGAGCACACTCAAGAACTTGATGAAGAAAGAATTGATTAGAGGCTTGAAGGATGTGACATTTGAGAAGGACAAATTGTGTAGTGCATGTCAAGCCAGCAAACAAGTGGCAAACACTCATCCAACCAAGGCCTATCTCTCTACTTCAAGAGTGCTTGAGCTACTTCACAAGGATTTGTTTGGACCAACCACATATGCTAGTCTTGGTGGCAACAAATATTGCTTGGTCATAGTGGATGACAACTCCCGGTACACTTGGACATTCTTCTTGCAAGACAAGGCCAAAGTTGCATCAATTTCCAAGAAGTTTGCAAAGAATGCCCAAAATCAATTTGATGTCAAGATCAAGAAAATAAGAAGTGACAATGGGAAAGAGTTTGACAACACCAACATAGAAGAGTATTGTGATGAAGTTGGAATCAAACATGAGTTCTCCTCAACATACACACCACAACAAAATGGGGTAGTAGAAAGAAAGAACCAGACATTGATCACCTTGGCAAGAACCATGCTTGATGAGTACAACACTTTGGAGAAGATGTGGGCCGAGGCAATCAACACTGCATGTTATGCATCAAACCGACTCTTTCCTCACAAGTTCCTAGAGGAGACACCATATGAGTTGCTCAATGGGAAGAAGCCTGATGTCTCATTCTTTAGAGTGTTTGGGTGCAAATGCTACATCTACAAGAAGCGCGAACACTTGGGCAAGTTCCAAAGAAGATGTGACATTGGCTACTTGGTTGGCTATTCATCAAAGTTCAAGGCTTATAGGGTCTTTAACCATGCCTCAAACATGGTTGAAGAAACATTTGATGTTGAATTTGATAAAACTAATGGCTCCCAAGGAGCAAGTGATAATCTTGATGATGTAGGTGGTGAACCATTGAGGGATGCCATGAAGAACATGCCGGTGGGAAACATCAAGTCAAAATAGGATGATGATGTGTAAGTCATTGACCCACCATCCTCCTCTCATGTGCCACGAGATGATGACAAAGATGTGAGAGATGCTCATGAAGACACCCAAGTCACTCATGAGCAAGCGGTGGCACAAGCTCAAGATGTTGATGCTCCCCAAGCAGGTACCCCTCAAGTGGCACCAAAAAGATCATCACATCTCCTCCAAGATCACTCTCAAGACCTCATCATTAGGAGTCCAGCATGTGGTGTTACGACATGCTCTAGACATGCTTTATTTATTGAACATCACGCCTTTGTGTCTCTTGAAGATGAACCCAAAACCATAGAGGAAGCTCTTCGAGATGCGGATTGGATCATTGCCATGCAAGAGGAGTTGAACAACTTCTCTCGTAATCAAGTATGTTCACTTGAAGAGTGACCCAAAGATGCAAGAGTGATTGGAACAAAGTGGGTCTTTCGGAACAAGAAAGATGATCAAGGCAAGGTGGTGCGCAACAAGGCAAGGCTCGTGGCAATTTCACAAGTGGAACGTCTTGACTTTGGTAAACCTTTGCACCGGTAGCAAGACTTGAAGCTATTCATATCCTTCTTGCATATGCTTCTAGCCATGACATTAGATTGTTTAAAATGGATGTGAAAAGTACCTTTTTTGATGGTTACATTAATGAGCTTGTCTATGTTGAGCAACCCCCTAGTTTTGAAGACCCTCGGTGAAAGGTCCTAATATGGCTAGAGGGGGGGTGAATAGCCTATTTTTAAAAAATCTACAAACTCACTAGAGCAAGAGGTTAGTAAATAACAAAGCGAAGCTTTTTGCTCTAGCTCTAAAGGGGTGTTTGCAAGCCACCTATCCAACAATTCTAGTTGATATAATCACTAGGCACACAGGAGCTATGTCACTACTTACACTAGAAAGCTACCTAAAGTTTCTATACAAGTAAGTAAGCTACTCTAGTTTGCGGGAATGTAAAGAGATGGTTTGAACTTTATACCACCGCGTAGAGAGGATGAACCAATCAAAAATATGAAGTCCAATCACCGGGAGAAATCCAATGAACAATCACAATGGAGACACACAATTTTTCTCCCGAGGTTCACGTGCTTGCCGGCACGCTACGTCCCCGTTGTGTCGACCAACACTTGGTGGTTCGGTGGCTAAGAGGTGTAGCACGAACCTCGTCCTCACTAGGACACCACAAGAACCTACCCACAAGTGAGGTAGCTCAATGACACGAGCAATCCACTAATGTTGCCTTTGGCTCTCCGCCAAGGTAGGCACAAACCTCTCACAATCATCGGGAGATGGCCACGAACAATCACCAACTCGTGCCAATCCTCCTCCACTGCTCCAAGCCGTCTAGGTGGTGGCAACCACCAAGAGAAACAAGAAAACGGCAGCTAGAACGATCCCCAAGTGCCACTAGATGCAATCACTCAAGCAAATGCACTTGGAATCACTCCCAATCTCACAAAGATGTTTAATCTAAGAAGGAGATGAGTGGGAGGTGTATGCTTAGGCTCACAAGGATGTTATGTATGCTAGAATGCCAAGAGAGACAGCCCCAAGCTGGCCAAACACGTATTTATAGCCCCTCAAACAAATAGAGCCGTTGGCTCTTTTACTGGGCAAAACTCGGGGTCACCGGACGCTCTTAAAGGGGCACCGGACGCTCAGCCCTTGCGTCCGGTGCTCCAACGTCAGCCGCGTGTCAGAATCTAACGGTAACCTGCAGAGCACCACACGCTGAGGAAGCTTCCACCGGACGCGTCCGGTGCACACCGGACCCATGCGCAGAGAGCTCCGCAAACTCGCAGAGTCACCACGCGAGCCACCGGACGCACCCTTAGCGTCCGGTGCTCACCGGACCCATGCGCAGAGAGGGTCGCAAAACGCCCGCACACCGGACGCACACCACCGGACGCTCAAGCCAGCATCCGGTGCCTATCGTCCGGTGCCTTACCCTAGCTGGGCCAGGCACTGTCTGCACCGGACGCTCAGACGCAGCGTCCGGTGCTCTAGAAGCTAGCGTCCGGTGAGTGTTTTCTCAGCAAGAAACACTCCCGCGACTTCTCCAAAATTCCCACCGGCGCAATAGAAAATATGCACTTCATTTTCTCAAAAGCACCGAATCCCATCCTCTCTCTACCCTTCAACCTCCACCTCCTTCTCAAAGTGTGTCAACACCACAACGTGTGTACCAACAAGTGCACGTGTGTTAGCATTTTCACAAACATTTTCTTCGAAGGAGTTAAGTTAGCTCACTAGGTTCTAAATGCATACACAAGAACAATGACACCTAGTGGCACTTGATAACCGTTTAGCCAAAGAATTCCCCTCTTTATAGTACAGCTATCTATCCTAAATGTGATCACACCCTCTATGGTGTCTTGATCACCAAAACCAAAACCCTAAGCAATACCTTTGCCTTGATCTCCATAGGGTTTTGTTTTTCTCTTTCTTCTTTTCCAAGTTGAGCACTTGATCACCTTGTGGTCATCACCATCATCACCATGATCACCACTTGCTCCTTCACTTGGCATGTACCAACCTCATTAAGTCTACACACACTTAGCATAGAGGTTAGTACTAGGGTTTCATCAATTATCCAAAACCTAACTATGGCTTTCAATCTCCCCCTTTTTGGTAATTGATGACAACCCTTTTTACAAAGATTTTCAATAAAATTTTCTTGGATTCATGTTGCTTGTCCAAGCATTTTACCATGTGCAAATATTATGGACAAGTTTCATAAACCCAAATTGGTAGCAATTGCTCCCCCTACATATGTGCTAAGAGTTTGGATTGAAAGCTTGCACATATGCTTGAATAGGAAATATAGGAGTCAATTTCTACCAAATGATGCTAAGGTGTAAAAAATGGACCTTTGAAGCGTGATACCAATCGGAGTTGCCAATGTACACCATCCTTAGCACCATTAGTAACTAGACTTTCACAAAACTAGAACACCTCATGAGATCAACATTATAAACAAGGTTCTAGTACCACAAGAGAACCAACTAAAGGTCTAGTCACACTACCTATGCATGCTAGTTCTTCATTTCATCAAACAAACCTACAACTAGCATACATCACACAAGCAAGGCATTGGAGAGAAAGCTTCTAAAGCTAATGCAAATGCAAGCAACCATATGTGATGCACATACAAATGCAACATACAAGTTTGTGAGCTTGCTCCCCCTACTTGTGTGCTTCAAAATTTTAATTGATCCCTTTCTTTTATCATGTTACTCCCCTATCTTAAATCTTTGGGAAATTCTCTCCCCCTTTGTCATCAATGACCACAAAAGGTGAGCTCAAAAGTTAGATAGGTTAGTGTGAAACCATGTGAAGTGAGATCATTTTACCAAATTGGTTCAATCTAGATTACTTGCCTAAGATATTTAACTCGGTTTGATCCAAGGACAAGCTTCTTCACACCTCCAAATAAGGGTTATCTTGTACCATGTTGAGTTAAACACTTATAGCTCATATTCTAGATCAAACACTAGGATTGCAAGCCCACAAACATGTCATATGCTACCACTAGATCAAGTCAAGCATAGAAGCAATAGTGGTACCATATAAGCATCAAATTCAATTGATTTTCATGAATGAGCCTAAAACATGTAAGGAATGACTAGATGCACTAAACAAGTCCTTAGCATAGGATGGATGACATGTCAAACAATTTTACCTTGCTTTGCTCGAAGGTGAGGCATGTCATACAGTGGGGGTGCATCAACACATATTGGAGAAGTCAAGTATGTTCAATTCATTCCTTAGCTTGCAAAACCTCTTCTCATCAAGTGGCTTGGTGAATATATCGGCAAGTTGATCATCGGTGCCTATACTCTCAATGCAAATGTACCCTTTTTGTTGGTGATCTCTTATGAAATGATGGCGGACATCTATGTGCTTTGTTCTTGAGTGTTGAACCGGATTGTTGGTGAGCTTCACGGCACTTTCATTGTCACATAGCAATGGCACTTGTTTGAAGTTGATTCCAAAGTCCTTCAAAGTTGCCTTCATCCATAGGATTTGTGCACAACAACTACCGGCCGCAATGTACTCCGCTTCGGCGGTTGATAGTGCAACACTATTTTGCTTCTAGGATGACCATGAGACAAGTGATCTTCCCAATAGTTGACATGTGCCTGATGTGCTTCTTCTCTCAACTTTGCATCCCGCATAGTCCAAATCGGAATATCCAACAAGTTCAAACTTTGCACCTTTGGGATACCACAAACCAACATTTTGTGTATGCTTCAAGTACCTCAATATTCTCTTTGTTGCTTTCAAATGACTTTCTATTGGTGAGGCTTGAAATCTTGCACACATGCATACACTAAACATGACATCCGGTCTTGATGCGGTCACATAGAGTAGGCTTCCAATCATAGACCGATATAACTGTTGATCCACCATATTTCCACTTGTATCACTATCTAGGCTTCCATTTGTTCCCATTGGAGTGCTAATTGACTTTGCATCATCCATTCTAAACTTCTTGAGCATGTCTTTTATGTACTTGCCTTGACTCACAAATGTGCCATTCTTCAATTGCTTGATTTGAAGACCAAGAAAGTAACTAAGCTCTCCAATCATTGACATCTCAAATTCATTAGCCATCATGTTGTCAAACTCTTCACAAAATTCTTGATTGGTTGATCCAAATACGATATCATCAACATATATTTGCAACACAAACAAGTCTTTTCCGATCTTTTTGGTGAAGAGAGTGGTGTCAACCTTGCCCATCTTGAAACCTTTAGAGAGTAAGAAATCTCTCAATCTCTCATACCATGCTCTAGGTGCTTGCTTCAAACCATACAATGCCTTTCTTAGCTTGTAAACATGATTGGGTTTCTTGTCATCCTCCAAACCGGGAGGTTGCTCAACATATACTTCATTGATATAACCATTGAGAAATGCACTTTTCACATCCATTTGATATAGCTTGATGTTATGTGCACAAGCATAGGCCAACAAGATCCTAATTGCTTCCAATCTTGCAACCGGGGCATATGTTTCACCAAAGTCAAGACCTTCAACTTGAGTATATCCTTGTGCTACCAATCTTGCTTTGTTCCTTACAACTATCCCATCTTGATCTTGCTTGTTGCGAAAGACCCATCTAGTACCAATGACATTATGATCACTAGGCCTCTCAACTAATTCCCATACTTGATTTCTCTTGAAATTGTTAAGCTCTTCATGCATAGCATTGATCCAATCAACATCTCTCAATGCTTCATCAATCTTCTTTGGCTCAATGTGAGACACAAAGGAGAAATGCTCACAAAATGATGCCAATCTTGATCTAGTTTGCACTCCTCTTTGAATATCACCAATGATATGATCCAATGGATGATATCTTGCAATATTTGTTGGTTGGAGTATTTGCACTTGATTGCTTGAACTTGGTTGATCATGAGATGATGTACTAGCTTGTTGATCTTGCACTTGAGTACCACTTGTACTAGCTTGATTTTGATCATGAGAACCACTAGCTTGCACATTAGAGGTAGGAAGCACTTGATCTTTGTCATCTTCAACATCAATCACCTCTCTAGGCCTTAAATCACCAATATCCATATTCTTCATTGCATCGGCCAATTGAGTGCCTCTCACATCATCTAGATTCTCATCTTCCTCTTGGGAGCCATTGGTTTCATCAAACTCAACATCATGCACCTCCTCAAGAGTACCACTAGCCAAATTCCAAACTCTATAAGCTTTGCTAGTAGTTGAGTAACCAAGCAAGAATCCTTCATCACATTTCTTTTCAAATTTACTCAATCTAGTGCCTCTCTTCAATATGTAGCATTTGCAACCAAAAACCCGAAAGTATGCAATATTGGGCTTTCTTCCATTCAAGAGCTCATATGGTGTCTTTTCCATCATTGGGTGACAATAGAGTCGGTTGCTATAGTAGCGAGCCGTGTTGATTGCTTCGGCCCAAAGAGAATGACTAACATTGTATTCACTCAACATTGATCTTGCCATGTCAATCAAGGTTCTATTCTTCCTCTACACAAGACCATTTGATTGTGGAGTGTACTTGGCCGAGAATTGATGCTTAATGCCAAATTCATCACAAAGCTCATCAACTCTTGTATTCTTGAATTCACTTCCATTGTCACTTCTCACTTTCTTGATGGTTGTTTCAAACTCATTGTGTATTCTCTTGACAAATGATTTGAAGGTTGCAAAAGCATCACTCTTGTCACTAAGAAAGAATGCCCATGTGTATCTTGTGAAATCATCCACTATCACAAATCCATATTTATTTCCTCCAATGCTTGTGTATGTGGTTGGTCCAAATAGATCCATGTGCAACAACTCAAATGCCTTGCATGTACTCATGATGCTCTTCTTTGGATGAGTGTTGCCAACTTGCTTTCCGGCTTGACATGCACTACAAAGCTTGTCTTTCTCAAATGTGACATCTTTCAAGCCTCTAACAATATCATGCTTGACTAACTTGTTTAATTGTTTCATTCCAACATGACCAAGCCTTATATGCCATAACCAACCCATACTAGATTTAGTGAGCAAGCATGTTGATAATTGAGCTTCACTAGCATTGAAATCAACCAAGTATAGATTCTCATATCTAAAGCCTTTGAATATCAAGTTTGAGCCATCTACACTTATGATCTCTACATCATCAACTCCAAATATGCATTTGAAACCAAGATCACAAAGTTGAGCTACGGATAGCAAGTTGAAGTTCAAGCTCTCTACTAGTAGCACATTGGAAATGCTCAAGTCATTGGATATAGCAATTTTACCAAGCCCTTTGACCTTGCCTTTGCCATTGTCACCAAATGTGATACTATCAACACCATTGTCATCATTTGGATTGATTGAATTGAACATTCTTGAATCACCGGTCATGTGTTGTGTGCACCCACTATCAAGCACCCAATGCCTTCCTCCGGCTTTATAGTTTACCTACAAAACAAATCAATGTTTCTTAGGTACCCATACTTGTTTGGGTCCTTGGAGGTTAGTGACTAAGCTTTTTGGTACCCAAATGGCCTTCTTCTTTGGACCCACAATTGGTGTACCAACAAACTTAGCATGCACACCCTTCTCACCCTTGGTAAGCACATAACAAGAATCAAAAGGAATGTAAGGTGCTTTAGCAATTTTCTTGTTCATGTTTATTTTATTGCAATTAAGCTCTAAGTGCCCAACTTGCTTGCATTTGTTGCAATACCGACCATTGCTCTTCACAAAGCTAGGCTTGTGAGTTGCAAAGGCTTTCTTGCCCTTCTTGGGGGTATAGCCTAATCCCTCTTTATTGAGAGAAACCCTTTGGCTACCCAAGCACTTTAGCAAGCGGGCCTCACCACCATAGGCTTTGCCTAGGGCGTGAGTGAGCTCATCCACCTCTCTCTTGAGAGTCTCATTCTCAACCTTTAGTGATGTATCACAAGTGACACTAACACTAGAAGTAGAGGTAGAGTTGGTGGTGGTGGATGAAGACCTACAAGAAGAGTTAGTGGCAACAACAATAGGTGGGTTGGGTGATTCCTTAATTAAGTCACATGTTGTGCCCACATCACATGATACAACATCCTTTTCCTTGTTCTCTTCTAACAACAAGGAGTGAGCTTTCTCAAGCTTGGTGTGAGCCTTGCCAAGCTTCTCATGGGCTTCCACTAGCCTCTCATGATTAGCATTGAGCTCATCAAAGGATTGCTCAAGAGCTTTTAACTTCTTGGCCAATTCTTTGCACTTCTTGTTTTTAGATTGAATAAGTGAATCGGCTTGTTCTAGCATGTCCATGAGTTGTTCATTAGTGAATTCATTTTCATCATCACTATCACTATCATGTTCATTTTCACTTTCACTTTCACTCTCATTATATTGTACCTTGTGGCCCTTGGCCATGAAGCATGTGTTGACACCGTTTTTGGGCACGTGTCCAGGATGGCAGGATAGGGTGGCAGTACAATGCGGGTTGCTGATGAGGATGGTTGCCAATGAGGGAGAGGTTGGATGTGACTAAGTCCACAGGCAGTAATATGGTGCCGATGGCTGGGTAAAAAGGTCTGCCGATGACTATGGCAAGGGGATTGCCGATGACGCGAAGGAGGAGTCCGGAAGCTGCCAGTTGTCATCTGGAGGAGTTTCGGTTTGTCACGAAGGATAGTTTTATTATTTCCTTAGTTATTTGCATCGTTTTGTATACGGATTCCGTGTAATTTGGAATTCGAATTCTAATCGTGTCTGGTCGTAGCTCTTTGAGCAGGGTATAAATATAAACCCTAGGACCTTGTAATCAAGATATCAAGAAATCAATCAAACACACGTTTTACTCATATTCCAGCATCTACTTTTTCGACGACTTCGTCATATTTTTTTCTTTTTATTACGAGTTCTTAGGAATTCGTCGACTTAAGCTCGGCGTGTTCTCGAGTTCCGCGTGAGTACCTCTTAGCCGTGACATCCGGGCGCATCGCTGTTGTCAGGACTAAAGTATTCGAGTTATTACCTTTGCCGATAGCAAGGTCAAATCGGCTGGCACGCCTTAACGTTTGAATCGGGTATTAGCCCTTTGTGTTTGCAGATCAGTTTTGCATCAACACATCTTTTGGCACGCCCAGTGGGACAGATTCAAGATCAAGATCAACATGTCGATCTCCGACCTCGATCAAGAGAACGTCATCCCCGTGACAGAGGCCAACCTCAAGGATGAGCAAAAGCAAGCTATTGCCCAAGCCATGGAAGAGTTCAAGCAGCAGTGCCTGAAGTCTTTCAGCATAAACAGGAGCGGCGAAGTGGTCCAGAAAGATGCACTGCCGGTACCACGGCAGGTCACCTTCGACGCCAACCCTGGCAAGCTTCAAGATATGGTAGACAATGCCATCAATCGAGCGTTGATTAACCAAGCTGGCGTACTGTCTAATACGGTTTTCAACGCCATGGCAAGAACTTTCAAGGAAGGACAAATCCCGCCAGATTATGTGGGGCCCTCCCATCATCAGCCAACGGCACCAGAGGTCACGGCTCCATCGGCTGCCTTGACGAATGTAAGTGCACAGTCTGCCGTCCCTCCAAGTACATTGGGGACTACTGGTGCACTATCTATGCCGATGGCAACCAACCCACAAATTTCAGTTGGGCAGCATAAACTGACAACAGATATGTTGGCATCGGCAATGGCAGGGTTAAATCTTCCTCCCAACTGGTGGGGTTATGGTATGCCTCCAGAGTTGACGCCGGGAACATCACAAATAACTGACATGAGGGGCAAAACTCCTATGACATCGGCACCTCCCAATGCGCCGGTGAACCAGAGTCCTCGGTATACCACAACTACTACCGCACGGCCTTACACTGGGAATCCTCAAGATTCAATGTTCCCGATGCCCAACGCATCGGCAGAGTCAATGCTGATGCAACAGAGGTCTATGGCCCAGTCGGGGTATGTCAATTCAACGACGGTACCCAATTACCAATCATCGGCAGCACCTATGCCGATGAACGCTAATAATGGATGGCTTGGACAGCAGGCCTTTCCACAATCGCCCCAGCAGGGTTATCAGACTACAGGGTTCCAGCAAGGACAGGTCTATCCCGGGTTCCAAGGTCAGGGGATTCCCAACCAGCCAATAAATTTTGGGCAGCAACTCGGAGGACAGCCAATCGGTGGACAACAGTTTGGTGGTCCGCAGATTGGAGGACAGGTGACCAATACGATGTTCCATACAGGTCACGTCCCGAACAGACACGTGGAGGTTCGCCACCAAGTGCCAGATCCGCAGCCGCCCCATCGGCAAGATGTCGATGCGTATTGGGCCGATAAGATTGCTGAAGTAATGAGGGAACAATTCGGGATAAAACCCAAAGTCAACACTTATTCTTATCGGACACCGTATCCTCCAGCGTATGATTTGATCCCGCTTCCACATCGGTACAAGGTACCGGATTTTACAAAGTTTTCCGGACAGGACGACACGTCAACCATGGAGCATATCAACAGGTTCATTATTCAATGTGGAGAGGCTGGTAACAGGGACGAATTGAGGGTTCGTCTATTTTCATCATCATTGTCTGGATCGGCCTTTACTTGGTTCATATCATTACCTCCTAACTCAGTAATTACTTGGGCCGATCTAGAGAAGCAATTCCACAGATACTTCTTCTCGGGGGTTCATGAGAAGAAGATCACCGACTTGGTCAAGTTGAGGCAACGTAATGATGAGTCGGTTGAAGGATTTGTGCAGAGGATACGAGAGGTCAAGAATAAATGCTATAGCCTGGTTCTGGATGATCGGCAGCTAGCCGATTTGGCTTTCCAGGGTTTGTTGCCACATATCAGGGATAAGTATGCCTCTCAAGAATTCGAAAGTTTAAGTCACTTGGTGCAGAGGATATCTGATCAAGACATCAAGCCTTTCGAGCCTAAGAGGGCATGGAATAAGAAAGTCTCATTTGTTGATGAAGCAACAAGCTCAGATTCCGATGAAGAACCAGTAATCGGTTTGGCAGAGTGGGTAAAAAACAAGAAGCCGATGTCTTGTCCTTTTGGGCAGAAGGAACTAGAGAAGTTCGCCTTTGATACCGCCAAGGCCGATAGGATATTTGACTTTCTACTTCAGGAAGGTCAGATCAAACTGTCACCTAACCATGTGATTCCATCGGCAGAAGAGTTCAAGAGGATGAGATATTGCAAGTGGCATAATGCGACTTCACATGACACCAACGAGTGCAAAGTATTCAGACAGTAGCTGCAATCGGCTATAGAGTCAGGGAGAATCAAGTTTGACAGTGCTAAAACCCAGAAGCCGATGAAGATAGACCAACATCCTTTCCCGACAAACATGTTGGACGCTAAGGGGAAGGCTAAGGTCTTAACGTCGGAAACAGCTGAGAAGAGTGCGTCGGTAGATCCTCAGCATCAAGTTACTACTGCCGATGCAAGAAATAAGGGCTTGGTCCAGGAAGGGACTAGCTCGGGAAGGCCTCCTCGGTCTGGTATCGTCATAACTCATAGAAGGCCACGAGGAAATTGGCAACGACGGGAAGAAGAAAGACGCCGACAGGAGTGGAATCGGCACAGGGATCATTGGAATTGTCCATTCTTCATCCATTGTTGGGAGGAAAATATCAAGCTTCCTACTGTCAGAGACTGCCCTGAGTGCAACGGTTATGATCGGTACGGTAGAACCGATCGGCGTTATCATGATGATGAACGGCGATTTAATGGGCCAATCAGAGGAAGGGCGTCAGTTCATGATCGGCTGGGAGGCAGGCTTAGCATTCACGATCGGCTCAGTGACCGTGTCCGGTATTTCCCCCGGAACCAAGAGGAGCTCGAAGGGATGGCTGATGCGCGGGTTCCCGATGAATTCATATTTTGCAGGGATGCTAACACGCATCGCATGGAGTCAAGAGAGAACCAACGCCCGACGGTGAGGCAAAGGCCACTTCTTCCATGGTGCCCTCAAGGATTAACCAAGACACAGAAAAGGAGGTTGCAACGTGAAAGGCAGGAAGAGCTAAATAAAGAAGAGAACTCTGGAAGTCGGCAGCCGTCAGACACTAAGAGGGAAGGTCCATCGGCTGGCGTCAACATGGTCTTCATGTTGCCGATGGAGTTTCTTGCACCAGCTAGTGACAATGAGTTGGAATTTTCTGATCAGATAGCTCAGTTGGCTCTGGATCCGATGACGGCTATCTTTGAGAAACCTGCCGATGACGAGAGGCAGCATCTTAAGGCCTTGTTCCTCAAAGGAAGGGTTGATGGGCAGCCAATGACTAAGATCCTAGTTGATGGTGGAGCTGCTATTAATATTATGCCGTATGCAGTATATCAGAAGCTTGGGAAAGGGGATCAAGATTTGACCAAGACCGATATGATGCTCAAAGACTTTGAGGGAAACGTGTCTCCAGTCAAGGGGGCGATATGTGCAGAGTTGACCATCGGCAGCAAAACCTTGCCGACAACTTTTTTCGTGATCAGCGGAAAAGGTGCCTACAATTTATTATTGGGGAGAGATTGGATTCATGCCAATTGTTGTGTCCCATCTACAATGCATCAGTGCTTGGTTCAGTGGGTAGGTGACAAGATTGAGATCGTCCCAGGGGATTCTTCTTATGTTATCGCATCGGCAGAAGCGGATACTTATGAAAGGACTAGGTGCATTTCAGGAGAAGTTTGGGAGAAAGATTTTCTCAAAGTTGCCGATTATGAGATTCCACCGATCCAAGCAGTCGGTTCTGACGACGGTTTTTAATGGATAGATTCGCCGATGATGGAAAATTAGGCCAGGGGTTCACATCGGCCGATGATTTGGTAGAAGTAGATATAGGTAGTGGTGATAAGCCTAGACCTACTTTTATTAGTGCTAGATTAGATCCTGAGTGTAAGCGACAACTGATTAGTTTGTTAAAGGAATATAAAGACTGCTTTGCTTGGGATTATACAGAGATGCCTGGTTTAGACCGATCAATTGTCGAACATCGGTTACCCATCAAGTCCGGATTTCGGCCACATCAGCAACCAGCCCGCAGATGTAATCCTAACATTCTACCTGATATTAAGGCCGAAATCACTAAACTTATTGAAGCTGAGTTTATTCGGCAGTGTCGGTATGCCGAATGGATTTCCAATGTTGTTCCGGTTTACAAGAAGAACGGGAAGCTTCGGGTGTGCATTGATTTCAGGAATCTCAATAAAGCTACGCCGATGGATGGATACCCAATGCCTGTCGCCGATCTACTGGTTGATGCTGCGGCTGGCCATCGGGTTATCAGCTTCATGGATGGTAATGCGGGTTATAATCAAATATTCATGGCAGAGGAGGATATTCCAAAAACCGCATTCAGGTGTCCTGGTCATGTTGGACTATTTGAATGGATAGTCATGACTTTTGGGTTAAAGAATGCTGGTGCTACTTATCAAAGGGCCATGAATTTTATATTTCATGAGTTCATCGGCAAGTTCGTAGAAATTTATATCGATGATGTGGTGGTTAAGTCTGGAGATTTCTCAAAGCATCTTGCCGATTTACGAAAAGTGTTGGAGTGCACAAGGAAGCATGGATTAAAGATGAATCCCAACAAGTGTGCATTTGGCGTATCGGCAGGGCAGTTTCTTGGTTTCATGGTACATCAGAGGGGTATTGAAATTAGTCGAAGATCTATTGATGCCATCAATAAAATAGTGGCCCCTACCAATAAAACTGAGCTCCAATCCTTGATCGGCAAGGTGAATTTTATCAGAAGATTTATATCGAATTTATCCGGGAGAATTCGTGCTTTCAGTCCTCTTCTTAAATTGAAAGCCGATCAGGAGTTTGTTTGGGGAGAAGAACAGCAGTTGGCTCTGGATGAAATCAAAAAGTATCTAGTAAATCCTCCAGTTTTAGTTCCACCTCAACAAGGGAAACCCTTCAAATTATATTTATCTACCGATGGATCGGTTATCGGTTCAGCTTTAGTTCAAGAATTTGAAGGGAAAGAGAGAGTAATTTATTATTTGAGTAGGAGGTTGATTGATGTTGAAACCAGGTATTCGGCCATTGAGAAACTGTGCTTATGCTTATATTTTTCATGTATTAAGCTGAGACATTACCTGTTGTCGGCTGAATGTGCTGTTGTTTGCAAAGATGACGTGGTTCGATACATGCTATCTATGCCGATTATGAGTGGTAGGATTGGTAAATGGATTTTAGCGTTGTCGGAGTTCGATTTGCGTTACGAATCGGCTAAGGCAGTCAAAGGGCATATCATGGCCGATTTTGTGACTCAGCATTGCGGTCTAGTGGAAACCTTGGAAATTGCACCCTGGACGCTCTTCTTTGATGGATCTACCTGTGACCGGGGGGCAGGAATCGGCATTGTATTGGTTTCTCCTGAGGGGAGGAAGTATGAGTTTTCCTTACCGATTGTTGCTACATCAACAAATAATCAGGCTGAGTATCAAGCTCTGATCAAGGGATTGGAGTTGTTAAGAGAAGTTCGTGCTGACGCTGTCGAAATATTCGGGGATTCCATGTTGGTTATAAATCAATTGGCCGGAAGCTATGAATGCCGAAGTGAAGTTCTCATAACCTATTTCGAGAGAAGTATGCAACTGTTAAAGGAATTCAAGAACTTCCGATTGGAGCATGTTCCCCGATTGCATAATGAAGACGCTAATCGGTTAGCCCAGCATGCCTCAGGATATCAGCCAATGATTAATGCGACATCGGCAGTCAGTGCCGTTGATTGGAGGAAAGAAATTATCGAATATCTAGAAGATCCATCCAAAAAAGTTGAAAGACGGGTTCGATTTCAAGCGACCAAGTATGTGCTCCTTGAAAATGAATTGTATTATCGAACTATCGACGGAATTCTTCTCCGATGCTTGGGTGATGATGAAGCCAGAAGTTTGATGGGGGAAATCCATGAAGGAGTGTGTGGAGCGCATCAGTCAGCTTTTAAGATGAAGTGGATGATTCGAAGGAATGGATATTTTTGGCCAACCATACTTGAAGATTGTTTTAAATATTTCAAGGCAAGGTTGTCAAAAGTTCGGTAATATCCAGAGAGCACCCGCATCGGCTATGAATCCTATAATAAAACCTTGGCCGTTCCGGGGGTGGGCCATCGATCTGATCGGCCAGATTTATCCACCATCTAGCAAAGGGCATAAGTTCATTCTAGTTGCCACTGACTATTTCACTAAGTGGGTCGAAGCTATTCCTTTGAAGAAAGTCACATCGGCCAATATGATTGATTTTGTGAAGGAGCATATTATTTACCGATTTGGGATTCCCCAAACGATTACTACCGATCAGGGCACCATGTTCACGTCGGGGGAGTTCGATGAATTCGCAATCGGTATGGGAATTAAAGTGTTGAATTCTTCTCCTTACTATGCTCAAGCCAACGGGCAGGCCGAAGCGTCTAACAAAGGAATTATCAAGCTTATTAAACGAAAAATTGAAGAAAATCCTCGGCGGTGGCATACATTGTTAAATGAAGCACTGTGGTCTTATCGGATGGCTTGTCATGGATCAACCAAGGTGTCACCCTATCAATTGGTGTATGGACATGATGCAGTATTGCCTTGGGAGATTAAGGCTGGATCTAGGCGATTATCTTTTCAAGATCAATTGGCTGCCGATGATTATGCCACTTTGATGACCGATGAGTTAGATGATTTAGCAGGGCATCGGTTAAAGGCTTTAATGAGTATAGAAGAAAATAAGAAGAGAGTTGCTAGATGGTATGATAAAAAAGTAAAGGCTAAGGAGTTTGTCGATGGGGATTTGGTATGGAAGTTGATTTTGCCAGTCGGGACTAAAAGTTCGAAGTTTGGGAAGTGGTCTCCTAATTGGGAAGGTCCTTATCGGATAAGACACTCAGCTCCTGGTAATGCCTATATTCTAGAAACTCTCGAAGGAGTTGAATTTCCCAGAGCATTAAATGGCAAATATTTAAAGAAGTACTACCCCAGCATATGGGTCGACGCATAAAAGTTTAAGTGCCGATAACACTCCTATCGGCTGGATTTAAATGTTCAGGGGCGGACTTAATGTTCCAAAAGATGCCGATAACAGTCTTATCGGCTAGACTAAAAGCTAAAAGCGGAAAAACAAAGGTGTGTTGCCGATGAAAGCTTCAGATGTTCAGCAGCGCTTGGATTGCTGATATGGCGCGCAGCCGAATCTGATTGGCTGTCTCTATCTCTTTGATATCATCATCGGCAGAACCTTCTATCGGCTTCAGCTTCCTCTTCAGCTGCAGCGCTTTGCGACCATGGACGTTTCGTTCTTGTTCAAGGTGCTTGATGGTCTCCGGCAGTTGACTCTCTTCTTGCTGGGCTTGGGACAGAGCGTCCTCTACTTGCTTGAGTTCGGCCAGTAGAGCTTCTCTTTTTGCCGATAGATCAGACACTTTCTGCTTCAGTGCATCACCTGAGGACTTTAAGGTGCCGATGTTCTTATGTTTCTCATCGGCTAAGAGTTTTTCTTTCATCATCTCCTCAGAAAGCTGGATTTGAGCGGCTCTATCGGCAAGGCGTCGAATGGCTCTCTGGTACTGTAGCTGGCGGCTTTCTAGGTGTGCAGCATGGAAGAGTGTTTCTTCAGCATCGGCGGGAATTTGGCCTCTAAGGGTCTTGAACAGGGCTTTGGCTGGGTCAGAATCGTTGACCAGTTGAGTTGTGTCTTGATGAAGTATGGCCGATAGCTCTTCCAGCTTAGCTCTGGTTTCTGCCGATACAGTTCCAACCGCCCGAGAGGAGCTTGCTTCCTCGCCTTCTTCTTCGAAGATATCAATGGCGAAGGAGAATAAGCTGTTGGGAGAATCTTGTTCCTGAAAATGAAGATGAAATAAGTCAGTTTTATGGTCAAAACTTCGGCAGACGGTGCTGGTGGAAAATTGGATGACTTACTTGCTTCAAGGCAGTTTCTTGCCTTTGACTCAAAGATGCCGATGGAGCTACAGGTTGATCGGCAAATGTTGCCGATGGAACGATATCGCCTGAAAGAAGACAGGAAGGATTATGAGACTAAATGAGAATAAGTTTATCGGCGGAAGTATTGTTGAGATATGTTACCCGGAGGAGAGAGAACAGCTGCCTGAGTCGGGGAAACCGCCGATGATATAACTGGACCTGCCGGGCGAGTTGTTTGTTCACCTACGTCAGCTGATGCACCTGCCACTTGAGGTTCTTCCTGCTGGGGTTCTTCCATCTGTGGTGCTTCCTGTATTGGTTGGGGAGATGGTGCTTGCTGTGTCTGGACTTCTGGAGGAGAAGAGGAAGATTCCACCGGGATTGGGGACACCGGAGGAGGAGGAGGAGTTGCCACTTTCTGGCGCTTTGTTCCAGCCTTAGCACCTTGGATGCCCTTCCTCTTTGGCTGGCTAGACTGGGGGGCATCGGCACCTTGGCGTTTGGCTTTTGCCGATGCACCAGTTTGCTGCAACAACAAAAAGGAGTTTATGAGCACAGATAACCGATATAAAGATAGTCAGCATAAATGAAAAAGGTTTTAACAGATTGCCTTGAAAGCTTGCGCCAGAGTGGAAGCAGTTACCGTTGGTGATGTCTGAGTTTTCCTGGTGGTAACTTTCTTGAGGCGCGCACCCCGGTGCACGATGGAAGCCAGAGTGGGAGCATTATGGCCGATTGAGGAGATCGGGCCTGATGGGAATAAGTCGATCGGCTTGCCACTCCTGCTAACCGATGGGGGGGGGGTGTTGTCAATCTGCAAAAGGAATACAGGGGTAAGTTACCGATGGGAATAGTATTGGAAAATGAGACATCGGTTTAAAATACTTACAGTGGCATCAGGGACTTCGTATTCGGGGTCGATCATGCCGCGGTATGAGAGGGCCGATCTGCAGAATAGATTCTCTTTCCATTCTGCCCACCATAGCTTGTATTCCTGAGTGATAAAGGCAGCTGGAACCCATTCTGACAGATCTACATCTGTATCGGCATTTGGTGGTAGCTGGGCTACTCGAGTCCACTCGAGGAGGTTGGCGATGGGTTCTCTGGGCTTTATTACATCGGCATAAGGAAGTGCAATCGGCAATTGGCCGAAAGCTAGCTGGCGAGCTAATGCCGATGGATTATAAAATTCATAGGTTTGGGGGGAGGTTTTCGTGCTACCGAAGAAATTCACTGGTATGGCTCTGGGAGTCACGATTGCCATCATCACCTCATTGTCCCTGTCGAGAGCTTCATCAAATGGATTGAAGGTCAGAGGGAGCATGCTGTCTGGGTCGTCATAAGCCAGCCATGGTCGTTCATCTCTGGCCAGACCCTCATACAGAGTCTCGAAGAATCGGCCGATCTGATCCGGATTGTTCCCTGAACCGGGTAAGACTATAACGGCTTCACCAAAGTTCAAGGGGGCACGCGTTGCCGATTCCTCTTCACCTAACACATGATTCTCGGCTATATCTCTTGGGAAGTGCTGTGAGAACAAGTTGAAATCAAGGCGCTTATGCAGGTGCAGATTGAGCCACATATTAATAAACCACCAGGGGCCTCCCAAGTTGCCGATGGATTGGCCAAGCAGGAGTTTCTGGGCTACCTGATGAAGAAGGTGGTAAACAGCGCCGAGCAAATATCGGCCGAGAGGAAATGGGCCGCCGCTAGCCAGTCTTTCTGCTGCCGATAGATAGACAGAAGTCGGTCCTGCCGATCGACCACAGAATACAAACTTGTCCAGCCACATGTTCAGAAAGGTGGTTTGCTCCTTTGTGGTGACAGACCCTCTCCCGCAGTACTTCTGGATGTACCCTGACCAACCGCCGATAGCGCGAGTCTCCACTTTGGCACTGGGGGCGGTATCAAAAAAGTGGGTGCTATCGGCAGAAGATATATCTAGCCCAGTAAGCATGGCTACATCGGCAAGGGTAGGAGAAGCAGGGCCGTGGCCAAAAACAAAAGCGTTGAGAGTGTCTGACCAAAAGTAGGATGCAGCTATCAGCAATGATTCGTTCCTGTGCATATCGGCAATGGATAGCCTAATGCATTGAGCTAGTTTCCTCTCACCCCATTGAACTTCATAAGAATTGCTGACCCTCAAGAACCAATCTTTCCACCCTACAGTAGGGCTGGGCCAAGAACGAAAGGTGTCTTTCCACAGATCTAAAGAAAAGTTTTCAGCTCTAAAGGGAATCCTGTTAGTTTCTGCATTGATAAGGTCGGTTGGATCTGGATCCCCTAGAGGGCCGAGGCACTGAAGGTGTGGTTGATCGGTAGGGATGACAATTTTGTTGGACAACTCCTAGTGTTTTGGGGAATAAAAATACAAAGAAAAAGGAAAAGGAAAATATTCGGTAAGATGAATCGCAGATGAACAGGAATGCGAGAAAAAGGTACAGCAGATGAGATGGAAGTCTGACCTCAGGGACGACGAAGCCAATGGCCATCTTGTCGTGAAGAGGACGTTGGAGGGCACCGGAGTTGATGAAGAAGAATGCTTGTCGGAGGTCTTGAGGGTTGTAGATGGCGCCGCCGCTGGAAAAGCAGAGTTGGATAGTAGAATGGTGTAATGGGGAGGAGTACCCAAGAAGGAACTATTTATAGGACAAGATGGGCAAGGGCAAATCCGTCTTATCTCTTTGCCGCATCCGAGAAGCCCGAGGGTACTCAGGTGGATATGGTAACTGTTCGCACGGTAATCCAGGGATTGTGCAGGTGATTTGACAGGAAGCGGTCATTATCTAAAGATATTTTACTGTGCGCAATCTCCTGGTCGGTCCATCGGCGATATTCTATAACGGTCATCTTGCCGATAGGCGGATAGACGGGGGTAACCGTTTTTTGCGAATATCCTGGTCAGAGCATCGGCGGATCTTTATAACGGAATTGTTGCCGATGTACGACCAAGAGAGATGCCCGTTTAGGAAGTTGGGGATTTCGAGGAATCTGCGGAGGATTAGGATCAGAGTTGCCCAGATTGAGGTTGTCGGTTACCAGATTAGGAGCATTAATTGCGGAGAAGGCATCATTACTGCAGAGAATTTCGGAGCATTAATAGTTTTATATTCCGAAACTGGGGGGCATGTGTTGACACCGTTTTTGGGCACGTGTCCAGGATGGCAGGATAGGGTGGCAGTACAATGCGGGTTGCTGATGAGGATGGTTGCCGATGAGGGAGAGGTTGGATGTGACTAAGTCCACAGGCAGTAATATGGTGCCGATGGCTGGGTAAAAAGGTCTGCCGATGACTATGGCAAGGGGATTGCCGATGACGCGAAGGAGGAGTCCGGAAGCTGCCAGTTGTCATCTGGAGGAGTTTCGGTTTGTCACGAAGGATAGTTTTATTATTTCCTTAGTTATTTGCATCGTTTTGTATACGGATTCCGTGTAATTTGGAATTTGAATTCTAATCGTGTCTGGTCGTAGCTCTTTGAGCAGGGTATAAATATAAACCCTAGGACCTTGTAATCAAGATATCAAGAAATCAATCAAACACACGTTTTACTCATATTCCAGCATCTACTTTTTCGACGACTTCGTCATATTTTTTTCTTTTTATTACGAGTTCTTAGGAATTCGTCGACTTAAGCTCGGCGTGTTCTCGAGTTCCGCGTGAGTACCTCTTAGCCGTGACATCCGGGCGCATCGCTGTTGTCAGGACTAAAGTATTCGAGTTATTACCTTTGCCGATAGCAAGGTCAAATCGGCTGGCACGCCTTAACGTTTGAATCGGGTATTAGCCCTTTGTGTTTGCAGATCAGTTTTGCATCAACAGCATGAAGGAGTGTCGAAGAGTGATGGCTTGTTGTTGATAGCAATGCTTGCAAGCGCCTTCTTCTTGGATGCCTTGTCATCATCACTAGAATCATCATCCGAAGAAGCATCACTATCCCATGTCACAACATAGGATCCACCCTTCTTCTTCTTCTTGAAGACCATCTTCTTCTCTTTCTTTTCTTTCTTCTCCTTCTTGTTCTTCTTGTCATGCTCATCATTGTCACTATTGTAAGGACAATCCGCCACAATATGATCAGGGCTCTTGCACTTATAGCATAGCCTCACATGTTCTTTGTTCTTGAAGTGATCTCTTCTCTTTCTTGTGTGATAGCCCTTCTTCTTCATCATCTTGCCAAATTTGCGGACGAAGAGTGCTAGAGCTTCATCATCACTATCATCATTGGAGCACTCCTCATCACTTGATTCTTCTTTCTTGGCCTTGCCCTTGTTCTTGCTCTTGGATGAAGAGCTAGCTTTGAATGCTACACTCTTCTTCTTCTTGTCATCATCATCCTTCTTCATGACCTCATCATCATCATTGTCATTGTATTGATCTTCGGTCATGACATCTCCAAGTACCTCATTGGGAGATACACCCGTCAATCCACCTCTAAAGATGATTGTTCTCAATGTCTTGAACCTCTTGGGCAAGCACATCAAGAACTTGTGAATGAAGTCCTCATCCTTCACTTTCTCACCAAGGCCCTTGAGATCATTGATGATGACTTGGAGCCTATAGAACATCTCCGGTATGGACACATCATCCTTCATCTTGAAGTTGGATAGCTTGTCCTTGAGCATATACATTTTGGCACTTTTTACCGTTGTAGTGCCCTCATATGTTTCTTCTAGCCTTGTCCATACTTCACTTGCTTTCTCAAGATCTTTGACTTGTTCAAACACCTTTGAATCAATGCCATTATAGATTGTATTGAGAGCCATAGTATTGCATTGCTTGTTTGCTCTCTCATTGTCGGTGGGGTTAGCCGGATCAAGAATCACAAAGTCATTTTCGGTGACTTCCCACACTCTATCATTGATTGATCCAAGATACATTTTCATCTTTCTCTTCCAATAGTCAAAAGAACTTGTGCCATCAAAGAACGGTGGTTTGCCCCCAACATGGTTGAACACTATTTGAGCCATAATTTGAGCACCGAGGTTGTTAAGCCTTCACAAACGGTGACCACGGCTCCGATACCACTTGAAAGGTCCTAATATGGCTAGAGGGGGGGTGAATAGCCTATTTTTAAAAAATCTACAAACTCACTAGAGCAAGAGGTTAGTAAATAACAAAGCGAAGCTTTTTGCTCTAGCTCTAAAGGGGTGTTTGCAAGCCACCTATCCAACAATTCTAGTTGATATAATCACTAGGCACACAGGAGCTATGTCACTACTTACACTAGAAAGCTACCTAAAGTTTCTATACAAGTAAGTAAGCTACTCTAGTTTGCGGGAATGTAAAGAGATGGTTTGAACTTTATACCACCGCGTAGAGAGGATGAACCAATCAAAAATATGAAGTCCAATCACCGGGAGAAATCCAATGAACAATCACAATGGAGACACACAATTTTTCTCCCGAGGTTCACGTGCTTGCCGGCACGCTACGTCCCCGTTGTGTCGACCAACACTTGGTGGTTCGGTGGCTAAGAGGTGTAGCACGAACCTCGTCCTCACTAGGACACCACAAGAACCTACCCACAAGTGAGGTAGCTCAATGACACGAGCAATCCACTAATGTTGCCTTTGGCTCTCCGCCGAGGTAGGCACAAACCTCTCACAATCACTGGGAGATGGCCACGAACAATCACCAACTCGTGCCAATCCTCCTCCACTGCTCCAAGCCGTCTAGGTGGCGGCAACCACCAAGAGTAACAAGAAAACGGCAGCTAGAACGATCCCCAAGTGCCACTAGATGCAATCACTCAAGCAAATGCACTTGGAATCACTCCCAATCTCACAAAGATGTTTAATCTAAGAAGGAGATGAGTGGGAGGTGTATGCTTAGGATCACAAGGATGTTGTGTATGCTAGAATGCCAAGAGAGACAGCCCCAAGCCGGCTAAACACGTATTTATAGCCCCTCAAACAAATAGAGCCGTTGGCTCTTTTACTGGGCAAAACTCGGGGTCACCGGACGCTCTTAAAGTGGCACCGGACGCTCAGCCCTTGCGTCCGGTGCTCCAACGTCAGCCGCGTGTCAGAATCTAACGGTAACCTGCAGAGCACCGGACGCTGAGCAAGCTTCCACCGGATGCGTCCGGTGCACACCGGACCCATGCGCAGAGAGCTTCGCAAACTCGCAGAGTCACCACGCGAGCCACCGGACGCACCCTTAGCGTCCGGTGCTCACCGGACCCATGCGCAGAGAGGGTCGCAAAACGCCCGCACACCGGACGCACACCACCGGACGCTCAAGCCAGCGTCTGGTGCCTATCGTCCTGTGCCTTACCCTAGCTGGGCCAGGCACTGTCTGCACCGGACGCTCAGACGCAGCGTCCGGTGCTCCAGAAGCTAGCGTCCGGTGAGTGTTTTCTCAGCGAGAAACACTCCCGCGACTTCTCCAAAATTCCCACCGGCGCAATAGAAAATATGCACTTCATTTTCTCAAAAGCACCGAATCCCATCCTCTCTCTACCCTTCAACCTCCACCTCCTTCTCAAAGTGTGTCAACACCACAACGTGTGTACCAACAAGTGCACGTGTGTTAGCATTTTCACAAACATTTTCTTCGAAGGAGTTAAGTTAGCTCACTAGGTTCTAGATGCATACACAAGAACAATGACACCTAGTGGCACTTGATAACCGTTTAGCCAAAGAATTCCCCTCTTTATAGTACAGCTATCTATCCTAAATGTGATCACACCCTCTATGGTGTCTTGATCACCAAAACCAAAACCCTAAGCAATACCTTTGCCTTGATCTCCATAGGGTTTTGTTTTTCTCTTTCTTCTTTTCCAAGTTGAGCACTTGATCACCTTGTGGTCATCACCATCATCACCATGATCACCACTTGCTCCTTCACTTGGCATGTACCAACCTCATTAAGTCTACACACACTTAGCATAGAGGTTAGTACTAGGGTTTCATCAATTAGTCCAAAACCAAACTAGGGCTTTCACTAGGTACCCCAAGCATTACTACTGGTTGTCCAAGGCGCTTTATGGTCTCAAGCAAGCTCCTAGAGCTTGGTATGAGAGGCTTATGGACTTCCTCATTGAGAAGGGCTTCAAGATTGGGAAAGTTGACACAACACTCTTCACCAAGAAAATGAATAGGGAAATCTTCATTTGCCAAGTTTATGTTGATGATATTATTTTTGGCTCCACTAATGAAGGTTTTTGCAAGGAATTTGGTGATTTGATGTCCAAGGAGTTTGAGATGTCCATGATTTGTGAGCTATCCTTCTTCCTCGGGTTTCAAGTCAAGCAAATGAAGGAAGGAGTCTTCATCTCTCAAGAGAAGTACACTCAAGATCTTCTCAAGAGGTTCAAGATGATGGATTGTAAGTCAATCAAGACTCCCATGGCATCAAATGGGAATCTCGACTTGGATGAGGGAGGTAACCTGGTTGACAAAACTCTCTATCGCTCCATGATAGTAAGTTTACTTTACCTCACTGCATCTAGGCTCGGTATCATGTTTAGTGTGTGTATGTGTGCTAGATATCAAGCTATGCCTATGGAATCTCACTTGGTTGCCGTGAAGAGAATTCTTAGGTATCTAAAATACACACCTTACCTAGGGTTGTGGTATCCCAAAGGTGCAAGATTCCAACTTGTAGGTTATTTCGATTCAGATTACACCAGGTGCCGCATTGATAGAAAAAGCACATCCGGAGGGTGTCAGTTCCTAGGTAGATCACTTGTCTCTTGGATGTCAAAGAAATAAAATAGTGTTGCTTTGTTAACAGCCGAGGCGGAATACATTGTTGTCGGTGCTTGTTGTGCACAAATACTTTACATGGAACAAACTTTGCTAGACTATGGAGTAGTTCTAGATAAAGTACCTTTGTTGTGTGACAATGAAAGTGCCATAAAACTTGCTAATAATCCGATTCAACACACCGGCACTAAGCACATTGACATCTGTCATCATTTCCTTAGGGATCATGTTGCTAAAGGTGACATATCTCTAGAGAATGTAGGGACAGAAAATTAGTTAGCGAATATCTTCACAAAACCCCTAGATGAAGCTAGGTTTTGTATGTTGAGAAATGAATTAAATGTGCTTGATCTCTCTAACTTCACTAAAAAATGAAGTTGTGTGTTGTTCTTGTAAATAGCTTTGTTTTGCATCTCATGCATACCAAAAATAAAAATCCAAAAAGAATGTGTGTAGGGCTTATCTAACATGGTTAAGATAACCCCATGTGTGTGTAAAAAAGCTTAACCTTGGATCAAACTTGACAAGCATTAGTTTACTTTCAAGTATTGCACTGCATTGCATATCATATGCATGTTTGTTGCTTTGTCGTTTCTTTTTGGTTATGCTTTGAGCATCCACTGTGTTCGTCCATTGATAGGGGGAGCATTCAAAGCTCATCTTACTTTAGACCCCTAGCTTTATGGCCACATGATGTCTCCTTGGTGCTTTCATTCGATTATTTTCATAAAAACTACTAAGCCTATGGCTAAATATTTGTGAAATTTTGAGGGTTTGAGAGAGGTCACTCATACCAATTCCAATTGGTGCTTATTTGAGTCTTCTTGAAGTTGGAACTTGGTTGGGTGAAAGTCGGGCAAAAAACCTTGTTGAAAATCTAGCTGGAGGTGCACCAGACGCAGCACTGGACGCACCCTCAGTGCGTCCGGTGTAGTGTGTCTCCTGTACTGCACGCACTAGACCCACACACAGTAATCTGAGCGCGTCTGATGTGGTGCGTCTGGTGACTCCTTGGGGCGTGCCTTGCAGCACCAGACGCTAGGCGAGCATCCGGTGGCCTGCGTCCGGTGCTTGTGCAGAGTTTCAAAACTCTCTGCACATGAGACCGGTGGGCACCAGACACGTCTGGTGCCAACTTAAGCACGTCCGGTGCCCCCTGAAAGGTCCTAATATGGCTAGAGGGGGGTGAATAGCCTATTTAAAAATTCTACAAACTCACTAGAGCAAGAGGTTAGTAAATAACAAAGCGAAGCTTTTTGCTCTAGCTCTAATGGGGTGTTTGCAAGCCACCTAACCAACAATTCTAGATGATATAATCACTAGGCACACAAGAGCTATGTCACTACTTACACTAGAAAGCTACCTAAAGTTTCTATACGAGTAAGTAAGCTACTCTAGTTTGCGGGAATGTAAAAGAAATGGTTTGAACTTTATACCGCCGCGTAGAGGGGATGAACCAATCAGTAATATGAAGTCCAATCACCGGGAGAAATCCAATGAACAATCACAATGGAGACACACAATTTTTCTCCCGAGGTTCACGTGCATGCCGGCACGCTACGTCCCCGTTGTGTCGACCAACACTTGGTGGTTCGGTGGCTAAGAGGTGTAGCACAAACCTCGTCCTCACTAGGACACCACAAGAACCTACCCACAAGTGAGGTAGCTCAATGACACGAGCAATCCACTAATGTTGCCTTTGGCTCTCCGCCGAGGTAAGCACAAACCTCTCACAATCACCGGGAGATGGCCACGAACAATCACCAACTCGTGCCAATCCTCCTCCGCTGCTCCAAGCCGTCTAGGTGGCGGCAACCACCAAGAGTAACAAGAAAACCGCAGCCAAAACGATCCCCAAGTGCCACTAGATGCAATCACTCAAGCAAAAGCACTTAGAATCACTCCCAATCTCACAAAGATGTATAATCTATGAAGGAGATGAGTGGGAGGTGTTTGCTTAGGCTCACAAGGATGTCAAGTATGTTAGAATGCTAAGAGTATGAGCCCCAAGCCGGCCAAACACATATTTATAGCCCCTCAAACAAATAGAGCCGTTGGCTCTTTCACTGGGCGAAATACGGGGTCACCGGACGCTCCTAAAGGGGCACCGGACGCTCAACATCAGCGTTCGGTGCTCCAACGTCAGCCGCGTGTCAGAGTCTAACGGTAACCTGCAGAGCACCGGACGCTGAGTTCGGGGCACACCGGACCCATGCGCAGAGAGCTCCGCAAACTTGCAGGGTCACCGGACGCAAGCCACCGGACGTACCCTTAGCGTCCGGTGCTCACCGGACTCATGCGCAGAGAGGGTCACCAAACCGCCTGCACACCGGACGCTGAGCACCGGACTCTCTCCGGTGCGTCCGGTGCATTCTGCTGCACCCGACAGCACACCGGACGCTAAAGGCCAGCGTCCGGTGCCTCCGCGCAGAGCGTCCGGTGAGTGTTTCCTACTGAGAAACACTCCCGCGACTTCTCCAAATCTCCCACTGGCGCAATAGAAAAATATGCACTTCATTTTCTCAAACTCCACCTCCTTCTCAAAGTGTGCCAACACCACAAAGTGTGTACCAACAAGTGTGCACGTGTGTTAGCATTTTCACAAACATTTTTCTTCGAAGGAGTTAAGTTAGCTCACTAGGTTCTAAATGCATGTACATGAACAATGACACCTAGTGGCACTTGATAACCGTTTAGCCAAAGAATTCCCCTCTTTATAGTACGGCTATCTATCCTAAATGTGATCACGCCCTCTATGGTGTCTTGATCACCAAAACCAAAACTCTAAGCAATACCTTTGCCTTGATCTCCATAAGGTTTTGTTTTTCTCTTTCTTCTTTTCCAAGTTGAGCACTTGATCACCTTGTGGTCATCACCATCATCCCATGATCATCACTTGCTCCATCACTTGGCATGTGCTAACCTCATTAAGTCTACACACACTTAGTATAGAGGTTAGTACTAGGGTTTCATCAATTATCCAAAACCAAACTAGGGCTTTCACCCCCGCGAATGCCGGATATAACCCATGTCCCATGTGTTTCTTTCTCCCGGTTTCTTTCTCTCAGCGGCGACTTGCTGGGGACAAAACCTAACCCTAACCACCGCTATCTCGCCGGCGCCATTGATCTCCTTTCTTTCTTCGGCGAACTTCGACCTTCCTAGTGCTACATCCTCTCCCAAGTCTTACCCTTTGTTCTCTGCACCTAGGAGATTCCTTCTCGCGTGGAGTTAGGGTTTGGGGTGAGTCTCTTAAACCCTACACTCCATGTGTTCGATTCAATGCCCGAACCGATCGGGATGTCATTTTTGATGATGTCTCTCATCGTTTCACCTTTGTAGGACCTTGGTCTGCATACCCTTGCATTCCATGACTCTTGGATTTCATCTGATCATCTAGAACGCTTCTCGTTGCAAGTTGTAAGCCGTTCTCATCCATTCTTATCTACTGCTTGCGATCTTTAGGGTTTTCTTTCCTCTAGCTATTATGTTTGCGTATGTATACCCTATCTATTCCATCTCTTGCAGCGCGTGAGTCAGCTTGGCAGATTGTCAGTGTCAGTCGAACTTGGGGCCAAGCCCATGAGTACGGATTGAGGCCAAGCCTCACGAGTGTCAGTTCACCAGCTTTGGGCAGCGTGTCAGGCTTGTGAGTATGAGTTCTTGCAATGTCACGTTGCAAGAACGTTAGTGGTCCGACAGGTGGTAGTGGTGGCACTCCTAGAGGCGATGGGTGAGACGATGTACCCCATCGGTTCATAGCTGCAGAGAAGGGCAAAGGGAAGAAGGTGCTAGCCAAGAAGAGGAAAGCTAGCGACCGTGAGGCAGAGGTTGCCAGGGCAGTAGTGTTGACACCATTTTTAGACACGTATCTTTGGACGCGTATCTGGGAGTTAATGAGGCATAGATCGGCAGGCGAAAAAGTGGTGACTAGTTGATAGAAGAGTTGCCGATGAGGATTGATACCAATGATGAAACGACAGAATGTGGCCAAGTCCAAGAATGGTGATGGATTTATGTTGATAACTGATGCTGATGGTTGCCGATGACTATGAAAGGTGATTCGCCGATGATCACAAAAGGAGGCGCAGGAATCGTCGATCGGATGGTGATGGTGTGCCGATCGGTTGTGGTGGATAAATTAATGTTTTCCATAGTTATTAGAGTTTATTTTGCATATGGATTCCGTTCAATTTGGAATTCGAGTCCTGGTCGTGTCTGATTGTAACTCTTTTGGGCAAGCTATAAATGTAGACCCCGCAGCGATGTAAGAAGGATATACACAATCAATCAAACACAAGTTTTTACATCTATTCCAACATCTACTTTTTCGACGACTTCGTCAACTCGCATATTTTCTTTTACTCACGAGTTCTTAGGAATTCATTGAGTTAATCTCGGCTTGTTCTCAAGTTCCGCGTGAATACCTCTTGGCCGTGACATCCGGGCGCATCGCTGTTGTCGGGACCAAAGTATTCAAGTTATCATCTTTGTCGATTGTAAGGTCAAATCGGCTGGCACACCTTAACGTTGAATCGGGTATTAGCCCTTTGTGTTTGCAGATCTACTTTTGCACCAACACATCTTTTGGCACGCCCAGTGGGACACAGATTCATCATCAAGATCAATATGTCTAACACTGATTTTGACTTGGAGAACGTTATCCCCGTGACGGAAGCCAATCTCAGAGATGAACAGAAGCAAGCTATGGAGAACTACAAGCAGCTATGCTTGAAATCTTTCAGTATCAACAAGAGCGGTGAGGTGATCCAGAAGGAAGCATTGCCGATGCCTCGACAAATCACTTTTGAAGCCAGTCCTGGTAAATTGCAAGAGATGGTTGACAACGCTATTAATCGTGCTCTAATCAATCAATCTAGTGTGTTGTCCAATATAGTTTTCAATGTTGTGGCTAGAACTTTCAAAGAAGGACAAGTACCACCAGCTTATGTGGGCCCTGCCTATCATCAGCCAGGATCATCATCGGTTACGGCTTCATCGGCTACTACGGCCGTCGCGGGTACGGAAGCTACTTCTCCCCCAAGCACATTAGGGATGACTAATGGGCAATCTACACCGATGATAACTAATCCAGCAGTATCAGAGGGACAAGTTCAACTTGCTACAGATCTATTGGCATCGGTAATGTCAGGATCTGTGTTTAAGAATTGTCAAGTTCCTCCCAACTGGTGGGGATATCGTATGCCCCCGGACTACCACTACAAGACCATTTTCTATGAATTCTCAAATACCAACGTTCCACATGCCTAACGCATCGGCAGTGTCACAGAACCGACCAAATTATAAGGGTTCAAGTGTAGAAACGATCGATAAGCAATCAAGTTTCCAAACTTGAGCCCATATAATCCCGGTAGTCAATTGAAATCATGAAGGATTTTAAACCAACTTGCAACAAACCAAGATCGTAATAATTCAGCACAACACAGCGAATGTTACATAGTTATTCATTGCCATCGAAGCGGCACCACATCGGAGTATTAAGTTATTACAACACTTGTTTGAAGTAGCGGAAGCAAAATAGTTACACACACACTTTCCAAATTCAGTTCATAAGTTCGAGTTACTGCCAGAGTCTACATCATCCTTCCAAAAGCAACAGGTACAAGGTTGTTAGAGAACCGTGCCCAACGGTTAGTACTCATCCCCAGCGGGATGGAGACAGGTCTTGCAGAAACCGTCATAAAAGATGTCATCTGCAATAGGTGGGAATAAACCCTGAGTACGAGAATGTACTCAGCTAGACTTACCCGTCTAGTAAAAACACAAAGACACCAAGGATCATGCAAGGCTAGTGTATAAAGTAGAGCTGGTTGACGCAACATCTGCCAAAAGCTTGCATTAAAACTAAATTATTGTGGAAGCATTCATGTTTATTCATTATCAGCCTACCACTAGATTAGCACCTGTACTAAAGCACTTCATTTTATTAGTACAAGCAATAATAACCATATCAAGTTCATCATATGTTCTTCCTTGCTATCATCATTATCATAAACCAAGTGCATTAGTGAATGCTACATTTGCCGCTGCTCTGTCAAGTTCTCACTAACCGGGAGAGACGGCGATTCGAATCGAATTCCTATCTAGCTGGAGGTGTATTCCTAGCACTCACCCAAGCATCCCCCATCGGAGAGCCAACGGGTCACCTTTGGTACGACTCAGGAATCGCGGCTCTGATCAGCGCCGCACTCCCAGGGCTACCACTCTGCCAGGGAGGTCAGGAATTTTAACTCACCTGCCTTTGGGCTTACGCCAATGGTCCCCCGCACACCGCACTTCCTCCGGTAGTGCGCACTTTATACTTGCCGGTCTTCCGGCCTGAGTCATACTACTCGGCTTCGCGGTCGGAACGAGTTATCCGGCCAACTAAGTGTCAGGCATGCGTTCAACATGACAAGAGGACGTACAACGATCGGTCCTTAGCTGCCACGGACGGAGTTACTACAACCTTACAAAACTCCGCCCGGCTTAAGTCAATTTAATCAGGTTCCATCCACGATAGCGTATATAGACCATCGTGATCCGACACAACCCTATATCGCGCAGGTGACAGGAAATCACCCGACTTCTACCGATTAAGCATGGCTAAGCTGCTACTCGATCCTAACTCTATAACCAAGGGGTGGAGTAAAATGCAGCAAAGGTTTCATCACAACTCCTATACTTAATGCAACAATAGATACAACATATTAAATAAACTTTCGAAAATAAAGGGAGGCTTAGAATGCTCCGGGGCTTGCCTTTCACGATCGAGGCTGGCTCGTGACTCGGGCACTCAACTTCTTCTTCGGGCTCCTCGAGTCCGACCTGCTGGACCTCCACCTCCGGGTTGCCCTCCTGGCCTTCGGGGTTCACTTGCAGCTCGTGGGAGGCGGTTGCGTCCGATGCACCTATTGCATGCTCGATGAATAAGAAGGTGTACATGCTAAAAGATGAATGCTTGATAACATAATGGACTCACTGGACAATCATTTACGGAGTAACGGTTATAACAAGTTCACACGAGGTAGTAAGTCAACTAAGCCCAAAACCTATCATGATAGCCTATAGCAGCAAGCATCATAAAGCAGGATTAGCTCAGTAAACAGATCATAACTAGTGCTAGGCAGATCCAACAAACATGAGTGAAGACATTCTGGAAATCTTATGAAATTGTTTACAAATCATCTTTGAACAGCACAGCAAGATTCATAAGTTAAAGAAGCCATTAAAACAAAGTTCCAGGTTCTGTCCCAGAAAAACAGAGAGCACCTATTTCTGGAACCCAACTTGGAACAGCTATAACTTTCAAACTACTAGGCCAATTGACCCCAAAATTAAACCACAGCTAGTCCATAAAGTTTACAACAACTTTGATTTAGACAAGCCTCCCAGAAAACCAAGTTAACAACAAGTAAATACTATATTACCCCCTTGCTGTCCAGAACAGCCTTTAACCCTAGAATTAATTATTTGATGACATGACCAAAGTACAAACAGTACCAACCACATGACTTATAAGTACAAACATGTCATAAGGTTACCAGAACACCACATGATAACCTCCAAAAGTTTATTAACAATGCATTTATTAATTTAATTCTAGAGAGGAGCATAATTACAAGATACTAGTCAGGGTGCTCAGAAAAACCTACAAAACTTACAGAAGCACAAGTATAGTATCAAGACATCACCATAAAAATTTCAGAGCAATTGCACATACCAAATTAAAGATATGTATTTAACATGTTACAAGATGTTTATTTCATAAATTGGGAATCATGACTTATATTGTCTCAAACAACAGATTTCAGATTATTTACATATTATGAATACCATAAACAAGTTTACTACCAAAGTAGAGCACCAGCATAAACACCAATTATTTTATATCATTTAATTAAAGAAACAAGCCAAATCTCAAACATAAATTACATAACAAAGCTGCAGTACTCCAAAAATCATGAAATATTTATCAAAGCACTCTAATGCTACGCAGAGACTACCATAAAATTTTCATGGCAAACTAAGCAGTATAACAAGAGATATGAATTTACTCATGAATAACAAGATTAAATCCTTAATAAATATTTTCCCAGAAAACATGGTTCATTTTATATTTTTATTAAAAACTAGCCATCTCAAGGAATACCACAAAATTGGTTTCACCATTTTGGATCTCCGAAACAAGAGATATGATTTTTGCAAGAAAGCCAAAAATCCAGATTTGAATAAAAGGAAGGAGGAGACCGTTGAGTCACTGACAGACGGGACCCGTGCGTCAGTGACACCGAGAACAGAGGACTCCTTCGCCGGCAAATGCTCGCCGACGGTGAGCTTCTCCGGCGGATCCAAGGGCACCAACGTGCTCCTGGAGGGATTCCGCATCGATGGAGGTAGGTGGTTCTAGGGTTTCGGCTACGGAGAGGGGTCGCCGGTGTACGGGCGCCATCTGGCGGACAGGTGTCGCCCTGGACATCCACGACGGCGAGCTCGGCTCTGATTCAGGCGACGTGATCACCGACTGAAACCCGAATTTGCAGCGTGATTATCTCCTAAACCACTTGATGATTTTGCTGGCTAATTGCTTTATGCTGGAGAGCTACATGAGTACTCCAACATTGCTAACAAGATCATAGTTTGATTCGGCCTAGAATTGAAACTGGAAGATGAACAATACCCCCTCGAGCAAACTGCAGTGATTCCAGACTTAGAAAATTTTCTAAGTGTTGGAAACAGCCCCAATTTTGCCTTGTGGGTCACTGTTGAGCTATTTGTGATCATTTTCATGAGATGGCCATTAAACAACTTTTGTTCCTTATAAAATGTGCTACAACGTTGCTGTAGAAAGTTTTGACATGCAAACATTTTATGAAACACTTTTTAAAAGCCTAAGCAAAAGAGGTTTCTAGGGCCTATTTGCATAAGTATGACCTAAGTGATTATTTTGGAGAAGTGATTGTTGACGGTCCTTAAGTATCAAATTCAATTATCAAATAAACAAAGAAAAGGATCTAAATGAAATCAACATCTAGACTTAGGGTTTTATCTGACAGAATTCCACGAGTTTTGGTGTTTGTCTATTTCTGCAGGGGGTTATCAGGAAATAAGGAAGAAAGGCCCACATGTCAGGATTACATAGAGATATCAACGCACCATGCAATTTTCTACCATCTAGAAGACTCCAGAAGCCACGAGACCGAAGCGGAGGCGAAACGGGGCCAGGACCTGGGCGCCCGCCCACCTGCTGAGCCCAATCAGGACTCTTTCTCTCGGGAGATCTCCACCGACCTATTGGATCCACAATAACATAGTACCACCTCGCCTATCGACCCAAAAACGCATAGAAGGGGAGGACTATATAAGGAGACCCCCCTGGCCTCTGGAGACATGAAGAAATTATCATAGAGACTGAGGGGTGCCCTCGAAGGAAAACCTCTTCTCTAATTAATATTTCTTTTTAGGCTTAGCAACCAATGTAAGGTAGAAATAGATCTTCTAGTTTCTACTAGATTGAGAGAGATAGAGTGGAGGTGTAGATTGGAGGAAGCCCGGCCTGTCGGTGTCTACTCCAAGCTTGTACCTGCGGGATCAAGTTCTCCTAACCCGAAGCTTGCTCCTAGGATTCTTCAGTAATTCGACTTCTAAATTCTAGTAAGTTCTTGTTTTATGGTTCTTATGGTTTATGAGTTTACTTTAATCTCTTCGCGTAGAGTTTAGAGTAATCATTGCTGGCGTAAACGTGGTGTTTAGGCTGGGGTACTCATAGATATTCCCTGACTAGCTGGACCGTGGTAGTAGTGAGGAACGTGACAATTCCGAGCTACCTTTGTAGATCACATCTCGTTAGCAGGAAGGATAGGGTTTATAGGTGCGGGTCGAACATCCTTTGTGTTGTCTAGATTCCGTTAGCCTCCCCATTAGAACAGTAGATCATCCTTACCAAGGTTAGAAGGAGACTACTTTTGCAGTCTTCTCTATTTATCACTCACATCGAAAGACATTCTTTGTGACTAAAGGGATAGTAGCAATAGATTTGGTTAGTCAGATGCACCCTTTCTCCCAGTGGTAAAAATATAAATACGATAACTCTGGATAACCTCCCGGGTGAAATCCTCACCGATATCCGTGCGCTTGCGGATCGTTTCCTTATTGCGTTACCAAATATCAACAAGCATTTCTGGCGCCGTTGCCGGGGAGAAAGACGGTTTGCTGAGATAACTTTGAGTCTTGCTATTATCTTGTATTATACTTTTATACTTTTATTCTTTTATCTTTTTATCTTTATGGATAACTCAAATTCCATACCTATTATTAAATTCTTTGCACCTTCGGAAACCAGCCATAGACCATGGGAGTCAACACGTCCTGCCCCTAATTATGATCTGTGTCCGGAGTTGATTGCAATAGGTCAAAACCAACCCTTTTCTATAGCTGAGGTCCTATCTTTTAATCAAAAAGATAATGCACTTTTAGCCACACCTAGGGAATCTTTTAATCTTTCTATAAATTCTGGTTTAGACCTAGCCCTACAAGACCATGTTTTTCCTAGATATTTTCACATTGGTCTTAATCATATAACCTTTGGTAGAGTCTTTCTTTCTTTATCTATTAGTAAAGGAAGGTATGTCTTCATTTGTAGACATCCTTCTTGCACTAGTCTTCATAGAAAAATCCTAGAGATAGAGAAGGAATCATCTCCCATACAAGGAGAGGAAGTTTCAATAGCTGATTCCCCAACATTTCAATCCCATGATTCGGCTATCCATCCCATCCTTGAGCTTAATGATTTCTACAATGCTCTTTCTCTTGAACCTCCCGATAATTCTATGAATCTATCTAGACATCCCATGCATAAGAGTCACCAAGACCACAAGGAGGATCAAGAAGAGCAACATCAATGGCTAGAGGGCATTAAAAATCCATGTGCTATCACCATTGAATGGTTAGATAAAACAAACTTGAGAGACAATCCTAGAGGAATTTTAAGCATTCATGAAGAATCATCCTTGGAGTTTGAGAGAAACAACTGTGAGCATGGAAGTTATTTCATAAATACCTCACCCAGTCCTTGCTTGTGTAAAACATCTCTCCAATCAATTTGTCTCTCCATCCTTACCACATTTGAGATCTCCAACCCCCTCTTCCTCTTCATTTATAAAAACTTGAAAAAGGTGGTTGTCGATGCATATGTCTATAATAAATATTGCAGATCTCGTTGAGTTGATCTTGATATAGGTTGGTGTTGGAGGGGAAACCACTTCACCAACATAACTTGATGGTTTCCCAAGGATAAGCTTAGTGTCCTAGGACAAGCACTTATCAGATCATAACATGAACTTTTAATTAGTTGCAACATTGCCTTGTGTATTGAGCATATTAAGATAATTATAGAAGTATTCCTTCGGGTATTCTTGCCACTAACCTTTCCAGGATTAGAGCAAGAAGATCGGATGAATGACAAGCGCAAGGTATGCCCAACCAATCATCATGCAACATTAAATTAAATTCATCCAATCTTGAATTTTGCAAAATTCAAGCTTGGGGGAGTACTTTACATCCTTTGCCATGCTTCTATGTTGGTTGTCCTTACCTTTGAGACATGCTCAATTTGTTAAATACTAATCACACTACTCCATCTCCACTTGAGTAGATCTCTATAAAAGCCATCATGCTACCTTTGTTTATCCTAGTAAGTGTTAGTTTGGAAGTACTGGACACACTTCCAATTGCATTTAAATTAAGCATGGTGCTTAGGTTAAATAGCCTTCCTTAATCTGATTAGACATGGAGTCTAGTTTGGTTACTGAACTAAAAACTGCTTGAGTAGATCATGGTATATTTTGTGGGACTAACCCCTACAGGAGAACTTTCAATATCAACCTGGGAAGTCCTGAGATAAACTCACATTGGAGATGAAGAAAGTGACACATGAAGTTTAACAATTTGCACAAGAAAGACGTAGCTCAAAATAGATGATTCATGGAGGGTGCCACAAACACGATGCACAACCGCTAAGAAAGGAAAGCTTCCACAAGGTGATACTGTACCATCACTCTTCAAGTAAGGTAACATTTTAAGGTACTTGACTATCACTTTTATAAGCTTCTCCTTGGTTCTAGCATTCACATAAAATAAAGAGACAAACATGTATGATTTGTAGCTCCAAATTAAACCAACCCAATTAATTCAACATGTTTAGTCCTTTAATCTTTATTCTTAGTACTACCTTCGTGATCCCACACTCCTAATCATATAAGCTAATATGTTGCACATTCAATCTTTGGAAGATATAAACAAAACATAAATATAGATAGATTATCTTTCTATTAGGTTGAGCCATCTGATCTGACAAATGCTACACTCATGATCCATCAACTTTGTCTTGCTCACTATGCTTAAGGTTAGAGAAGAACAAATACACTTTTGGTTCTGTTGGTGTTTTCCACCAACAGGGCCGATGCACTTGATCTCTGCCTTGTCTCTATGAACAGGTACACTTCAAGCAAAACATGAAGGAGTTTTACAACTCCCAGATTCGACCAAGTGAAGGAACTGGATCTACGAGCACAAACACACTGAGCAAGATGCTGCTAACACCGCACTTCGAACTGCTGGGCAAACAAAGAACATAGGTGACTCCGTATCAAGAGGTGCAGACGTCAAGGTCCACACCTAATCAAATGATGCACCTAAAGGATGAAGACAGTGAAAAGTCTTGTCCAGAAGACTTAAAACATTGGATCCTTGTCAGAGGAGGTCAAGATCGTCGACTCAAGTCACCTTTCTTGATCAAGAAGGACGACCCTAGTGTTCCAAGCATCGAATGCACAATCAATAGATACTCTTTTTAGAAGACACTCTACGACATCGGATCTAACGACAACATAATGGCCGCAGTCACTTATCAGCTCCTGCATGGAACCATGCCCCTACAACCAATATATTCAGCTCCAGATGATTTTCAGGTCATTGACATGGGAGAAGACGAATATGATCCACCCACCATCCTTGGAAGACCGTTCCTCAACACTATCAAAGCAATCATCTACATTGGAACCGGAGAAGTCCACATGTACTTCCCCTCTGAGAAGGTACGCAACTATTTTACTGACCATAACTATATAGTTGAAGACTCTAAGCAGGTCAGGACAAGAAGACGACGCAACCGCAACCAGAGGAGGCGAATCATCAAGAACGGATGGGTAGACTACGAAGGAGAAGTGATAAGAACTGAAGACATACAGCTTGAACAGAACTGTCCTGAGGAGACCATAGCACCGAGTCAGGTGTGGAGGGAGAAGATAGTTATACACGAAGATAGGCGCCACCGGAATCACCGACTACGCCACCTAGCGAATCCCAGGACGACTGAGAAAACAGAGAGTCCCGTTCGGAGGACATAAAAATACCGAACGCCTTGCCAAGAGGTAAACTTGGTAGTTACCCTTTCCTTTCAATTATTCAATTATAATTTGCTTAGGTAATCAGGTTCATGCTATCTTGAAAAAAAATAAAAATGTTAAAAAAATAGTAAGCCCCATGTGAGTATGCTCATGGCATAAAACCCATAAGTACATTCACTGTGGTGGCATAAAAATAAAATAAATAAGTTTTCATCTTACAAAATATATATATATAATAATAATAATAAGTGTATGATCCTGCTAAATAAATAACATTTATTAAGGAAGCTCAACATGATGAAGGCTAGATATTTATGCTAACACTTAATTAGTTCCACAAGCTTTGTTGTCTATTTGAGCTCCACAGAATTTAAGAATCAAGAAGACTAGCAGACGGAGGACATTCTAATCGCTGTCAGAATGCTGCTGACTTTCAAATACACCTCTGCCACCTGTTAGCTACATCAAGAGAAATTACGTCAAAATTCAGCTCGGGGGAGAGCACCCCCATTTATCTCGCTAAGTATTTCTACCTATCTTTATACTTATATTATGTTAGAATATTAAAATACATAAACTATGAAAAACCAAATAAAGATTTTGTGCTTATATATATCTTTTGCTTAGTATGTTTAATAAATAAATAAATAAAGTGTCTATGCTAATCTGAATCTTAATAATAAAACTCTAGCATGGATATGATGAATAGTTGCTCTGCCTAATTTGCAATTTTGAAGTTCTCTCTCAAGTTTAGACATAACTGTTATAATTTAAATCTTGCTCTAGACCTAAACTTGTGGGATGAAAACTTGATCTGAAGTCTAAGTTGTTAACGGATACGATATGGGAAGGTTGAGCTGCTGTTTATCTGTTCCTAGAGATGCTAGAATTCTAGAGAATTTTATCTTTGAAAATCTTTGAAATGTTGCATGATGAGTTCCTGTATGATGAGAGTTTAAATTCCTACCACAGCCATATATACATGCTTGCTAGACTTTGAGCCACACATTTAGTATTTACTGCTTATGAGCATTGAGTGTGGTCAAGCTGTGTAGACCCTTAGGAGCTTGTCATGTGGTTAAATCAAGATTCACTTGCACGTTCACTCATATATGCTACTTCTACTCCGGAAGTACCATCCACATATATCCATCTATTTCTATCTCCAGAATCACCCAAAAATATTCTACTCCTAATCCGGGAGAGAATAGTCAAAAACATTTTCCTATCCCTGTTATTCCCTGTGAAATAAATGCTCAAAATATTTTGGTTACTACCACTTGCTATATTATCTCAAGAGATGAGTGCTCTAAAAAAAAGGAAAGAAAGAAAAAAAATATATAAACGAGGAAATAAAAAGGGGCAAGTGCTCGGAACCTCGAAAGAAAGAAAAAGTGAGACGAGAGGTAAAAATGGACAAGTGTCCGACAGTAGAATTAGGGGTACAAAATACCCACCTGAGAGGAAAGAAAAAGAAGAGCATCTCATTCTCCTCATAAAGTTTCAAAAAGCAAGAAAGGTATGTATCCCCTCAAAAGAGCAAAAGTAGAATTAGACTTTCACCATTGTTATTACCATCATCACCATACACCATTCATTCGCCACACATGCACATCTTGATTTGGCTTATTGATTTGTTTCTCTAGATCCATGGTTTGACTATGCAATAAATGTCTTGTAAGTATGTATTAACTGTCTCCCACCTATGAGCTCCAGATATTAAAGCCTTATTAGAGTAGGGTGAGAGAGAAGGCAATGTCACTATGCCTTATACCACAAATACCACATATCTTGAGAGAAGGCATATACCATCAATGCCTTGGTAAGGATCCAGAAATACCACAAAAGAGAGATATGAGAGAGTCATACAAGGAATCTCTGAGTTTTATTTGAAAATCTGCAAAAAAAACCCCAGAGCTATAGCTGATCAAGAATAAGAGACATGGCACTTGGCTAGACTGTTCTATCTTTTAACTACTCAAGACAGAAGTGACGGTTACAAGTCCCATGGTGAAAGGTAAAGTAAGTAAGTTTTAATTCTTGACAGTTTACTATGACTCAGAGATGAGATCTTATTTAAAAGCATGTGTACCGTCAAATTTTTAAGATATTGCAACAACTTCTGATCCATAGCTAAGTCTATCCTTGCTCAGGGACGAGCAAGAGGTAAGCTTGGGGGAGTTTGTTGACGGTCCTTAAGTATCAAATTCAATTATCAAATAAACAAAGAAAAGGATCTAAATGAAATCAACATCTAGACTTAGGGTTTTATCTGACAGAATTCCACGAGTTTTGGTGTTTGTCTATTTCTGCAGGGGGTTATCAGGAAATAAGGAAGAAAGGCCCACATGTCAGGATTACATAGAGATATCAACGCACCATGCAATTTTCTACCATCTAGAAGACTCCAGAAGCCACGAGACCGAAGCGGAGGCGAAACGGGGCCAGGACCTGGGCGCCCGCCCACCTGCTGAGCCCAATCAGGACTCTTTCTCTCGGGAGATCTCCACCGACCTATTGGATCCACAATAACATAGTACCACCTCGCCTATCGACCCAAAAACGCATAGAAGGGGAGGACTATATAAGGAGACCCCCCTGGCCTCTGGAGACATGAAGAAATTATCATAGAGACTGAGGGGTGCCCTCGAAGGAAAACCTCTTCTCTAATTAATATTTCTTTTTAGGCTTAGCAACCAATGTAAGGTAGAAATAGATCTTCTAGTTTCTACTAGATTGAGAGAGATAGAGTGGAGGTGTAGATTGGAGGAAGCCCGGCCTGTCGGTGTCTACTCCAAGCTTGTACCTGCGGGATCAAGTTCTCCTAACCCGAAGCTTGCTCCTAGGATTCTTCAGTAATTCGACTTCTAAATTCTAGTAAGTTCTTGTTTTATGGTTCTTATGGTTTATGAGTTTACTTTAATCTCTTCGCGTAGAGTTTAGAGTAATCATTGCTGGCGTAAACGTGGTGTTTAGGCTGGGGTACTCATAGATATTCCCTGACTAGCTGGACCGTGGTAGTAGTGAGGAACGTGACAATTCTGAGCTACCTTTGTAGATCACATCTCGTTAGCAGGAAGGATAGGGTTTATAGGTGCGGGTCGAACATCCTTTGTGCTGTGTAGATTCCGTTAGCCTCACCATTAGAACAGTAGATCATCCTTACCAAGGTTAGAAGGAGACTACGGTTGCAGTCTTCTCTATTTATCACTCACATCGAAAGACATTCTTTGTGCCTAAAGGGATAGTAGCAATAGATTTGGTTAGTCAGATGCACCCTTTCTCCCAGTGGTAAAAATATAAATACGATAACTCTGGATAACCTCCCGGGTGAAATGCTCACCGATATCCGTGCGCTTGCGGATCGTTTCCTTATTGCGTTACCAAATATCAACAGTGATCAACATGAACATTGTTCCCAATGTTAAGTTAAACATGAATAAACTAATTACCAAAGCATAGAGCATAAACACAAGCATGGTTCACTCAAGCAAAAGCATAGGAAGACTACTAACAATTTAAATCACACATTTGCATGGAATGGCATGGCTCAAGATAGATGATGATCATGATATGCTTTGAGTAGATGATGATGCTCATGCTATGCACATGATTAATGCAACCATAACACTGGGGTGTTACAGCCCTCCCCCCTTACAAAAATCTCGTCCTAAGATTTGAAAGCTTACTGATTTTCGAAGAATGTTTTGTAAACTTCTTTTAAATAATCCTCCGTCTCCCAAGTGGCATCTTCCTCCCCGTGGTTACTCCACAACACCTTGTAGAGCTTAACCACACGATTACGAGTCTCCCATTCCTTACGATCAAGAACCGCTACGGGTCTTTCTTCATATACCAAGTCTGACTTCAGTTTGATATCTCGAACTTCCACTCGTTCCTCCGGTACACGAAGGCACTTCTTTAATTGTGATACGTGAAAGACAGGGAAAATAGCTCGAAGCACAACTGGGAGTTGAACTTTGTACGCCACATTCCCTTTCTTTTTGAGAATCCGATAAGGTCCCACATAACGAGGTGCAAGCTTTCGCTTGACTCCGAACCTTTGTACACCCTTCATCGGAGACACCTTGATATACACATGGTCACCAACTGAAAACTCAATCGGCTTCCTTCTTTTGTCGGCATAACTTTTCTGACGAGCTTGAGCAGCTTCCAGATGTTGCTGGATGGTACGGACTTGCTACTCTGCTCCGTTCACGAAATCGATGCCATAATACCTTCGCTCTCCGGCTTCTACCCAATTCAACGGAGTCCGACACTTTCGACCGTACAGGGCTTCAAATGAAGCCATTTTGATACTCTCGTGATAACTGTTGTTATAAGAGAACTCAGCTAATGGCAACCACTTAACCCAAGAACCTTTTGAAGAGAGAGCACATGCCCTCAACATGTCTTCTAGGATTTGGTTGACCCTTTCAGTTTGACCCGCGGTTTGGGGATGATAAGCAGAGCCACGGACTAAATGAGTACCAATTTGCTCATGCATACACTCCCAAAATCGAGCAGTGAAATGCGGTCCACGATCTGATATGATTGTTCTAGGCACACCATACTGACGAACAATGTGCTCGAAATACAACTCCGCGTACTGATGTGGACGATAGTCAGTTCGTACTGGAATAAATCGAGCAACCTTGGTCAAACGATCTACAATCACCCAGATAGAGTCGAAACCCTTAACAGAAGTTGGGAGTCCAACGATGAAATCCATGCTGACTTCTTCCCATTTCCAACCAGGAATTGACAAGGGTTGAAGTAAACCAGCTTTCATGTGAACAGCCTTCACACGGCAACAATTGTCACAACGAGCGACAAAAGCAGCAATCTCCTTTTTCATCTTTGTCCACCAAAACAGAGGTTTCAAATCCTGATACATCTTGCTACTACCAGGATGGATAGACAATTTGGATGAATGAGCTTCAGACAAGATCTGATTTCGCGGCTCGCGGTACAAGTCGATCGTTGAACCAAAGAATTCCGTTCTCATCGACTCGAAAATGCTTGGTTTCTTCTTCTTTCATTTTCCTCTTAATATGATGGATGCCTACATCTGTTCGCTGCAATTCGATAACTCGATTGCGAAGAGTACTCTCCAGAGAAATCTGGTTGAGCACAAGTGGATGCAAAAGATGTGACAACAACGGATCTTCCACTTGGATTGAGTGACAGTGCGCTTTCCGATTTAAGGCAGTTGAGCACAAGTGGATGCATAAGATGTGACAACAACGGATCTTCCACTTGGACTGAGTGACAGTGCGCTTTCCGACTTAAGGCATCCGCGACCACGTTCGCCTTGCCCGGATGATAGTGCACTTGTAGATTATAATCTTTAATCAACTCAAGCCATCTTCGCTGTCGCATGTTCAATTCAGGTTGAGTGAAGATATACTTGAGGCTCTTATGATCGGTGTAGATATTACACAGATTACCCAGCAAATAATGCCTCCAGATTTTCAAAGCATGAACAACTACCGCCAATTCTAAGTCATGAGTAGGGTAATTGACCTCATGTTTTTGAAGTTGGCGTGAGGCGTACGCGATAACGCGACCTTCTTGCATCAACACACAGCCTAAACCAATACCCGACGCGTCGCAGAAGACATCGAAAGGCTTCTCGATATCGGGTTGAGCTAGGACAGGAGCTGATGTCAGCAATGTCCTCAACTTGTGGAATGCCTCTTCACACTCAGGCGTCCACACGAACTTCTCATCTTTCTGAAGTAGCCGAGTCATAAGCTTGGATATTTTTGAGAATTCGGGAATGAATCGACGATAATATCCAGCCAGACCAAGAAAACTCCGAACCTCGTGTACCGAAGTTGGAACCTTCCAATCCAGCACTTCTTGCACCTTGGCTGGATCCACCGATATGCCTTCTTCAGATAAGACATGGCCCAAGAAAGGCACTTTCTTTAGCCAGAACTTGCATTTGCTGAACTTGGCGTAAAGCTGATGCTCAAGCAAACGCGACAACACTATACGAAGATGCTCTGCATGCTCCTCTTCATTGCAGGAATATACCAAGATATCATCAATGAAGACCACCACAAACTTGTCCAATTCGGGCATGAACACCGAATTCATGAGATACATGAAGTGAGCAGGTGCATTTGTAAGACCGAAGGACATGACGAGATACTCATATAACCCATACCTCGTCGAGAAAGCTGTCTTAGGTACATCTTCAGGACGGATCTTGATCTGATGATACCCAGATCTCAAATCAATCTTGGAGAATACCTTAGCTTTAGACAACTGATCAAACAAGATGTCAATGCGAGGAAGAGGGTATTTGTTCTTGATGGTTACCGCATTTAAGGGACGATAGTCCACACACATGCGCAAGGATTGATCCTTCTTCTTCACAAAGATAGCCGGACAACCCCAAGGAGAAGAACTAGGATGGATTAGACCCTTCTTCAACAACTCATTCAACTGGGTCTTAAGCTCAGCTAACTCATTGGGTGGCATTCTATAAGGTCTTCTAGAGATAGGAGCAGTACCGGGAATCAATTCAATTTTGAACTCCACATCCCGATCTGGAGGAAGCCCGGGTAAATCATCAGGAAATACATCCGGGAACTCACACACCACCGGAATGTCCTGAATAGCCTTAGATGTAACTGCATTCACAGTGCTACGGATTTAAATATCACGAGGGAGTTGCACTAGAAATGCCTCCTTGGTATTCGGGTCTTTCAACATCACTACACGAGTGGTGGTGTCGATAAGAACTCCATTGCCACACATCCACTTCATCCCCAGAATTACATCTATGCCCACACCGGGTAGAACAACCAAATCAGCAAGAAACTGACGGCCTCCTATTTCCAGAGTTGCCCCTAAAACCACTTGATTGGTGGAAATATCATTTCCCGCAGCACTAATACAATAAGTGCCCTTATCAAGTGTAATTGCCTTGATATTATGCTTAGACAAATTCGGAACTCACAAAAGAATGCGATGCTCCCGAATCAAAAAGTACAAGTGCATCACGTTGGTTAACTAGAAACTTACCAGCCGTAACTACCTCACCAGCAGGGATTGCTTCCACAGTGGTGTAGTGAACACGCCCCTGACGGACGTTCCCTTGGTTGCCCTTCTTTGGCGGGTAAGGACAGTTGCTCTGCCAATGCCACGGACGGTTGGCAGGTGGAGTCTTGGCATAGTTGGGACCCGTGTTGCCCCTAGGAAGAGCAATAGAGTACCCCTTGCGGAAACCCGTCTTCGCCTGATTCTTCTTCACCGGAGGGCGGTACCGCTGGTTAGGCGTTGGAGCACGGAACGGTGGCATAGCTTCCACTGGAGCCTTGGACTGAGATGACCCTGTCCTGGCCTCAAAAGCCCTCTTGCGAGTCTTGGTCACAGTGTACACAGTGTTATAGTTCTCTTGAGTGAGAGCATCACTGACAAACTCATTGAAAGTTGCACACCTAGTGCAGCCCATAGTCTTCAGCAACTTGGGGCCCAAACCCCGCTTGAAACTAGCAATCTTTTTTGCCTCAGTGTTCACAAACTCAGGAGCATACCTAGACAAATGATTGAAAGCATGCAAATACTCCTTCATAGTTTTGTTGCCCTCAGTCAACTGCATAAACTCAGTATGCTTCATCTCCATGATACCAGGAGGAATGAAATGCCCCTTAAAAGCATCACAGAAAAGATTCCAATCAAGCACAGTATCGGCGGGAAGAGCTTCCCGATACTGATTCCACCAGATGCCTGCTGGGCCTTGTAGTTGATGAGCTGCGTACTCCGCCTTCAAACCCTCGGTTAGCCGAAGCAAGCGGAACTTTTGTTCCACGGTGTTCAGCCATTCCTCAGCTTGAAGGGGTTCTTTCGCCTCTCTGAAAGGTGGAGGCTTAGTATCCAGGAAATCCTTGAAGCTGCTATACTGGTTAGGTGTTGGCCCTGCTTGCACATTACGACCACCCTGATTTGCCATCCGATTGATGGTCTCAGTGAGCATCCTCTGATTTTCCACCATCATTTGCATCAGCTCAGCTGGATTTGGTGGGGGGGAGGAGGGGGTGGATTCATGTTTGCACGCTGTTCCGCACCTCGGGTGCCACGAGACATCTGTAAAGACACAGTCAGTGAGTATTGATGATGACAAGATTTGCCGCAGAAGAACTTATATTTATGCCTGAAAGTATTCGAGGGAATAACTTTACAGAAAAAATGCGCAATAATTCAATTCCACAAAACAACATCACCAATCCAACACATGACAGAGACATCCGCAATATGCACCACAACGGAAAACATCGTCATAACATAACAAACGTGTCAAGATTACACATTGGGTCCACAAAGTTATTACACCATCACAGTACATGCCATGAGTCAAGGTCAAAGTTCTAGATTACATCATGGGTACTCAAACATCACCGCTAACTGCCAGACTACAAAAGATCCCTACATACACTACCCACAACTCCCTACACTCCAGGCTCGTCGTCCGAGTCAGCGTCGAAGATCGCCTCTCCGTCCTCGTCGCTAACCGGCTCAAGCTCCTCGTCCTCCACGTCCTCGTGCAGGGGTGGTGCAACCGTTGCTGGTCCATCGACCTACATACCATCATCATCGGCCACAATCACCTGAGGTCCCACCTCTAGATACACGGGTATAGGGCGAGGAATAGGGTGTAGCAAGTTGTTGAGACGGTGAATCTCGACAAGGCCAGCCTCAATCTGATCCTGCAGATAGTTCTCCCGCTCAAGAGACTGAACCCGGTGCATCTCCCATGCCCGGCGCCTGTTCTCCGACACGCGGAGTGCAGTGTCCCTCTCACGAGTGATCTGCACCAAGCGCTCCTATATGGTCTCCCTCTCTCTAGCTAACTGACTCATCTGATCCTGCTTATGATCTCTCTCTCTAATGGCCTTCACCCACTGCTACCTACGGTACTCCGCGATGTCTTCCCAGTCATTGCGGTCCTTCTGAGCTTGCTCCAGGAGTCTAGCTTGCTTGCGAAACTTGCGAGCACGCTTTTCAGCCTTCCGTTGCATCTTCTGAGCCTGGCGAACAGCCACCATCACCTATGCATAGGTGTCCTCTCGCTGACTGATCAGCTTGAGCACAGCCATCATAGCACTCATAGCAGGACTAGAACTCTCAGCTCTCTCTCCCCTGCCTCGAACCAAAGCACAACCATCAGCCTGCTTCCACTCCGCTGCTGCTGGGTTAGCACGGGGAATGGAGGCCGCTGGTCCTCCCGTCAGCTCATCGCCACACCTCTGACAGATATCGAGCAGGATAGTCTGAGCTGCAACCTGAGCTGCCTCCCAAGGAGTCTGCCCATCTGAGCTACAAGTCCATCCTGTCCATGCAGGCTTGTCCCCATGTGGAGGGACAACTCCCTGCACAGCAAGCCACTGTATCCCTCCTGTGCTCTCCAACTCCCACCAAGAATACTGAGGCGGTTCAGTATACCCGACAGTCTGTAACACTCTCCAGAGCAGGGTAGGAGTGCCAAACTCGCTCAAGAAAGTGTCACTGGGACGGGGTGAACCGGGTGCGTCCATCTGTGGAAAGGAATAAGAATACCATGGGTAAAAGAGGATTAGTTTAAGCAATATTTATTTAATTAAAAGGGGCAACATTGTAAGGGAAGGAGTAGACAGAATGTATATATGAATGCGACATGATGCATGCACGAACCGTACGTCCTCACAAACTTAGAAAATTAATATTCTAACGGATATACGGTGGCATACAATCGTCTCTCGATACGATAACTATCGATTTACACGTGCGCTGTTAGAGTACCTACAGAAAACTTCATTTCAGCCCAACAGTTCTTAATATATCACTCAAGAAAGCTGTAAATTAAGTGCACAATGCTTGGACATGCCCGATCATGCACAAACAATGACACCACAGCTACCCGAGAATTTAAATGCTCCCCAATTAAGTTTCTTTCGTGGTTCCATGGTTTTGACATGTAACCACTCTAGAAAACCACCACGAACACTCCCCTAGACCGCCGTTTGGACGATCATACTCTCACAGCTCACACTTACCAGAGCATAGGTGCGACGTTGCATAATTTAAATCTAGCGACATATGTGGCTACTTCACATATGAAGGCTACCTCCACCATTAGACCACAGGGTAGCATAGTGCGGTCATCACACATCCATACCTGAGTACTGTCGGAGATGCATAAATAAAACCCCCAAGTCAGTACTTAAATAGCCACCTATACTCCTTATGTGGGCAAGGAGGATTCGACCACTGGCATAAATTAAATATTGATTTACACCATTTTATTTAGAAACTCTTTTGTTTTTAAATACACAAACGCTGCATTTATAATGCTGAACTTGCTCCGATACCAGCTGTCACAGAACCGACCAAATTATAAGAGTTCAAGTGTAGAAACGATCGATAAGCAATCAAGTTTCCAAACTTGAGCCCATATAATCCCGGTAGTCAATTGAAATCACGAAGGATTTCAAACCAACTTGCAACAAACCAAGATCGTAATAATTCAGCACAACACAGTGAATGTTACATAGTTATTCATTGCCGTCGAAGCGGCACCACATCGGAGTATTAAGTTATTACAACACTTGTTCGAAGTAGCGGAAGCAAAATAGTTACACACACTTTCCAAATTTAGTTCATAAGTTCGAGTTACTGCCAGAGTCTACATCATCCTTCCAAAAGCAACAGGTACGAGGTTGTTAGAGAACCGTGCCCAACGGTTAGTCCTAATCCCCAGCGGGATGGAGACAGGTCTTGCAGAAACCATCATAAAAGATGTCATCTGCAACACGTGGGAATAAACCCTGAGTACGAGAATGTACTCAGCTAGACTTACCCGTCTAGTAAAAACACAAAGACACCAAGGATCATGCAAGGCAAGTGTATAAAGTAGAGCTGGTTGACGCAACATCTGCCAAAAGCTTACATTAAAACTAACTTATTGTGGAAGCATTCATGTTTATTCATTATCTGCCTACCTCTAGATTAGCACCTGTACTAAAGCACTTCACTTTATTAATACAAGCAATAATAACCATATCAAGTTCATCATATGTTCTTCCTTGCTATCATCATTATCATAAACCAAGTGTATTAGTGAATGCTACGTTTGCCGCTGCTCTGTCAAGTTCTCACTAACCGGGAGAGACGGCGATTCGAAACGAATTCCTATCCAGCTGGAGGTGTATTCCTAGCACTCACCCAAGCATCCCCCATCGGAAAGCCAACGGGTCACCGTTGGTACGACTCAGGAATCGCGGCTCTGATCAGCGCCGCACTCCCAGGGCTACCACTCTGCCAGGGAGGTCAGGAATTTTAACTCACCTGCCTTTGGGCTTACGCCAATGGTCCCCCGCACACCGCACTTCCTCCGGTAGTGCGCACTTTATACTTGCCGGTCTTCCGGCCTGATTCATACTACTCGGCTTCGCGGTCGGAACGAGTTATCCGGCCAACTAAGTGTCAGGCATGCGTTCAACATGACAAGAGGACGTACAACGATAGCGTATATAGACCATCGTGATCCGACACAACCATATATCGCGCAGGTGACAGGAAATCACCCGACTTCTACCGATTAAGCATGGCTAAGCTGCTACTTGATCCTAACTCTATAACCAAGGGGTGGTGAGTTATCTGGACAAGGATGGAGTAAAATGCAGCAAAGGTTTCATCACAACTCCTATACTTAATGCAGCAATAGATACAACATATTAAATAAACTTTCGAAAATAAAGGGAGGCTTAGAATGCTCCGGGGCTTGCCTTTCACGAACGAGGCTGGCTCGTGACTCGGGCACTCAACTTCTTCTTCGGGCTCCTCGAGTCTGACTTGCTGGACCTCCACCTCCGGGTTGCCCTCCTGGCCTTCGGGGTTCACTTGCAGCTCGTGGGAGGCGGTCGCGTCCGATGCACCTATTGCATGCTCGATGAATAAGAAGGTGTACATGCTAAAAGATGAATGCTTGATAACATAATGGACTCACTGGACACTCATTTACGGAGTAACGGTTATAACAAGTTCACACGAGGTAGTAAGTCAACTAAGCCCAAAACCTATCATGATAGCCCATAGCAGCAAGCATCATAAAGCAGGATTAGCTCAGTAAACAGATCATAACTAGTGCTAGGCAGATCCAACAAACATGAGTGAAGACATTCCGGAAAGCTTATGAAATTGTCTACAAATCATCTTTGAACATCACAGCAAGATTCATAAGTTAAAGAAGCCATTAAAATAAAGTTCCAGGTTCTGTCCTAGAAAAACAGAGAGCACCTATTTCTGGAATCCAACTTGGAACAGCTATAACTTTGAAACTACTAGGCCAATTGACCCCAAAATTAAACCACAGCTAGCCCATAAAGTTTACAACAACTTTGATTTAGACAAGCCTCCCAGAAAACCAAGTTAACAACAAGTAAAGACTATATTACCCCCTTGCTGTCCAGAACAGCCTTTAACCCTAGAATTAATTATTTGATGACATGACCAAAGTACAAACAGTACCAACCACATGACTTATAAGTACAAACATGTCATAAGGTTACCAGAACACCACATGATAACCTCCAAAAGTTTATTAACAATGCATTTATTAATTTAATTCTAGAGAGGAGCATAATTACAAGATACTAGTCAGGGTGCTCATAAAAATCTACAAACATTACAGAAGCACAAGTATAGTATCAAGACATCACCATAAAAGTTTCAGAGAAATTGCACATACCAAATTAAAGATATGTATTTAACATGTTACAAGGTGTTTATTTCATAAATTGGGAATCATGACTTATATTGTGTCAAACAACAGATTTCAGATTATTTACATATTATGAATACCATAAACAAGTTTACTACCAAATTAGAGCACCAGAATAAACACCAATTATTTTATATCATTTAATTAAAGAAATACCAAATTAGAGCACCAGAATAAACACCAATTATTTTATATCATTTAATTAAAGAAACAAGCCAAATCTCAAACATAAATTACATAACAAAGCTGCAGTACTCCAAAAATCATGAAATATTTATCAAAGCACTCTAATGCTACGCAGAGACTACCATAAAATTTTCATGGCAAACTAAGCAGTATAACAAGAGATATGAATTTACTCATGAATAACAAGATTAAATCCTTAATAAATATTTTCCCAGAAAACATGGTTCATTTTATATTTTTATTAAACACTAACCATCTCAAGGAATACCACAAAATTGGTTTCACCATTTTTGGATCTCAGAAACAGGAGATATGATTTTTGCAAGAAAGCCAAAAATCCAGATTTGAATAAAAGGAAAGAGGAGACCGTTGAGTCACTGGCAGACGGGACCCGCGCGTCAGTGACACCGAGAACAGAGGACTCCTTCGCCGGCAAATGCTCGCCGGCGGTGAGCTTCTCCGGCGGATCCAAGGGCACCAACGTGCTCCTGGAGGGATTCCGCATCGATGGAGGTAGGTGGTTCTAGGGTTTCGGCTACGGAGAGGGGTCGCCGTCGGGCATGGCGGCACGGCGGAGCTACCCCGGCTTACGTCGGCCATCTCCGACCGGTAGAGCGTCGGGGAAGAGCGGCTTAAGCATCAGTGAGTCAGTGCAGAGCTTTCTAGGTAGATATGCCTAACCCTAACGGCTCCGGTGAGTCTGCTCCCGTGCGAGGTGCTCGTCAGCGGTGAGCACGGCGGTGCGGCGGCCGTGTTCCCGCACGACGGTGAGGTTTTAGCCGGAATGGCGTGGTGTGGACCGACGCCAAGACCTAAGCAGACCCTAACGCTACCCAAAGAGAAGAAAGGAAGCAAGGGTGGAGCAGCGGCGAGGTTCGCCGGAATCGGTGTCGCGACGGCCGCGAACCCGACGACGGAGAACTTGCGAAATGCCGCTCACCTCGGGGAGATCTCGTCCAACTGATGGGTGGAGAAGATGGAGGAGCTCGAGGCGGACTTGGAGACGCTCGGAGGCGAAGCGAGACGCAGAGGCGAGGGCGTGAAGGGCTGGCGAAGCTCCCGGCGGCAATGGCGACGGTGTTTTCGCCACAGCGAGCGCGAGAGAGAGGAAGGAGCAGAATGGACGGCCGCTGAGTGAGTGCGGGGCGCCGTGGCGTCCATGCCAACGTCGACGACCTGTCGAGCGGGGCCATCGCCGGTGTACGGGCGCCATCTGGCGGACAGGTGTCGCCCTGGACATCCACGACGGCGAGCTCGGCTCTGATTCAGGCGACGTGATCACCGACTGAAACTCAAATTTGCAGCGCGATTATCTCCTAAACCACTTGATGATTTTGCTGGCTAATTGCTTTATGCTGGAGAGCTACATGAGTACTCCAACATTGCTAACAAGATCATAGTTTGATTCGGCCTAGAATTGAAACTGGAAGATGAACAATACCCCCTCGAGCAAACTGCAGTGATTCCAGACTTAGAAAATTTTCTAAGTGTTGGAAACAGCCCCAATTTTGCCTTGTGGGTCACTGTTGAGCTATTTGTGATCATTTTCATGAGATGGCCATTAAACAACTTTTGTTCCTTATAAAATGTGCTACAACGTTGCTGTAGAAAGTTTTGACATGCAAACATTTTATGAAACACTTTTTAAAAGCCTAAGCAAAAGAGGTTTCTAGGGCCTATTTGCATAAGTATGACCTAAGTGATTATTTTGGAGAAGTGATCAACATGAACATTGTTCCCAAGGTTAAGTTAAACATGAATAAACTAATTACCAAAGCATAGAGCATAAACACAAGCATGGTTCACTCAATCAAAAGCATAGGAAGACTACTAACAATTTAAATCACACATTTGCATGGAATGGCATGGCTCAAGATAGATGATGATCATGATATGCTTTGAGTAGATGATGATGCTCATGCTATGCACATGATTAATGCAACCATAACACTGGGGTGTTACAGGCAGATCCAATGCCGACGCATCAAAGGTTTATGACATAGCCAGGGTATGTCAATTCAATGATAAAGCCCAATTATCAACCATCGGCAGGGCCTACGCCGATGAATGTTAACAATGGATGGACAGGGCAGTTTGTCTTTCCATAGATGCCTCAACAGAATCATCAGGCTATGGGATTTCAACAGGGACCAGTGCAATCTGGTTTTCAGAATCAAGGATTGACCAATCAGCCGAGGAATCTTGCTCAGCAAGTTGGTGGTCAATAGGCAGTGGCTAATCCCATGTTCCCTGGAGATCGTGCACCGCAGAGACACGTGGAAGCTTATCAGCACGTGCCAGATCCACAACCAGCCCATCGGCAAGATGTCGATGCCTATTGGGCCGATAAGATAGCTGAGGTGATGAGAGATCAATTTGGGATAAAACCCAAAGTCAACACTTACTCTTATCAGACACCATATCCTCCCGCATATGACTTGATTCTGCTCCCAGATCGGTACAAGGTGCCGGATTTCACCAAGTTTTCTAGACAGGATGACACTTCAACCATGGAACATGTTAATAGGTTCATCATCCAGTGTGGGGAAGCTGCTAATAGAGATGAGTTAAGGGTTCGTTTATTTTCATCATCTTTGTCTGGATCGGCTTTTACTTGGTTCATTTCATTACCTCTGAGCTCAGTGATTACCTAGGCTAATCTAGAAAAGCAATTCCATAAATACTTCTTTTCTGGTGTTCATGATAAGAAGATCACCGATTTAGTTAGGCTGAGGCAGCGTAATGATGAATCGGTTGAATGTTTTGTGCAAAGGTTACGAGAGGTTAAGAATAAATGCTATAGTCTGGTTCTGGATGATCGGCAGCTAGCCGATTTGGCCTTCCAAGGATTGTTGCCACACATTAAAGACAAGTATGCTTCTCAAGAGTTTGAAAGTCTGAGTCATCTAGTGCAGCGGATTTCTGACCAAGACATCAAAGCTTTTGAACCTAAGAGAGCATGGAACAAAAAGGTGTCATTTGTCGATGAGGCAACAAGCTCAGATTCTGATGAAGAACCAGTCATCGGCTTGGCAGAATGGGTAAAATATAAGAAGCCAATGTCTTGCCCTTTCGGGCATAAAGAGCCATAAAACTTTGCATTCGACATCACCAAAGCCGATAGGATATTTGACTTTCTGCTTCAGGAGGGGCAGATTAAATTGTCGACCAACCATGTGATTCCATCGGCAAAAGAGTTAAAGAAAATCAAGTATTGCAAGTGGCATAATGCAACATCTCATAATACAAATGAATGCAAGTTTTCAGGCAACAGCTGCAATCGGCTATAGAGTCTGGGAGAATAAAGTTCGATAGCTCCAAAGCTCAGAAGCCAATGAAGATCGACCAACATCCTTTCCCCACAAATATGTTGGATGCTAAGGGAAAGACCAAAGTATTGAATTCAGAAGCAGCTGAGAGAAGCGCATCGGCAGACCCTCAGTACCAAATTATTGTCGATGATGCCAAAGGCAAGGGCTTGATCCAGGAAGGTACTAGCTCAGGAAGGCCTCCTCGGCCTAGCATTGTAATCACTCATAGGAAGCATCGGGAAACCTACAGCAGCGTGAAGATCGGTATCGTCGCCAATAGGAAGATCATCGCAGGGAAGAAGAAAGACGCCGACAAGAGTGGAATCGGCACAAAGATCATTGGAATTGCCCGTTCTTTATCCACTATTGGGAGCAAAACATCAAGCTACCAACTGTTAGAGACTGCCCTGAGTGCAACGGTTATAATCGGTATGATAGACCAAATCGGGAGTATCAGAACAGTGATCGGCATTTTGGTGGACCGATTAGGGGAAGGACATCAATTCATGATAGGCTAGGGGGCAGGCTCAGTGTCCATGATAGGCTTGGTGAACGTGTTGACTATTTTCCAAGAAACCAAGAGGAGCTTGAGGAGATGACGGATGCGCGAGTTTTGGATGAGTTCATATTTTGCAGAGATGCTAATACTTATCGGGTGGAATCAAGGGAAAACCGTCGTCAATCGGTGAGGCAACCACAACTTCCACCATGGTGTCCAGAAGGGTTGATAAGGACATAGAAGAGGAGGTTGCAACGAGAGCGACAAGAAGAACTGAGTAGGGGAGAGAATTCTGCTAAGTCTGGAGATCGGCAGCAGTCAGATCCCAAGGGAAAAGGCCCATCGACAGATGTTAACATGGTGTTTATGTTGCTGATGGAATTTCTTGCACCTTTCAGTGATGATGAGGAGATAGATTTCCCTGACCAGATAGCTCAGTTAGCTCTTGATCCGATGATGGCTATCTTCGAAAAGCCCACCGATGATGAGAGACAGCACCTTAAAGCTCTATTCGTCAAAGGTAGGGTTGATAGGCAGCCGATGACCAAGATACTTGTTGATGGTGGGGCTGCTATCAATATTATGCCATATGCAGTCTATCGAAAGCTTGGAAAAGGAGATCAAGATTTGACCAAAACCGATATGATGCTAAAGGATTTTGAAGGGATTGTGTCTCCAGTCAAAGGAGCCATATGTGTTGAGTTGACCATCGATAGCAAGACCTTGCCGACAACTTTCTTTGTCATCAGTGGAAAAGGTGCTTATAATTTACTTCTAGGGAGAGATTGGATCCATGCCAATTGTTGTATCCCATCTACAATGCACCAATGCTTGGTCCATTGGGTAGGTGACAAGATTGAGATTGTCCTAGGAGATTCTTCATATGTCATTGCATCGGCAAAGGCGGATACCTATGAAAGGACCAGATGCATTTCAGGAGAGATTTGGGAGAAAGATTTTCTCAAAGTCGCTGATTATGAAATTCCACCGATCCAAGCAGTCGGTTCTGACGAGGAGTTTTAATGGATAGGTTCGCTGATGATGGAAAGTTGGGCCAGAGGTTTACATCAGCCGATGATTTAGTAGAAGTAGATATAGGTGATGGTGATAGACCAAGGCCTACTTTTATTAGTGCTAAGTTAGATTATGAGTGTAAGCAACAATTAACCGATTTGTTAAAGGAATATAAGATTGTTTTGCTTGGGATTATACCGAGATGCCTGGTTTAGACCGATCGATTGTTGAACATCGGTTACCTATCAAATCTGGATTTTGGCCGCATCAGCAGCCAGCTCGCCGATGCAATCCTAATATTCTTCCTGATATTAAGGCCGAGATAACTAAACTCATTGAAACTAAATTTATTCGGCAATGTCGCTATGCCGAGTGGATTTTCAATGTCGTTCCAGTTTACAAGAAGAATAGCAAGCTTCGTGTTTGCATTGATTTCAGGAATCTTAACAAGGCTACGCCGATGAATGGTTATCCAATGCTAGTTGCCGATTTGCTGGTTGATGCTGCAGCTGGACATCGGATCATTAGCTTTATGGATGGCAATGCAGGATACAATCAAATATTCATGGCTGAAGAAGATATTCCAAAGACTGTATTTAGATATCCTGGTCATGTTGGGTTGTTCGAATGGATAGTCATGACCTTTGGCTCGAAAATGCTGGTGCTACTTATCAGAGGGCTATGAATTTTATCTTCCATGAGTTTATCGGCAAATTGGTGGAAATCTATATTGATGATGTGGTGGTTAAATCTGGACATTTCACAAAACATCTTGCCAATCTACGAAAAGTGCTGGAGTGCACAAGGAAGCAAGGTTTGAAGATGAATCCTAATAAATGTGCATTTGGTGTATCGGCAGGACAATTTCTTGGTTTCATGGTGCATAAAAGAGGAATTGAAATTAGTAGGAGGTCTATTGATGCTATCAACAAAATAGTTGCTCCCACCAATAAGACTGAACTCCAATCTCTGATCCGCAAGATAAATTTTATCAGGCGATTTATATCTAACTTATGTGGTAAGATTCGTGCTTTTAGTCCTTTACTCAAGATTAAAGCCAATCAAGAATTTATATGGGGGAAGGAGCAACAGTTAGCATTAGATGAAATCAAGAATTATTGACAAATCCTCCAGTTCTAATTCCACCTAAACAAGGAAAGCCTTTCAGATTATATTTGTCTACCGATGGGATGGTCATCGGTTTGGCTCTGATTCAAGAATTTGAAGGGAAGGAGCGTGTGATTTATTATCTAAGTAGAAGACTGGTGGATGCTGAGACAAAGTATTCGGTAATTGAAAAACTATGCTTATGCCTATACTTTTCATGTATCAAATTAAGACACTATTTGTTATCGGCCGAATGCACTGTTATATGCAAAGATGATGTAGTCCGATACATGTTATCAATGCCGATTATGAGTGGTAGAATCGGCAAATGGATTTTGGCATTATCAGAGTTTGATCTGCGTTATGAATCGGCTAAGGCAGTTAAAGGGCAAATTATGGCCGATTTTGTAACTCAGCATTGCGGTATGGTGGGCACTTTGGAAATCATTCCTTGGACGCTCTTCTTTGACAGATCCACGTGCGACCGGGGGGCAGGAATCGGCATAGTGTTAATTTCTCCGCGAGGAAAGAAGTATGAATTTTCTTTGCCGATTCTTGCCATGTCAACGAATAATCAAGCTGAGTACCAAGCCCTAATTAAAGGGTTGGAATTATTGAAGGAAGTTCACGCTGATGCTGTTGAAATCTTCGGCGATTCTATGCTTGTTATAAATCAGCTAGTCGGAAATTATGAATGCCGAAGTGAGGTCTTAATAACCTATTATGAAAGGAGCATACAACTGTTAAGGGAATTCAAGGATTTCCGATTGGAGCATATTCCTCGGTTGCACAATGATGAAGCTAATTGGTTGGCTCAACATGCCTCAGGGTACCAACCCATTGTAAATGTATCATCGGCAGACAATACCGATGATTGGAGGAAAGGAATTATTAATTATCTAAAAGACCCGTCCAAAAGGGTTGAGAGGCATGTTAGGTTTCAAGCAACAAAGTATGTACTCCTTGAAGAAGGGTTGTATTATCGGACAATAGATGGAGTTTTGCTCAAATGTTTGAGTAATGACGAGGCTAGAAGCTTAATGGGTGAGATTCATGAAGGAGTGTGTGGAGCACATCAGTCGGCTTTTAAGATGAAATGGATGATTAGAAGGAACGGATATTATTGGCCGACTATACTTGAAGATTGCTTCAAATACTTCAAAGGATGTCAAGGATGTCAGAAATTTGGTAACATTCAAAGAGCACCCGCGTCGGCTATGAATCCCACCATCAAACCTTGGCCGTTTCGGGGCTGGGCTATTGATCTCATCGGCCAGATTTATCCACCATCAAGCAAGGGGCATAAATTCATCTTAGTTGCCACTAATTATTTTACTAAATGGGTTGAAGCTATTCCTTTAAAGAAAGTGACATCGGCTAACATGACTGATTTCGTGAAAGAGCACATCGTTTACCGATTCGGTATTCCTCAAATAATCACTACCGATCAGGGTACTATGTTCACATCGGGAGAGTTTGATGAATTTGCAACCGGTATGGGGATTAAAGTGTTGAATTCTTCTTCTTATTATGCTCAAGCTAGTGGACAGGCTGAGGCTTCTAATAAAGGAATCATTAAGCTCATTAAACGGAAAATTGAAGAAAATCCGAGAAGATGGCACGTATTGCTAAATGAAGCTTTGTGGTCATATCGGATGGCGTGTCATGGATCAACCAAAGGTTCACCTTATCAGTTGGTATACGGACACGATGCGGTGCAACCATGGGAAATTAAGACTGGATCTAGGCGAATATCTTTCCAAGATCAGTTGGCCGCCGATGACTATGCTACTTTGATGAAAGATGAGTTGGATGATTTGGCAGAGCATCGGTTGAGGGCTTTGATAAGTATAGAAGAAAATGAAAAGAGAGTTGCTAAATGGTATGATAAAAAGGTAAAAGCTAAGGAGTTTGCCGACGGAGATTTGGTATGGAAATTAATTTACCGAATGGGACTAAAAGTTCAAAGTTTGGAAAATGGTCTCCTAATTGGGAAGGCCCTTATCGGATAACTCGCTCTGCTCCTGGTAATGCTTAGATTTTAGAAACTCTTAAAGGAGTTGAATTTCCTAGAGCGTTAAATGGAAAATATCTAAAGAAATATTACCCAAGCATCTGGGTTGATGCATAGAAGTTTAAATGTCGATAACACTCCTATCGGCTAGACAAAATGTATCTGAGATCGTAATGTTTTAAAAGTGCCAATAACAGTCCTATCGGCTAGACCAGAATGATCAAAAGTTTCTAAGGGTAGAACGAAACAAGTTGCCGATGAAGAGCTCACAAATTCAGCAGAGCCTGGATAGTAGATATGGCCCACAGACGGATCTGGTTGGCCTCTTCTATCTCCCGGATGTCCTCATCGGCAGAACCCTCTACTGGCTTCAGCTTCTTTTTCATTTGCAGTGCCTTACGAGCCTGGATGTTTCATTCTTGTTGAAGAGTCTTGAGCATCTTAGGCAGCTGGCTTTCTTCTTACTGAGCTTGAGTCAGGGCCTCTTCTACTTGTTTGAGCTCAGCTAACAGAGCTTCTCTTTTTGTCGATAGATCGGAAATCTTCTGTTTCAGTGTCTCCCCTGAGGACTGTAGAATGTCGATGCTCTTATGTTTCTCATCGGCAAGGCGCTTTACTTGCATTACTTCCTCTAAAAGTTGGGCATGGGTAGCTCTATCGGCAAGACGTTGGGTAGCTTTGTGGTATTGAAGCTGACGGCTTTCTAGATGGGCAGCTTGGAAAAGAATCTCTTCAGCATCGGCTGGGATTTGACCGCGAAGGGTCTTAAACAGAGCTTTGGCTAGATCGGAATCATCAACCAACTGGGCAGTATCTTGGTGCAGCAGGGCCAACAGGTCTTCTAGCTTGGCTTTGATTTCTGCCGATGAGATCCCTACGGCTTGGGAGGAGCTCGCTTCTTCGCCCTCATCATCGGAAATATCGATGGCGAAGGAGAATAAGTTGTCTGGGGAGTCTTGTTCCTGAAAGAAGATAGAAATAAGTTATTTGATGGTCAAAAATTAGTGATATAAAGGATGGAAATCAAATAACTTACTTGCTTCAAAGCAATTTCACGCCTCTGGCTTGATGATGCCGTCGGCACTATGTGTTGATCGGCTGAAGTTGCCGATGGGATGATGTCAACTGAGAAATTATGAGGGTAATTATGATTCAAAAAAAAAGTCATCGGTAATAATGTTATCATTAGTACTTTACCTTGAGGAGGGACGGTGCTTGTTTGTTCTGGGGGAACAACTGATGATACACTCAAATCAGCTGGCTCAGCAGTCTGCTCAGATATATCGTCTGGTGCTTCTTGTGGCTGAGGTGCTGATCGAGGAGGGGACGGTACTTGCTCTGTCTGGATTTCTAGTGAAGAGGGGGATGATTCCACATGGATCGGCGACACTGGACAAGGAGGAGAAGATGGTGTTGTCCTCTGGCGCTTTGGTTGCGACTTCGTGCTCTTGGGGCCTTTTCTCTTGGCTTGGCTGGACTGGGGGGCATCGGCACTTGTTTGGGCGCTTCTGGTCTTCGCTGATTTACCAGTTTGCCGTTACAACAACCAAAGATATCATAAGTAGAGACATAGAAGAATATTGATGAAATTTTGATGAACAATAAAAGTAACCGATGAGGTCCCCGTAGCAGTTGATGTTCCCTGAAAAGATTATGTAAGTATGGGATGAAATCGGTAGAAGCCAAGGAAATTAAGAGTCTACATTGAAAGCTTGTGCCAGGGTGGCAGCGGCAACCGATGGGGAAGTCTTCAACCGCCTGGTGTTTATCTTCTTGAAGCGCACGTTTTGATGCGCCAGGGCTGCTAAACTCGGTGCGTTATGACCGATCAGAGAAATTGGACTTGACGGAAGGAGTTCGATCGGTCTTCCACTCCTGCTGACTGTCGGGGCTGGATTGTCGACCTGCTAAAATGAAAACAAGTAAGTTACCGATAAGAATGAAAGAGATAAAGGAGTTAAGAAATCGGTCGAAGACTTACAGTGTTATCGGGAACCTTATAGTTGGGGTCGATCATGCCGCGATATGTCAGAGCCGATGTACTGAACAAGTGTTCCTTCTATTCTTCCCACCACTACTTGTACATCTGAGTGATGAAGAGGGCTGGGATCCATGCCGATAGATCAATGTCTAACGTATCGACATTTGGCTGAAGCTGAGCTATTCTTATCCACTCCAGTCCGCTGGTTATAGTCTCCCTTGGCTTCACCACATCGGCATAACATAGTCTAATCGGCAGCTGCCCAAAAGCTAGTTGACGAGCCAGTGCCGATGTATTGTAAAATTCATAAGTGGGGTTGGTATTCTTCCCACTCTCGAAAATATTCATTGGGATGGCCCTTGGAGTGATGATTGCCATCATCAGGTCATTGTCTTTGTTGAGAGCGTCATCAAAAGGGTGAAAAGTAAGCGGGAATCTGGTTTCTGGATCTTCATAAGGCATCCATGCCCGCTGATCTTTGGGAAGGCCATCATATAGAGTCTGGAAGAATCGGCTGACCTGGTCTTCATTGCCACCAGTGCCGGGTAGGACTATAGTAGCCTCACCATAGTTCAGGGGTGGGCAAGTTGCCGATTCTTCATCAGCCAGTTCATGATCTTCGGCGATATCTCTGGGAAATCGCTGTGCGAAGAGGTCGAATCGGAGGCGTTTGTGCATGTGAACATTGAGCCACATGTTGATAAACCAATGAGGGCCTCCTAAGTTGCCGATGGGTTAGCCTAACAGAAGCTTCTCAGCCACTTGATGAAGGAGATGATAAACAGAGCCTAGCAAGTATCGGCCAAGAGGGAAGCGACCACCGCCGACTAGTTTTTATGCTGCCGATAGATAAACAGAAGTTGGCCCTACCGATCGGCCACAGAAGACAAATTTATCTAGCCACATGTTCAGAAAGATGGCGTGCTCTCTTTGCCCAACTGGTCCTGTTTTCCGGTACTTCTGGATGTACCCTGACCAGCCGCCAATGTTACGAGTTTCTACTTTACGTTCAGACTTACTATCGAACAGGTGGCTATCATCGGCAGTTGCTATTTCCACACCAGTGAGCATAAGTACATCGGCAAGGGTAGGAGAAGCAGGGCCATGACCAAACAAGAAAGCATTAAGGGTGTCTGACCCGAAATACGAGGTTGCTATCAGTAGTGATTTATTTCTTTCCATATCAGCAAGAGATAGCCTGATGCACTGGTCTAATTTACGTTCACCCCATTGGACTTTGTTTGAGTTGCCGATTCTCAAGAACCAATCCTTCCATCCCTTGGTAGAACTGGGTCAGGATCGGAAAGTATCTTTCCAGAGATCTAAAGAAAAATTCTCAGCTCTAAAGGGGATCCTATTTGTTTCTGCATTGATCAGATCGGTAGGATCCGGATTACCCAATGGTCCGAGACATTGAAAGTGGGGTTGATCGGTGGGAATAACAATTTTCTCGACTAATTCCTAAAGGTTTGAATGTTGGAAAAATAGAGAAAAGAAAGAGAGAAAACACTAAGTAAATAGCTGTACAAAAAATCAAAAATACAGAAAAAGAAGAAAGCTGGTGCGGAATTGACCTCAGGGACGACGAAGTTGATAGCCATTTCTTCCTGAAGGGAGGAAGGAATCAAGGGCTCGAAGAATTGTTGGGGAAGATCTTCGCTGGAGTTCTTGAGTTCTCCAATGATGCCGCCGCCAGGGAGATAGGTTTGGAAGGTGTAGAATGACAAGGTGGAGGAATAGTGCCAAGGAAGGAAGTATTTATAGGATAAAGTGAGCAGGGGCAATTCTGACTTATCTCTTCACCGTATCCGTGAAATCCGAGGGTGTTCAGGTGGATATGGTAACTGTTCGCACGGTAATCAAGGGATTGTGCAGGTGATTTGACAGCGAGCGGTCATGATTTTGAAGATATCTTACTATGCAAAATCTCCTGGTCGGTCCATCGGCACTCCTCTCTAACGGAAATGTTGCCGATGAACATATATTTAGGAGATTCGGTTCGAGAAGTTGAGAGATTCGAGGAGCATGTTGGAGAATCGGGCTAAGGTTGTTTAGATTTGGTAATTAATTGTTGTCAGGTGGGAGTAATTGCGGAAAGACAACATTACTGAGGAGAATTTTGGAGCATTAATGATTTTATACTCCGAAATTGGGGGCATGTGTTGAGACCGTTTTTGGACACGTATCTTTGGACGCGTATCTGGGAGTTAATGAGGCGTAGATCGGCAGGCAAAAAAGTGGTGACTAGTTGACAGAAGAGTTTCCGATGAGGATTGATACCGATGATGAAACGACAGAATGTGGCCAAGTCCAGGAATGGTGATGGATTTATGCCGATAACTCATGTTGATGGTTGCCGATGACTATGAAAGGTGATTCGCCGATGATCACAAAAGCAGGCGCAGGAATCGTTGATCGGATGGTGATGGTGTGCCGATCGGTTGTGGTGGATAAATTAATGTTTTCCATAGTTATTAGAGTTTGTTTTGCATATGGATTCCGTTCAATTTAGAATTTGAGTCTTGGTCGTGTCTGATTGTAACTCTTTTGGGCAGGGTATAAATATAGACCCCGTAGCGATGTAAGAAGGATATACACAATCAATCAAATACAAATTTTTACATCTATTCTAGCATCTACTTTTTCGATGTCTTCGTCAACTCGCATATTTTCTTTTACTTACGAGTTCTTAGGAATTCATTGAGTCAATCTCAGCGAGTTCTCAAGTTCCGCGTGAATACCTCTTGGCCGTGACATCCGGGCGCATCGCTGTTGTCGGGACCAAAGTATTCGAGTTATCACCTTTGTCGATTGTAAGGTCAAATCGGCCGGCACGCCTTAACGTTGAATCGGGTATTAGCCCTTTGTGTTTGCATATCTACTTTTGCACCAACAAGTAGCAATAGTAGTAGAGGCCGCAGTGGTGGGTGGTCGTTTGGGCTCACTTCAGATTGGATCCGAGGTCATGACCACCCAGAGGCGTGCAGTCCTTCAGGCAGAGTAGCTGCATGGGTCTCCAACTAGCACTATCATGCTTGGAGGCCATCAGGTTTGGATATATGTCACGGAGCCAGGCCAGGAGGAGACAGAGATAGAGGGATAGGCAGAGGCAGAGACAGAGGCACAGTCGAAGGAGCAGCCCCTCCGTAGGTCGATTCGTGCTCATACCTAGGCTGCCTCTAGGTCTGGTATGTAGCATCAGTCATCTACACCTGCTCGCTCCACTTTAGCTTGCTCCATGTCAGCTCCAGCTCCCGCACCAGCCCGGATTCACAAGGACTATACTAGGGCACCTACTCATGAGATCCAGGAGCTGAGATTTGCACCGTTTCCTACTTGGTTTCCAACTACCAGGGATCAGAGGGCACAAGCCAGGATCTACACTATGGTTCAGGAGGACATGTACATGGCATATGTCCACAGTCAGGCTCAGTTCAGAGACCAGAGAGTTCTGGACCTTGAGGTGCTGGGCAATGTCGTTGGTCAGGACATCAAGCCCTACTTGAGCTACCTACCAGGACTTGCCGGACTTCTTGCTTTGCTAGACACCTACGTGGAGGAGTGGATCAGAGAGTTCTATGCTTCAGTGTGGGTTGCACTAGATCACAGCTACATCCACTATGCACTGGCAGGCACTAACTCTAGAGTGACAGCTCAGTGTACTAGAGAGACTTGGGGTCTGACTGCCTATGACACCAAGATCCATGAGCTTTGCTATGGTAGTTACGAGCCTCCTCATCATCCCCATGGTGGTGAGCTTCCTCCAGTGGACTTCATCTCACCGTGCTTTCATCAGCCTTTCTTAGAGGGTTCTAGCCACTCAGTTGGAGGTCTTACTCGTCCAGCTCAGATCTTGGACTTTGTGATGAGGAAGACCCTTCTTCCAAGGCCTGGCTATCGTGATGGATTTACTCGTATCCAGCAGTGGCTGATTGCACACTTAGTGGCTCAGAGAGAGTTTGATGTTTGGGACTTGATTGTATCTGAGATTGAGGACACTATTGCTGAGGGCTTTAGGGGCCGTCGTCAGCTGCCATATGCACACTGGCTCACATATCTGATTCTTCGTGCTAGGGCAGACCCTCTACCACCTCACATTCAGAGGGAGCTAACAGACACAGTGACAGTGTTTCCACATTATGACCCCTGCAGATGATGAGGACTCACATGGACCTCTGAGCTCCTGCACCTGCTCCGACACCACGTGGCAGAGCTCCACCAGCTTCTCCTAGAGCCACACGCAGTTTAGGAGCAGTCCCAGAGACAGAGGAGGAGCAGGACGTGGCTATAGGCTCAGTGGCAAATGCAAAGGCTGAGGAGGAGTTCGATTTTGCTACTGACAGTTCTGATGATGATTATCAGCTCCCTATCCTAGATCTTCCTCCGAGGCAGCACGACCACGAGGCTAAAGGTTCCTCTACTACTACTGACCCAGCCCTTCTTGCTATTCTAGAGGGCATGAGAGCCGACCAACAGAGGGCACCTGAGCAGCAGGCTCGACGTGATAAAGAGCAGGCTGCTGTCAATGCAGCCATGCAGGCTAGGTAGGACGAGCTTCAGAGACAGCTACTCTCTTTCCAGGAGCAGCAGCTTGCATTCTAGGCCTAGCAGACAACTTTGATGGCAGCGCTCATGGCAGCAATAGGGATTACTCTACCACAGGTGTAGCTTCCAGGCACATCCTATGTCAGGCCACCAACTTTAGGTATATTGCCCAGTGGGCTTCAGAGTCAGCCTCACCCACCGCTCCAGCTTCCTACTCATAGCCAGCCGTTCACCACTCCACAACACTAGGTGTGTCAAGGTGCTATCTCTTCAAGCTTTGAGCAGACGCCTCAGTTCACTCCTCTGCACTCAGGGTTCACTCCACAATCTGCCTCCACCACTCAGTTGGTCTTGGATTCTTCAGCGGGGCAAGACTTGTCTTTTTCATATAGTGCTTAGACTAGCATGCCTACTCCTCCTCCTCAGCAGGCTCCTGCAGCTTTTACCTTGCCAGTTACCACTACAGAGCGTCTGTCGTCGTCTGTGGCTTTGTTTGAGCAGCTTGCGCCTTCCTCTATTGTACTAGAGACCTCAACGACAACCACTGAGTCTATGCCAGCTTCATCCACAGGACTTGAGACTCAGGAAGCGACATAGATAGCTACAGAGCACACTGAGCCGACCCAGACCGCTACACCAGCATGTGCACCATCATAGGGTCAGATAGCTTCGTCAAAGTCCACCGGCGATGGCACCGATGATGATACAGCTCAGTTTGAGGCAGTGCCACGGGACTCCTCCACTCCACCTCCGCCTTCAGCTTCTTAGATTTTTGTCGTTTGATGCCAAAGGGGTAGAGGGAGAGTATGTTAGATTTAGGGGGAGCTAGTGAGTGGGTGTTTGATTCTTTTGTGTGCTACACTTCATGCATCACGTTTATTTTATGCATTTTGTGAGATACTTTGCTTTGCGAGATACTTTATGCTATGGTTGTGAGACATAACTTATGCTTCATGATGATGTACACATGCCATGTGTTTGGCTCATATTGCTTTGCTTCTGCGTTCTTACTCTGATATCTTATGAGCCACTTGTTGTTGTATCCTGTTGTACACATCTCACATATTTGGATGCAGGATATCAGGCTTGGTTGATATAAGCATGCCTAATCCCTTTTGTTCTTATTGTCACATGCTTATAGAAACCAAGTCATTTGAAAACCTCACTTCAAACATACTCGAGGTTATTGTCATCAATCACCAAAAAAGGGGAGATTGAAACCATCTAGGCCTCTAATGAGTTTCGATGATTAATGACAATGCAGATTACTATGACTAACGTGTGTTTTCTGAGGCAAAGTCATTTATGTTAGGTCAAGGTAATGTTGATCGATGGACTCGATTGTTCATGCTGACTTAATGGTGGAAATCATTTCGGTTTTCAAAGGATGGTTGGACATCGTCGAGACTAGACTAGGTCTAGGTGCCATATGGTGAAGAAGGGCACTTAGAGTAGTTTAGGACTTTGTTTTTTCCTTCAACCGTACTATTAAGGGAGGCATTGAGCAGGTAGCTTGACCTAGGCAAGGCTTTAGGTTTAGGTGTGGTGCACACTTGGTAAACCTAGCACTAGGCAGCTCTGAGAAAGTCCTTAGATCGAGAGGAACAAACTTCGTTTTGGAAAGATCGTGTTTCGACAAAGTTTGGGGTGTTGAACTAGCACCGGACGCTTTATGAGCGCATCTAGTGGCGCTGACTTGGGTCAGCATGACAGGGTGCCTAGGGTTAGGCACCGGACGCATGCACCGAACTCACCGAGGTGCATCGGGTCCCTTACCCAGGGAGGTCTGCAGGATGATGTTGATATTTGGTAACGCAATCAGAATTAATCTGCAAGCGCACGGATATCGGTGAGCACTTCACCCGGGATGTTATCCAGAGTATCGTATTTATATTTTTACCACTAGGGGAAAGAGTGCATCTGACGAACCCGGTCTATTACTACTTACCTTTAGGCTACAAAGAATGTTTCTCGATGTGAGCGATGTATAGAGAAGACTACAACCGTAATCTCTTTCTAACCTTGGTAAGGATGATCTACTGTTCTGTTGGGGAGGCTCACGGAATCTAGACACCACAGAGGATGTTCAACCCGCACCTATAAATCCTATCCATCCTGCTAATGGGATATGGTCTGCAAAGGTAACTCGAAAATGTCACGTTCCTCACTACTACCACGGTCTAGCTAGTCAGGGGATATCTATGAGTATCCTAGCCCAAACACCACATCTTCGCTAGAGATGATTACTCTAAACTCTACGCGAAGATATTAAAGTAAACTCATAAACCAAAGAACAATAAAACAAGAACTTACTAGTATTTAGAAGTCGAAATACTAAAGAATCCTAGGAACAAGCTTCGGGTTAGGAGAACTTGATCCCGCAGGTACAACCTCGGAGTAGACACCGACAGGCCGGGCTTCCTCCGATCTACACCTCCACTCTATCTCTCTTGATCTAGTAGATCTAGTCTACTCTCACATTAGATGCTAAGCCCTAAGTCTATTTAGAGGAAAGGTTATCCTTCGAGGGCACCTCTCCTCCAGGGGCCAGGGGGTCTGCTTATATAGTCCCCTCAGGTGAACGTGGGCCGTTGGATCAAATCGATATTCATTCAACGGTTATCCTTGATCCTTTAGGTCGGTGGAGCATGATCCGCGAAGTTGGCCGTGATTAGCCACAACACCTGGGCGGGCACCCTGCCCCGGGCCCGATCGCCTTCCCGTTCGTTCCCGTGGCTTCTGGAGTCTTCTAGATGGTAGAAAATTGCGTGGTGCGTTAATATCTCTATGTAATCCTGACATGTGGGCCTTTCTTCCTTATTTCCTGATAACCCCCTGCAGAAATAGATAAACAACAAAACTTGTGGAATTCTGTCAGATCAAACCCTAATTCTAGGTGTTGTTTGTATATTGGTCCTTTCTCTTGTTTATTTGACAATTAAAATTGATACTTAAGAACCGTCAACAAACACCCCCATACTTAGGCTTTTACTCGTCCTCGAGAAAAGCATGGTTAAGAAAAAATATCTGGGTTAAAACATTGTAAAGCATTTTCTTCATACCTGCAGGGTGTTGTAAAAAATTTCACTGTGTACCGTAGTTAGGGAAATATATGGTTAAGAGTAGAGGTCCTTTCTTCTCAATCCTGTTACTTGGAGTTTTTATATTTTTGAAAAGAAATTTAGCATACCTTTTTCCTCATAGGTTCTCTCAGATCACTCATTATCTTTTATATATCTCACCGAGGCTGTTTTAATTTGCAAAAATTTCAAGCATACTTACCTTGCATTTATTGCCTGATCAAAACGGGATCCGAGGAGAAGAATGCCATACTCATAGATCAAAGACTTTGAAAATTAAAAACTTGTCAACTCTTACTGGCATATTGCTTATTAGAGGGACCATGGGCTATCATTTTCTTCTCTCTTTTTTTAAGGTGGATACCGAGGTACCCCTAATTCTACTGTCGGACACGTGTCCATTTTTTCTGCGAGGTTGTCGAGCACTTGCTCCTTTTTATTTCCTCGAAATATCCTTAATGCATAGCCCATGCCTCTAAGGCAATAATACTTCGGAAGAGTGAATCTTTCTGAATAAATGTCTTGATCTTAGGAGCATGATAAATCTCTCAACAAGGGTCTAACTCATTTTGAACAAACTCAATACAGAGTAGATAGCTTTTATGTTAATATTTTCAGGTTTATCAGGCATATAAAACACTGAGGATGGTAGCTAGAATTTTTGAAGATTTTGGAATAAATTCTCCAAGCAACAATGATATCAAGAATAAGATACTCATACTCTACCATCTCAAATTTCACAATGACTTAAGTAACATAGGGTTTTAAAATGATTTTTCAATAATTGCAGGTTTTCAGGAAATATCACAGAGTGAGATTAATCATGATTAGAAACATTTTAATCTTTTTAATTTGTCATGTTGGAAGCAATATTCTGCATAATCTAAGATATATATGTATGTGTAAAGTGTGCAGAGTATGTACCTGAACCGTGGAGTGGTGTAGTCAACGTACGTTTGGCGTGTCGAGGGATCTCCCCCATACTTGTTTTCTGCTTTCTTGCATAAAAAATAAAGTAGAGACACACAAGACATAATAATAATAATACTCTTTATTAATCTCGAGGCATTTATTACAAATAACTAGTAATGAACTGAAGCTAATAATAGATCTAAACCGAATTTAAAGATGAACAACTAAGATGCATTACCTCAAGATCTAATCTAGATAGCTTAGCGGCGCTCTAACTCCTTAATCTTCTTATTGGCACTAGCAAGATCATGCCTAAGACCTAGTATAATGGTGTTCTGGTTAGAGAGCTGCCTAGTGATAGAATTAACCGAGAACTGGAGCTCTATGATGACTCTATCTAGCCTACGAACGTCTTCATCAATATCTACTATAGTCTTGCGACGCTTAGGAGGTGTCTCGAGAGCATTGAGAGCATGCTTCGGGGCTGCCTTTGGAGGGATGAAACGAACTTTGGCTGCTCTAATCCCCTCAAAGTAAGGCCTCTCTTCCTCCGTAGTGTAGCGGATGCTGCTGACCTCGCCGCTCCGGTTGGTCTTGACTCCAACGACCCGCTCATTGGGTCTGGGTGGCAAGATCCTCGTGTCGGCTGGCACCTTGACGGCGGCCTCCTTCTTGGCTGACAGTCCCTTGAGAAGTAGGGGCTGTTGCGGTGTGGTGAGAACTGGTTGAGCATGGTAGGATTGGGTGGAGCTGCGCTGGCGTAATGGCATGGCTTCTAGCCGTCGCTCTATGTTGGCCGGGACGAGAGCACGGGCGTCGGGGTCTTCCTTGGGCTTCTTGTTGAGGTCATAGGGGACGACCTCCCAATCGTCGTGGAACTCTTCGGCCATTGGAGCAGCGAGGGGCTAAGCAAGCTCTAATAGAAGAAGGAGAGAAGGCTTGAATAGATTGGTGTTTGAAAACTGGCGTCAGGGGTCTGTTTATATAGGGGTCAAAAAGTGCCTCTAGGGTTTGCTCGGGCTACTCCCGCCGCCGTGCGTGTGAAACTTTCCATCTGTATGATTATTTGATTTACCATAAATGTGTTTATCGCGACGGAGGAAATCGGGACTGAGGGGGCAGGGGCTGGGCGCCCACCCTCATCATGAGGGCGCCCGCCCTGTGCTTGGCCCCTCTATGGGCACGCTTCCTCGGGCGTGCTTCTAGATGCAGAACTTATTACGAAAATATATACGTGGCCCTAAAACGTCAGATTAAAAAGGTTGGGCTCTAATTCTCCATGGGAAGGTAGAAATGGATCACGTCTATTTCTTCTAATTCTTTATTGGGCTCTAAAAATAATTTAAGACGTTGACCATTTACCTTGAATAACGTACCTTCGTCATTTTGAAGTGTGATAGCTCCGTGGGATGATGAATTGATTACCTTGAATGGTCCTTCCCATTTACTCCAGAGTTTCCATGCCCGAAAAGCTTCGCCCTGGAATTAAAAAGTAATACCTTATCTCCGGGTGTGAACTCCTTCTTCTTGATCCTCTTGTCATGCCACCTTTTGACTCATTCTTTGTAGATCTTCGAATTGTGATATGCTTTCTCTCGCCATTCTTCCAATTCTGATAGTTGCATTCTTCTATGATCTCCAGCGATATCTAGGTCCATATTCCATCTCCTTATGGCCCAGTGTGCTTTGAATTCTAATTCAACAGGTAGGTGGCAAGTCTTCCCGTACACCAATTGGTATGGAGACATTCTAATTGGGGTCTTGTATGTTGTCCGGTATGCCCAGAGTGCATCGGGTAACTTGTCTTTCCATGTTGTTCCTATTTCATTGACTGTCTTCTGAAGAATATTCTTGATTTGCTTGTTGCAAGTCTCTGCTTGGCCACTTGTCTGAGGATGGTAGGGGGTAGCGACGTTGTGACAGATTCCATGTTTTGATAGATATTGCTTGAAGCGTTTGTCGATGAAGTGTGCTCCTCCATCACTTATCACTACTCTGGGGACTCCAAATAAATATAACTTCTTCAAACATCCTCTTTGAACTGATGTTGTCAGCATGCTTGCAAGGTAGTGCCTCTACCCACTTGGAGACGTAGTCGACTGCCACCAAGATGAACTCACACTTCTTTGATGGGGGAAATGGACCCATGTAATCTATTCCCCAGACATCAAAGAGCTCAATCTGAAGGTTGTTGGTGAGTGGCATGGCATCCCTTGTGTTTATGTTTTCGTGCCTTTGACATGGCCCACATCTTCTGATATATTGCTTTGTGTCTTCATACATTGTAGGCCAGTAGAATCCACATTGCCAGATCTTTGAATGTGTACGGAGTGCTCCATAATGACCTCCATATGGTGATGAATGACATCTGTCGACGATCTTCCACCCTTCCTCAGTGGTCACACATCTCCTGAGTAAGCCATCAGAGCATACTCGGAAGAGGTATGGCTCATCCCATATATGTGAACAACTTTCTTGAATAAACTTCTTCTTGTTTGCTCCTAGTGGTACATACCCTGAAACCATAAAATTAACAATATCTGCATACTAGGGGTCAGACCTGTTAATCCCGTAGAGCATGTCGTCCTGGAGTGAATCATTGATGGGGTTTCCTGTGGATTCTTAAAATACATTCTAGACAAGTGATCAGCAACAGAATTTTCTACTCCCTTTTTATCTTTTATTTCTAAGTCAAATTCTTGAAGTAATAAGATCAATCTAATCAGGCGAGGTTTAGCATCTTTTTTAGTGAGCAGATACTTTAGTGCCGCATGATCAGTGTAAACAATTATTTTAGCTCCAACTAAATAAGATCTAAATTTATCAATGGCAAAGACAACAGCCAGAAACACTTTTTCAGTGGTTGCATAATTAAGTTGAGCTCCTGTCAAAGTTTTACTGACATAAGCAATTGCATGATGCTTCTTATTTTTAGTTTGTCCCAAAACTGCCCCCACAGCATATCACTAGCATCACATATAATTTCAAAAGGCAACGACCAATCAGGGGGTTGAATGATTGGCGCAGAGATGAGTGCATTCTTTAATAAATTGAAAGATGTTAGATATGCATCATCAAATTCGAAAGGAGCATCCTTGGCTAGCAAAAGAGTAAGTGTTCTAGCAATAAATGAAAAATCTTTTATGAATCTGCGATAAAAACCAGCATGGCCAAGAAAGCTTCGAATTCCTTTTATATTCACAGGTGGAGGTAGTTGTTCAATTACTTCAATTTTAGCTTTGTCTACCTCAATTCCTCTTTCAGACACTAGGTGTCCCAGCACTATTCCTTCCCTAACCATAAAATGACATTTTTCCCAATTAAGGACTAAGTGCTTTTCTTCACATCTTTGCAAAACCTTGTCTAAGTTTTCAAGACAACTATCAAAAGTTTTTCCATAAACAGAGAAATCATCCATGAAAACTTCCATAATTTCTTCAATCATATCCGAAAATATAGACATCATGCATCTTTAAAAAGAAGCTGGTGCATTACATAACCCAAAAGACATTCTACGGTAAGCATAAGTTTCGTATGGGCATGTAAAAGTAGTTTTGCTTTGATCATCGGGATGGATCGGGATCTGGTGATACCGTGAATATCCATCTAAGAAACAAAAGAACGAATGGTTCACTAATCGCTCTAGCATCTCATCTATGAAAGGTAAAGGTAAATGATCCTTTCTCATGGCTTTGTTTAGTTTTCTATAGTCTATGCACATCCACCACCCTGTGACGGTGCGTTGCAGAATTAGCTTGTTCTTTTCATTCATAACGACAGTCATGCCTCCCTTTTTAGGCACAACTTGAACTGGGCTCACCCACTCACTATGCGGCACAGGATATATAATCCCTGCATGCAGCAACTTTATAACTTTCTTTTTAAATACCTCTCTCATCGCATTGTTAAGTCTACGTTGGGGCTCTCGAGAAGGTGAAACAGAAGGATCTGTCGGAATACGATGGGTACAAATCATAGGACTGATTCCTATAAGATCTTGGAGTGAGTAGCCGAAAACTGAGTGATGTTTCTCAAGAATGGTCATTAATCGCAGAGTTTGCTCCTAAGTGAGTTTATCACTAATGATCACAGGAAACTCTGGATTATTGTTTAGGAAAGCATAGATAAGACCGGGTGGTAAAGTTTTAAGCTCTATGGAGGTCTAGGCGTGTCTGCAAACTCATCTAAGGGTTCAGGTTCAGAAGGTTCGGCCTCTTCTTCTATGAAGAAAGGAGCTTCGTCTTCTAAGTCTGGTTCTTCTAAAAGGTCTAGAGATGCAGCCTTTACCTCCTCCATAGGATCAAGCAAAAGATATGACTCGGCCTTATTATTTAAGGAGTGTGAAATTGTTATTGGAAATTTAAAGGTTTTTCCAAAAGAAATGTGTAGCTTTCCAGTATGACCTTCATAAAGGAGTCTTCTAAAAAGTTGTCCTATCAACAGGTCGAAGTCCCATGTATCAAAGATATAGAAGTTCAAATGAACCATGGAGCCTTCTACCATTAAAGGTAGGACATTAATAATTCCAAGACTGGGGACTAATCGTCCCGAAGATTCCTTTATGACCTTTGTTGTGGGGGTTAAGACCAAATTTTTAAATAATTTATGTGCAAAAGATTCAGACATGATGTTGATCCCCACAACAGGATTATAGAGAGCATCAAATTGATCAAAGTCATAAGCACAGCGTATAGTTATAGGAGGTGTGTCCAAACGGATCACATCAGAGAAAAGCTCTGACTCCTCCAACCATTCGCTACTCATGACCACGACAAGCTCTCTCAATTGATGTTCAGTTGGCAAACAAATGCTAAAATGGCCGTTTTGGGGTCTGTTAATAGAATGGTAGTTTAAGATGTATCCAAAATCGGCAAAAAGATCAGATTCTATATCCAGCATGAAATCAGGTGGTGGAATTCCTTCCTTTTGTGTCCCATAACTTGGGATAGCTAAAGTAGATGGAGAATTTGGCAGAGTGTCTACTTCGGCTTCGTGGGTTTCATCATGAAGGGTATTATCCATCTCAGCTTCTAGGATTCTATCTAGGATCACTCTAGCGTCATCAGTAGGGATGCGAAAGAAAGAAACTCTAGAGATTGTATGTACCATTTGTTTATGATCTTTCTGAAGACCTCGAAAAAAGTGAAATAAAAGAATAGGGTCTTCAAGATTAAGGTTTGGACCAGATTCTAAAAGATCAGAAAAACGTTTCCAGGATTTTCCCAAAGTTTCATTATCTTTTTGTTTAAAAGATAGGACTTCGAGTCTAAGGTCGCCGATATGGTCGAGGGAATAAAAATGTAGGCAAAAGTTGGCTCGTAAAACTCCCCATTCACCTCGTTGTTGACTTACCTTCTGATTATACCATTGTCTAGCTTCTCCCCTTAAAGAAAAAGGAAAAAGCTTCCAACGTAAAGTTTTATCAGAAATGCCTTTAATGCGAAGACGATCACATGTTTGCTCAAAATCTCTAATATGAAGGTAAGGGTTTTCGTCTTCCTTTCCTGAAAAAGATAAGTTTTGAATCATGGCAATCAACCTAGAACATAACCTATACTGGGATGTTTGGATAGGCTGTGATGACTCCCATGGTAAAAGGTCAGTTTCCGAAGGTGTTGCAAATTGATAGATTGATTTAGAATCTTGGTTTTCCATAAGGTAAGAGTAAAGAAAATAAAGAATATAAAAAGATAAGAAAAGGTAAAAGTATAAGTACAAGCTAGTAGTAAGACTCAAGGTTATCTCAGCAAACCGTCTTTCTCCCCTGCAACGGCGCAAGAAATGCTTGTTGATATTTGGTAACGCAATCAGAATTGAGTATCCTAGCCCAAACACCACGTCTACGCTAGAGATGATTACTCTAAACTCTACGCGAAGAGATTAAAGTAAACTCATAAACCAAACAACAATAAAACAAGAACTTACTAGTATTTAGAAGTTAAAATAATGAATAATCCTAGGAACAAGCTTCGGGTTAGGAGAACTTGATCCCGCAGTTACAACCTCGGAGTAGACACCGACAGGCCGGGCTTCCTCCGATCTACACCTGCACTCTATCTCTCTCAATCTAGTAGATCTAGTCTACTCTCACATTAGATGCTAAGCCCTAAGTCTATTTAGAGGAAAGGTTATCCTTCGAGGGCACCTCTCAACTCTATGATGAACTTGTTCTCCTCCAGGGGCCAGGGGGTCTGCTTATATAGTCCCCTCAGGTGAACGTGGGTCGTTGGATCAAACCGACATTGATTGAACGGTTATCCTTGATCCTTTAGGTCGGTGGAGCGTGATCCGCGAAGTTGGCCGTGATTGGCCACAACACCTGGGCGGGCGCCCTATGGGGGAGGGCGGGCGCCCTGCCCCCGGGCCCGATTGCCTTCCCGTTTGTTCCCGTGGCTTCTGGAGTCTTCTAGATGGTAGAAAATTGCGCCGTGCGTTAATATCTCTATGTAATCCCAACATGTGGGCCTCTCTTCCTTATTTCCTGATAACCCCCTGCAGAAAAACAGATAAACAACAAAACTCATAGAATTCTGTCAGATCAAACCCTAATTCTAGGTGTTGTTTGTATATTGGTCCTTTCTCTTTTTTATTTGATAATTAAAATTGATACTTAAGAACCGTCAACAGATGACTGAGTACCGAATGCACGCATCGGACTCTCTGTGGTGCGTCCGGTCCCGTACCCAGAGAGGGTTGCAGTTGATCCTCACACCAGACGCGGTCACCACACCCACTATGGGTGCGTCTGGTGTGTTACAGAGCAAGTATAGTTAGCCATTAATGGAGCACCGGATGCTCTATGGAGCGCATCCGGTGCAACACTGAGAGCGTCCGGTGCTCCCGTTTTCTTTGGAATTCGTCCATGGGAGCCTCTTGCCCATTTGATCAGCTGAGAAACACCTTGTGGTGCAAGAGAGAAGCAAGAGCCTAGAGAGGATTGACAATTGAGTGATTTCTTCAATGAATCCTTCTCTAGTTGAGTTCCAAGAGTTCAAGTGTGCATCCACCACTCTCTAGAGACTTGTTCGGGTCAAGTGAGAGTTTTCTGCTTGTTACTCTTGGTGATCGCCATCACCTAGATGGTTCGATGGTGATTGGAGGCACGAAAACCATCTGGAGTTCTAGTGGGTGGCTCGTGTCAAGCTTATGAGCGATTTTGGGCGATTCACCGCGACGGAGTGTCGAAGAATCAGCCCGTAGAGAGCACTTGATCCTTGCGCGGACCAAGGGGGAGCAAGGCCCTTGCGCGGGTGCTCCAACGAGGACTAGTGGAGAGTGGCGACTCTCCGATACCTCAGCAAAACATCACTGCGTTCTTCTTGCTCTCATCATTTACATTCTAGCATTTACTTTGAGCATTTACATTCTTAGAATTGCCATGCTAGAATAGGATTGGAACTAGGTTGTAAAACTTTTATCCGGTAGCTCTCTAGAACACACCTAGGCACAAGGGGTTGAATTGGAGCTTATAGGTTGCTTAAATTTTAAGAGAAGCCCAATTCAACCCCCCCCCCTCTTGGGCATCTTGATCCTTTCATTAATAGTGGTTTTTTTGTATTACGTAACTGTACAATGCCAAGGCGTGGGAAAGCTAGTAAGCCAAGGTAATCTCTTATCATCCTATTTATATTATGTTTTGATTAATGTGCAACACATGAAAATCTAGGTTTAGGGTATAATGTTATTTGGTTTTGGTTATTTGAATGAGAAATGTTTTAATTGTAGCTATGCTCGGACGACCGGGAGTCCTTACATCCTAAAGCCGCTTCCTATCGGTGTTCCAAGACCCATGTGTTTTTGTGGTGATGCTTGCAAGGTAGAAATTTCTGAAGATGAGGAATCCTATAAGCAGAGATATTGGATGTGTTCCAATTTTGCATGGGAGCCTACGCCGCTACAACATCGCAGTAAATTTATTGTGAGATTTTTTTTGTTGTGCATTACGCATATTATGTTATATGAAGCATGATTCTTTTGTAACAATCTTTTTTGTTGCAGACCCCTCCACCGTTGTGTGATTTTGAGCAGAGGATTGACAATGAGATCAAGGAGTCAGACAAGCAGCTTCTACAAGGCCTGAAGGAGTGGGATGCGGAGTGTGCGGAGATATTGGAGAAGAGACGCAGAGAGGAGGCTCTACAGAAGGAGCACAAGGAAGAGGAGGAAAGGAGGCGTGTTGCTGCATACACAGAGGAGAAGGAGAACAAGCTTGAGCGTGTGCGCCGAGCGAAGGCAGTGATGGAGGAGAATCCCGATGCCCAGAGGAAGGAAAAGTGGTCTCGTTGCACTTAGTAGTTACATTACCTGCTAGTTCTATGTTTGGTTCATTAATAGTATTGTTTACTATTGGACTTTGCAATGTGTTACCATGTAATGCATTTTAGGAATGTGTTATTTTATTTCTATCTAGAATGTTATTGGACCTGTCACTTTGGTTAATGGTTTCGTTTTTAGTACTCATTATATTGAGTTGATTATTTTAGAGTCAATGAAATGTATCGAAGTAGTTGAAATGGAAGTTAACGAACTAGCAGACAACATAACTCATAGCACACAACACATGTAATGGCATGTCAAAACATGCACCAAACTAGGGTACAGAGGTCTCTAGACTAAACCAAACATGCCTTAGGTAATTCAAGTAATTAACAAGCACATGAAATGGCATGTGAGAATATGTACCAAACAAGGGTACATAGTTCTTTTAACTAACCCAATCGACGTCATGTGTGGCAGCCATTTCCTTTGCCCTGTCAAGATGTTTCTTAGCTTTAGGTGCCCATTTCTGATTATTACTTCGTAGTGCCAAAGCTTGAGCGTGTCTATAGTTAAACCATGCAACTAACCTATAAAAGGTAAATGATACAATGGCATTGACAGGCATGGCACGTATACCCTTCAGCACGCTGTTAAATGACTCAACCATGTTGCTAGTCTAAAACTCGTACCTCCATCCACCATCGTCATATGCTCTTGTCTATTTCTCTAGTTCTCTCATCAATCCTCTTAGCCACTGCCTACCTTCTGCGTTCGTTACCGTTCGTAGCTGCTCCAACTTCTCCTTGAAGAATTTAACCTCAAGCATGTGGGCAACCTCCTCGAAAAGAGGAAAGTTGTCCTTGGTTCCATCCTTCCGAAGTAAATTCTCTGCAAGGTACCGAGTGCACCAACGGTGGTGCAAAGGTGCATACCTCGGAATCTTCTCTTGTACGGCACTGAGTATGCCTTGGTGTCTATCAGATATGACACCAACCTCCCTATGAGGGCCAACGACATATATCCTAACAAGCCGCATGAACCATCCCCAACTGTCTTTGTTCTCTCTCTCCACAAGAGCAAAAGCTAAAGGAACCAATATGTTGTCCGCATCACAGGAAATGGCTACCAAAAGTGTGCCCATGTACTTGCCAAGCAAAAAAGTACCATCAATGGATAACACTAGACGACAATGCCTGAAGGCCTCAACGCACTAAGGAAAGCACCAAAATGCTCGGAAGAATATCTGCCTCCCGTCCTTCCATTCATTCGGCTTCGGGATATACTCATAGTGCTTGCTTGGATTTGCTACTTTCATTGCATTGAACATTGCTGGCAATTGTTCATACCCCTCCTCCCAGTCCCCATATATCATCTTCCAGGCCCGTTGATTCGCTCTCCATGCCTTACCATGCTTTATGTCATACTTAAAATTTTCCTAGCCATGTCCATAATTGTCCTGACCTTCAAGTTTAGCCGTTCCTTCAAAGTTGTGTACAATGCTCTGGCAATGAGGGTAGAGGTCAACTGCTGGTGCTTCTATTGCAGATCCGTCTGAGCACAAGTGTGTGGACCAACAATTCTGGTGATCTTGAACTTCCCTGTGGCCTTTTGTTTGCGAGCACAGACCCTCCAATTGCAATCTGACATTTCACACACCACCGTGTAACGACGCTCCACATAGGAGTGCCTCATCTTGAAAGGTCTTTTACGTCTCACAGAATAGTCCTGTAACCACCTCCTTAAAGCGGGCAAGTCCTTGAAGACCATGCTCTTCTGAATCTCCACACTATCACCTGGCTCAGGAGCCTCTACCAACTCATCATCTCTTCCTTCACCATAAGCATTTTGTGAATGACTGAGGGAGCTGAACTTAGGAATGAGTGGATCACGATCAGGACAAAAACGTCTAATGAGCTCCATTTCTTGTTCACTCAAATTTGGAACGGGGCGGTCATCATCAGAATGAACGGCCCTTGTTGTGCCATAAGGCTCCTCATCATCCATAATGTCAACATCCACGCTGTTATAGAGGCTATAAACCCTGGGTCCATGTTGGTTGATGGACGAACAGGAGCACAACCATCATTATCAGGATTGTCTCCTGCATTTAAACCTGAAACATGGCTACCATTGAGACAAGGAAAGTAATGAAGAATAAGAAAAAACAAAGTGTTCAGGGTGCACTTATTAGGATGATTCTGGGTCAAAGGAATCTCCTGAGGGGTAGCAAAACCATCATCACGGCTACATGAGGCACGTACACTAGGACATACACCAACCTCATTCGGACCGGATTGAGCATCAGGCACCACAACCACATCCTCCCCATCCACCTTGCGGTTGGCTAACAGAGGCTCACGGATTGGCATATTATCTCATTCTGGCAACAACCCATGTGGGGGTGAATGTCCATTATGGGATGCATACCCATGAATGGAGAGATTATTGGACAACTTCCGCACTACCAGATCCAAACACTGAAAGTCATTCTTCATGACAGTTTTCACATATTTGTCCCACTAAGCCTCTGATGCAATTGGGACCAACCGCCTAAAAATATGGCCCGATTTACCATAGTGAAGTACCCCCTCAACTGAGATGTCATCCTCATTTGCATTGCACTTAAGCTCATCACGAGCACTGCTAAGAACCTCATAAAACAGTGGCTGATCATCGAACATGAGAGGAACCCTTAGCATTCCAACAAAACTAACATTCCAAAATTCATCTTCCTCCACACTTCCTCCATAAAAAAGGTTCACTATGTTGTCCATCTGGTTGGTTTGCAAAACACCAAAGATATTACTGGTCTAATACACTATAATAACTAACTAATATAACTACATAACTATCTAACTACCTACTCTACATTACACTAAAATCAGTTTAATAATACTAGCCTGTACTAACAATCAAACCCAGCTAATATAAAATTGATAGTGACATTGCAAGGCACATGCCATCCACTATGGATTCCACAATATTTCATGTGCTCCATAGAAACATATTTGTAATCCTACTTCCAAACTAATTATGCCTTAAAAATATGGCATACTAAAACTCTTTTTTGCAGGCAATTTCAAAATATTAATGAACTTATTTTGATAACAGTTCTCAAACAAAATTCATAGCTATATATACAAGGCAATTTTCGCAAAATGTACGGTGTCAAATCTTCAAATGCAATTTCTTAAATTCAAAATTTTTACTTAAAAGTTCAATCAATTTACCTGATCAGCTTAAATCAGATGGCAGAAGAGGTTGGGAGATGGCCCAGCGCAAGACCTGGTCATCCACACCGGATGGCCTTGGGGGAGGGGCTGCCGCAAGGCGCAGCCAACGGCGCCCCGTGGCTGGCCGGCGTCCCCGACCCCGCTGCTGGCCGGTGTGCCCAGCTTTTGGGCGCCCCTTGCCGAACGACAACGGCGCGGACAGAACAGAGTCGTATGGATGATTTCGCCCTCTGCACCGCAAGGGCGTGCGGCCAGGCTTCGGGCGACGGTGCCCTGTGCACCGGAGACGGAGAGGAACGCGGGTGGGCTTCGGGTGACTAAGGCAGGGACGCAAGCTCCGGGTGAAGAGAGGAACACGAGCTCCGTGCGGAACAGGGGCGCGAGGGACGGAGAGAGGGACGCGAGCTCCGAGCGGCCTCTGTAGGGGATGCTGGACGAGGGCGCAAGAGCTCGGAGAGAGGGACGCGGCCTCTCGGCAGCGGTGGCAGAATCAGGCGCTGGGATTGGGAATTGCCTGGGCGTTGACCGTTTACGTTCAATAAGTCGGCGCTAAGATCTGTGGCTCTGAGCTCGGCGCCAATATCTGCGCTCCGAGCTACCAGCCACGTCATCGCCACATATGGTGCCAGCTTGTACGCGAGTGAACACCTCGGAGCCAAGATCTACGAGACGTGTAACCTTGGAGCCACATTTCCTGGCGCCGATCCACTGGGTCCAAACATGAATTTAAGTTTCACAGGGAGGCCAAATGTAATTTTTTTTCAAAAAAAGGGGCCAAAAAATAAAAAATTGGGGTAACAGTAACAGTTTTCTTGTTTTTCTTCTTCTCTGCGGTGTGAGGTGTGTTATGTTTTCATTTGTAAAGGTTCGTTTTTTCCTCCCCTTCTAATAGATTTGCTCAGCAATTCTCTTGCTGAGTTTTTGTAAAAAAAAAGTTTTACCCTTTCTCTATTTTCCTAACTAGTTCTTGGCCCACAAAATTTTAGTACTGGCCCATAACTTATGTTTTTTCTAGATATCTCTAATTTATTAACCCTTATTATAATTCTCCGTAAAATTTCTCAAAAAGAAAAGAAAGACCATATTCTATCATAAGCAATTAAGCATGTACTCCATTCCAATTATACAGAGATTTTGGCTTTTTTAGACATAATTTTAATTATGCACTAAGATATATACTATGTCTAGATGCATATCAAAAGCAGTGTATATAGAAAATCCAAAACGTCTTATAAATTGGAATGTGGGAAGTAGCATATAGCACTGTGCCCAATTGCCAGACTCATTGTCATAACAAAATCCAACCAAACAGTGTGAACTGTTGAGAACTCTTTTTATACAAGAAAGCCTCTTGCAAATACAATAATACAGTTATAAAACTAGAGAGGATACAACCATCATGGCTGCTTGTGTTATTCACATAATTCATCAGCAGTTCAATATCGTACTGGACATCCTATCTGATGATAAGACTTCATCGATTAGTTATCAGACGATATTTATTTACCAGACACACAACTCATAAACACAAAAAACGGCTGTACAAGAGCTTGGTTGCCACTTGACAGGAAAGAGAAGGCAAAAAGGATAACTAACTAGGAACTGTTTATGTCAGATTTCGCAGAGAAATTGTCCACAAAAGATCTGCATCAGATTCTACAGTTACCTTCTCCGACTGCACAATGTTGGATGTGCTTATCATGCTCCCAAATCTCATCTTTGATTCACCTGGAAGCGGGGAAAAGAATCAATACTACCTTTGATCTTAGTGGTCCAAATATAAATGAAACAAAACAAAAACCCTACTCTGTTCATGTACATCCCCATGAAAACCGAGAGGAAAACTGATCATTATGGAATTAAATGCTTATGTAAATGTCAGCAAAGAGTATTTCATTTTGCACTAGATTAATATTTCATGAATGAACTTGATAATATATGTACTTCATTTTATTTCGTCCATTAAGTCTTCAGTGTTTCCACACAATATACACTAATTTGATTTGTTAGATAAGTCCACTAATCCGTGCAGTTGAATCCAGAACTTCCACAAGTTTATGACCAACAGAGCACAAAGAAATTTACTTAGATTCCATTTCAGGCCAGTAGTTGTGGTGCTTGTTGATGGTGCTCCAACAGGAAAAAGCCCACAATGAGGTCCTTCAACAGACGACTCAATATAGAGCTCATGGCGATGTGTTCTCGGAAGAAGTCGAATCAAGCAATCATCTGATAGGAGGACAATCCTCATGTCCGAAAACAGATACAGAACATTGATATTTGCCGCCTCATGATCAAACCTACCACCTAGTGCTCCAGTAACAAGAACACAGAGCTACAGTGTTTGATGGAAAAAGTAAGTTCCAGTGCCGATGAATTTTGTACAGATGTGAGTCTAATATTGATAGAAAATATCAACAAGTAGGAAAAAGAAATAAGAGAAGTATCAAGACCAAATAATACGATTGCTACTTACATTGGGTTTTTCATGATCAGGCGTACGATGATGGATACGGGAAATACATTTGTGTAGATCTGTTGTCTCCTGGTTATGTGACTTATCAGAAATTTTGGATCCCTGAAAATAAGAGAAGTTTACCAAAACCATGACATCCTGATAACGCAGTATGACATTTAGAAGCTCATTTCAGTTCAAGTATGCAATAGATAGATAAAATCATTTTTTTGTTTGAACATAGTAATTAGAAAACAGAAAAATTGTTGACATATAACCAAAAGAAATGACATTTCCTCCAGAGTCACCAAGCAGAGGATCCTAAGGTGTACATAACGATAAAACAAGCTTCCATTCAGAGGATTTCAAAGTTCTGCAGTTAATATAGCAATTTGATTGAAGAGTCACTCATTCACAATGACCGATGGGCTCCTTGAGAAGTTAAGGATTAGTATTTTGTTTCCAAATAAGATGCCATCCACATTAGTCAGTTGCCTGGCGCAAAGTTGATTTTAGTTTTTTTTTTTGCTGTCCATGAGTACAATGGTGCATTAAAAGGTGTTACGGTAAGTGATAGTACTACTGCATGTGCAATTCTTACGGGGGTTACCACTAGCTTAACATCCAGTGTGAACTGATTGCAATGCAGAAACCTGACTAGAATGATTGGGTAAACAATGTAGAAAAAGAGAGCGCAAGTAAAGGAACCTGACTGGAGTAGAACAGTTTTACTTCAGGTCTGATAGAATCCATGTCCCCCTCAATTATTTCTGGAATATACCTGGATAATAGAAATTAATTATGATATTAGGTAAGATGAATCCTAAAAAATTAATGTTTTCCTGTTTCACTGGGGAGAGCAGAGAACAAGCATATTGTTATGTGGCAGTTAGGATTGAGAGGGCTGAGATGGGGAAACAGCGGCTAATGGTGTGCTACAGTACCCGCGGGTACTGTTCATGCTGATGTTGTGGTGGTGGCTAGGGCTGCGAGGGCGAGAGAAGGCCGGCCAGGGGCCTTGCCCACGGCTGGGCAAGAGAGAAGGGTTTTATTTTTTAATTCTTGCTTAAAAGGATTGATACATCTCCTCTCCTTATATAGAGAGGTTTAGATGACTTACAAGCAAGGCTTACTTGATCCCTAAGCAAACAACTCTTATCTCTATTTAACCCTAACATTAATGGGCTATGGCACCAGCCCAGGCCCAATAGGTCCCTTACGTACTCTAACACTACACCCCACCAAGACATGCAGCTCGTCCTCGAGCTGCAACCTAACCAACTTATAATGATGACTCGACTTGACACAAACCTAACACTTAAAAACAAGCCTTTTACATCTTGGCTTATTTTATTATTCCTAACCTGAAATGGACTAGGACACTTTATTTGTGACCCCTGCACGTAAGGTGGACACCATCTGCATGCTGGACCTATACGTGTATAACCTGGATCCCATGGACACCATCTGAATGAAAGGGCTGCATGAGTGTGGCCCCCAGGAAGTGGTCGCCACAGCGACCAGCGAAGACGCCCTCGTGGTGGCCGGTAGAGAAATGTGGAAACGCTAGGCAGTGTGCTCCCGCCGGTGACCCCATGCCTTCTCCCCGCTGCATGGCTGCTGGTCTGCATCGTAGAGAGGAGAGTGGAAGGCTTTCGATGGAGAACGACGAGGGGAGTGCCTCTAGTACCGCTGCCGAAAGCTTTGAGTTCGCCACCTGCGTGGCAAACAGCATGCCCACCGCCCGTGGGGACAACCACAGGCCCAAGATCCCCGACACAGCGGACAAGATCAAGGTCCTCTACGCGGTGAAGAGCAACTTGGAAGAGCTGCGAAGGGGTGCAGGGTTGAATCAGTTACAGATCGCACATCACCCACACCCGCCAACGAGCGAGGAGGCCGCGCGTGTTGGTACCCCTTATCCTATAATTGTAAACATCATTTTAATAAATAAAATAAATAGATGGTAGGGCTTTGAACTAACCTTTCCACAAGTTTTGTTGCAAATATCAATTTCAAGTATGACACGTGGAAAGGCGCAAAAGACACGAGAAAACGCACTTCAAGAAAGCATATTCAGAAAAGGCGCAAATCAAAGATAAATGGAAAAGCCCACCGAAACACCGAACTGGATCCATTGGATCCATCCGTAACCACGGGAAGGATCAGGGCCCAGAGACGAACCGACCACGCGAAGGCGGTGGCCAGGGGGGCCCACCAGTGGTGCGGCCGCACCCTGGTGCGGGCGCACCCCCCGTGGCGGCAACTCGGTCCCACCTTTTTCAGGCGGTTGCATGGCAGCATGCATCGGACGGTTTCACCTCCTACCAAATTTAGATCGCCATGAACCGTCCTTGTTGGGCTATAAATAGATGGCTCCACACCATTCAACACACACACCATATTTGGAGCAATACACCTCACATTTCTACACTTGTTCTTTAGTTTAGATTCAGTAGTAGAGCAAGGCAAAGCTAGCAAGGAGAGCTTGTCTCCTTGGAGGATCTTAGAGCTTCTTGGTATGAATACAATTCAGTTCTCCTCCATGAGCAAGTTCTTATCTTATTTATATGATTATGCAATTGAATTAGAGTATAGTTGTGTTCATATCTTGTTCATAGTATATGAACTAGTTCTTAGTTCTTGTGCTATGTTCTTGATGTGTTCATCCTTGTTCTTCATCGTTCATCGAATTAGTATGAATAGACAAAGGATTAAGATTGGGGTAACAGTTCGTTGGGCTCTGATGGCCACTCTTAGCCGAGCCTGTCAATCCGAAGGGTTGGGGTCCCGGGAGGCTAGGAGGCGTTTTCAATTACATGGGCGAGGTGCTCGGGTATGCGGAGATCAGCGGATGCGCGGGTATCTTTCGGGTAGAGGGGTAGGTGGCAGGGTAGTGACAACCCTGTCATCCCTGGTATTCCTCCACGATCAGATATTCCGGTAGGAGTTCTGTAAAGTCCCTATCGGCTGGATGTCCAGCTGTGGGGATCTCCCCAGAGCCTCAGACTTAGTTCTAACTCTGGTTATATTGATTAGATGTTCTACTAACAATTCCTTGCATAGTTATATAAGATCAATGCCGGCTCAAGTAGTTGTTCTTTATTTCTTTTATTTCCTTATTTTCTCTTTATTCCTTGAGGTTGCCCAGATGAGTGTGTCCACTATCCATATTTTAAGAGCCTGTCGTGACCCCTGAATAGACTATGTCTACCTATGCATCTCAATAAGTGATCATGCTACAAACCAAACTAGATGCATTTGTTACACCCTCCTACGGGATTAAATACGATAACCCTTGAATACTCACAGGTTGAAATGCTACAATGATAGTTCTGTTCGCTTGCAGTTTTATTCTTTATATTCATGAACTATTGATTGGCGTACCTAAGTACCGTTACTTAAGATTGTAAACTCTGTGCATTTATCTAGCGCCGTGCTACAGCTTTGCATATCGTAAGTAAGGATGGTTAGGATGGCCAATCCGGCATTCCTAATTATTGTTACCAGATTGCACTGCTAAGGCTGGCGCTGTTAAAGGACTTGGGTTATCTCTCTGACGTAACGATAGTTATGGTATACCAACACCTGACATTTCTGGTGCCATTGCTAATGATGGATTTATAGTCTATCTTTAGTAGTGACGCTAAGAAATGCCAACAACGCGCAGCAGCCTGTAGACGCACCACCACCGACTCCTGGCGGGTAAGCATCTTCCCCGTCGGCTCCATCACGATGTCCGTCCGCTGCTCGATCTGTTGCGACTTCTCGCCCCTGTCCTGGATCTGTTGGACTGGTGGTGCCATGGCCGTGGGCTGAAACGACTAGACCAGCCCCGCCACGGTGGCCTGTATCGCCGCCATGGAAATTTGCATCGCTGCCATGTTGCGCGACAGCTCAGCGACCACCCCCGCAAGAGAGTCAAGCGTAAGCGGTTAGTCGGAAGACGCGGAGGAGAGCTCCAATGAAGCTGAGTGCGGCGGCGCAGCTATGACGGCTGGGGCTACGGAGGAGGCTGGCGGCTGCATGGAAGATGGAAGGGGGGCCTGACATCTCCGATACCAGATGTTATGTGGTTGTTGGGATTGAAAGAAGATTGTTGAGGGGAGCACAGGCGGCTATCGCGCTACAGTACCCACTGCGCCACAGTACCCGCGGGTACTGTTCATGGGCTAGGCCTGTGAGGGCACGAGAGGGCCAGCCGCAAGGCCTTTGCCCACAGCCGGGCAAGAGGGAAGGATTTTTCCTTCTTAATTCTTGCTTGATTAGATTGATACATCTCCTCTCCTTATATAGAGAGCCCTACTTGACTTACAAGCAAGGCTTACTTGACCCCTAAGCAAGCGACCCTTATCTCTAATTAACCCTAACACTAATGGGCTATGGCACCAGCCCAGGCCCAATAGATCCCTTACGTACTCTAACAAATATATAAACAGTTTAGTATACGAACCCTAACTAAAATGACATTAAAGTATGAAAAGCAATCATGTATGCTAGAATCAAGCTAGAGTCATAACATACAGGCTTCCAGAAATAAACACTAATAATCAAAGTTCATTTTCTGCTCTAACCAGTTACCAGAAAATAAAGATGTAGGAAGGCACAGGCGGGGACTGACGGCAAGCAGACGTATCAAATGCTGCCCCCAATGTGCACAGGGTGTAACGTTGGGAGTTGGCATAAGGAAAGAACAGAGATCGTGCAGCACGGGAGGACCGGCGGCGCAGGTTGGAGAGAGCTAGCGCAGGAATTGGGAGAATTACACCTCACACCCATTGAGGGGGGAGGGGGCTGCCTTTGAATACAACTTGGAGAACAAGTAGGATTACAATCATGATCTATGCATATCTCTAAATTCTCTAATAAAAGACTTCAACTTCTGTGCTTCATTAGCGAGGGATCTGCAATCATCTAATAGCACTTGATAGTAGGACGTATGTGTATTTGACATGAAAAATGTATTTAAAAATTCTTGGGATGTACAACTGCCAGTAATGCTTAGGCACTTGGCATATAGATTGAAGGCTTCAAGCAAGAGCCAGAGGTATCTCCCATCTATTCCGCAACAACCCCCATAAAGGTCGCTCCCCACCACATATTCAGCCATTCTGATTCACTGGGACAAGGGAGCCTATGATATCCTTCTTTTTCCTAAATAAATGTTCAATAAGATCTAGAAAGAACTTAACCTGCCACACGACTTAAGCAAACCCAATGAAACTCAACTGTTTAAGAAACAAAATCCATCTAACCATCACAACTCACCATCAAGGCAATAAGATACTAATCCACGCTAGCTATTTTTTGCATAAGGCACAACTATCCAGTGAAGAAACCTATTTCGGAGTAAATGACAACCATTTTTTAACATCAATAAAAATGGCAACATATGGCAGTTCCTATTATAATAAGAAGATCTTAAGAATGTTGAAAACTCAATAAGCACTTCAGTATGAAATGATGGAGAAAAAACTTCACTTATTTCTGGTGCTTTTTTTGTCTTCATCATTGGTCATCTGATACATCTCATCAAAAATATGATTAGCTCCTCCATCAGCACAGATCCTCAAGTTTGCTGTTCTACATCAAAATGCAAAGGTGTTTTAAGGGTACTTTCCTACAAAAAGTATAAAAGGGAAAGACAAATGAGCTATATCTAGTTACCATGATCCCAGAGTCGAGGCATGAATCGTGGAAGTTGCTGGTTTAGAACAACTAAAGCATAGTTCTTGACTGGTTTGTTGACAGGTTGATGCAGTTTCGGAAGAAGGAAACTCGAAGAATGCATTATTACATCCATACTGCGTACTGTGCGCCACAACATCTTGACCTTTGAAGGGGTACCTCAATCAAGGGCAAATCTAACACTGTCTTTGCTGCCAATACCTATGTACGAAAGCCAACTGTCATTGATGCCAATGCCATTATATGACAATCATTTTTTCTTCTGTGCAGTACTGCTCAAAAAAAGGGTCTCTTATGTTTCATAAAAGGGTCTGTCTTGAGATGTGGGACTCTAGGTATTAATAGGTTTTTAGTCAAGTATCCAACAAAACTGCACTGCACAAATTGATTGACTCTGAGGCAACGATAACCACATATTTTAAGCAGTAACATTTAGTTACATCTAGATATTTCATTCCATTATCTAAGAAAAAGAAGAAGAAAAATACGCCTGTGCCCCCAGTTAAGGAATTCAATTGGTGTAGGATTTTTCAGTGTAACAGAATGGGATAGATTCTTGTTGCGCTTACTCATCTTGAGCATTATTCTTTTGTTTATTCCATCATCTAAAAAAAGTTGAGGTAACGTTTGCTTGCACCAAGACCTATGTTCCCATGGCATTCATATAAATAGTTTAGTAATACTAGCTAACTATCGTGACTATACCCTGATTACTCCTTTTGCTTTCGTACTAGCAAATTCAGACTCTGGAGAACTCCACTGCAGAAACGACATCTTCATCAGTACTACCTTACATTCGTTGATTAGAATGCCAAAATCTCCCCAAAAGGAGAACTTCCCTCCGTATTGATGTGGGGATTATTCTTTAGAACACCCAGCCAAAGAATAACCTGAAATTCTGCACCTCCCCGCCCAAATTCGACACCATATGCCTGGAACTACTCCGCAATCCCGGTGAGATCGATTTGACACAGCAGCTGTAACCCCGGCAGGCACCAATATCGATTCGCAAGGACTGGACTCGTCCTTCGGAACCCAGAATCAAAGAAACTCAAGGACAACAGAAGCAGCCCCGAGAAGGAAATGAAAGGAGAGACCTCACGTACGACATCGCAGGCAACCGCAATCGGCGCAGGAAACACAGAGGCGCATGCAGATCTCACCTGAGGACTGACGCAGAGGCGCCGAAGAGGGAGGACGAGGCTCGGCTCGGAGCTGGCCAACCCGCCGCTGTACAGGCAGAGAGACGGAGGAAGAATAAAAACGGCAAAGGTCTCGGCTGCCGGTATGACGGTGCGTCGCTTTCAGAATTCAGAAGTTTGTTGTAGCCGCTCGATGTGCGAGTGTGCGATGGATGGACGTGGACTGTTCTCACGGGCGCCGTCAAGCGGGACCACCACAAAAAGTTAATTAGTACTAGATCCTAACATCAAATGACAAACAATCAGTTATATATCATTTAGTCTTAGACAAAACGATCACTTAAACAGGTAAAATGGTCATTTAAATAGAAGGTTAAACAAAAACACCATACCATTGTTAGTGTTTAGAAGTTGAGTACAACGAGCTAAATGACCGTTTAGAGTTTAGACGAATAATGATAGAAGCATAGGAGATAAGAAAAGATAATAGGAAGACTAATGCTAAATAATATAGATCACATTGTTGGAGATTAATTCAGATGGATTAAACAAGAAAAACGTTGATTTTCAATTAACTAGCTAATTAGAGTGTGTGGTAGGGGACAAACTGATGTTTGATAGGCAATAATAAAAATAAAAGATATGAAGAAAATATTAGAAAGATCTAAATTCTATTTTTATAAAAAACTATTAGAGATTAATATGAAATAAGAATAAAAATCTTGGTACAGATAATATCATTAACTAGCTAATTAGATAATTAAACATCTAATCTATAAGGTGTATTAAGAGAGTTATGGGAAGGTTGGGGGTGCCAGGCCCCCCTCAGCCCCCCCCCTTCCCTCCGCCACTGCCGGGGACAAGGCTCTTTTCAGATCTTGGAAATCTTCAAAGCTCAACTCAACGTCCCTTTTTTATGGAAATCATCATTATTATATGTTGGAGTATTTGGAAGGTGAGAAATGATCTCATTTTTAGAGGTGTGCAAAATTATCTTCAAAAAGACCTTTGGCTTAGGCCCTGTTTAGATACACCCAAAAACCCAAAACTTTACAAGACTCCCCATCACATCGAATCTTGCGGCACATGCATGGAACATTAAATATAGATAAAAAAGATAACTAATTGTACAGTTTACCTGTAAATCACGAGACGAATCTTTTAAGCCTAGTTGCTCCATGATTAGATAATGTTTGTCAAATAAAAACGAAAGTGCTACAGTGTCAAAATCCAAAAAGTTTTTGGATCTAAACAAGGCCTTAGTTACGCTTCGTGCGAAGAAGAAGTACTCACCTCTCATATCTATATGGCTAGAGCTTTTTGTATAATTCTACCCATCTTCTTCCTCTCTTTCTTTCTCTCTTAATTTTCCCCTGTTACTTCTAGTTAGCTGTTAGCTGTTAGCTTTTGCTTTTCTTTTCTTTAAACTTCTCATGTACTCTTTTTGTTCGTTTTTTATAATAAATTTTAGTAGGGGCACAAGTCCCTCCTGTTTCCTCAAAAAAAAATAGGTTCTGTGTTTTTAATAGACGACAATTCACTAGTAAAGAAAAAATATCAAAGGTAACGGCGTTTGTGCTTTTGGTGTGCTTTCGGTGGTAAACGACGTTCTTATTAATAAAAAAATTATCAAATGACTCGAAAAGTGACTTGATGACATGTGCACATTTGTCTATTGTAGTATTATGGAGGCACTTCAGATCTAACACTCACTCGCCTAATTCCTCAGATTCAGTGATCACCCTCAACACTTCAAAGTGCTTTCACTGATGCTGACTGTGCTGGGTGTATAGATGACCGACGATCAATCGGTGGTTTTACAATATTTTTTGAAATATTTTTTGGCCCTAATCTTATTTCATGGAGCTCTCGCAAGCACCCACAATCTCTCTATCATTGACAGAGGTAGAATACAAGACATTGACTAATAGCTAGGATGGCTGAAGCTACTTGGATTCAATCATTGCTCAAAGAGTTGTGCATCTATCAACCAATAAGACCACCCATATTACGGTGTGATAATCTTGGAGCCACCTATCTTAGTGCAAATACGGTCTTTCATGCTCGAGCGAAGCACAATGAAGTGGATTTTCACTTTGTAAGAGAAAAGGTTGCAATAGGGAGCACTAGAAGAAAAATTGATATCCACCGCCAATCAAGTTGTTGACATCTTCACCGAAACCAGCTACAAAACAGTTGATGGAGAGGTGTAGAATAAGCACCGAACCATCAACTGTTTTGTCTCTCCAGCTACAAACCGTAGTAGAAATGATGAGTACGTGGATAAATTTTTTAATGCTTTGCTAAATCGGATGATTGAATTTGAAATGCTTCCATGTAGCGGTTGAGGGATCTAGTCGTTTTCAAGTAGGCAGAGCGGAATGCCAAAGTAAGCGAAAACGATGTCAGAATTTTAAGAAAGGCTATATGGGCACCCTCAATTCGGAAAAGTATTGGCTCAAATTACACCCGATCTCTCCTATGCTCTAATATATAATAGTGAAACAATTGCAACTTCTGTACACGTCACGCATTCATGCTCTCTGCTTTCAGTAGCCTGGGAAAAGCGGCGGCGGCGGTGACTGGTACTTGGTTCCTCGTACTGGTACGATGATAATCGGTGGCGGTGGCGGCGGCGGCGGCGATGCTCTAGGTGGTGGTGGCGGTGATGGCCACCCACATTGTTGGACCCTGGTACAATCTACAGGTTGGCTGACGACTTGTGTACACTCATCTGCACCCCTCTGCATGGGCCTTGATTGTCCCATGCAGTTTCCATCGTCATGAAACGACTTCCCGTCGTCCGCTGTGCTGCTGCACTCGGCGGCCTCGCTCGTGAAGAAGTTGTATGAGACCGAGAGGTTCGCCAACGCCGGCAGCTTGCAGACACCACTGGGCACATCTCCGGTGAACCTGTTACGCGACAGGTCCAGCTGCTCGACCTTGGACAACCCTGCCAGCGTCGGCGGGATCGAGCCTGTGAGAGCGTTGTCGCTCACGTCGAACACCGTGGCATTGGTGAGGAGCCCCGTTTCGACAGGCAGGCAACCAGTGATGCTGTTGTTGATGAAGATGAACTGGTCCAGCGTGGCGGCGGCCTCGCCGATGCTCCGGGGGATGCAGCCGCCGAGCTGGTTGTTGGCGAGCACGATCACCGTCGCCTTCGTCTTGCCGATGGTCTCCGGGATGCCAGAAGTGAACCGGTTGTTGTTGAGGAAGATGGCGTCGTAGGGCTTGAGGAAGAGCTCCGGCGGGATGGGGCCGTCGAAGTCGTTGAACCGGATGTCGAGGTAGCTGAGCTTGCGGACGCCGAGCACGGCGGCGGGGAAAGGACCCACGAAGCGGTTGTTGCTGGCGTCGAGCTCGTAGAGCTCCGTCATGTTCGTGATCTCCTCCGGGATGACCCCGCAGAAGCGGTTGGAGTTGAGGTGGAGCACGGCGAGGTCGGACATGAGGCCGATCTCCTTGGGCAGGTGGCCCGCGACGTCGGCGGCGTTCATGTCGAGCGACGCCACGGCGCTCTCCGACGCGTTGTGCAGCGACGGCACGCAGGAGACGCCGTTGTAGGCGCACACGTCGGGGCCGACCCAGTTGCCGGTGAAGTTGTTTGGGTCGGAGTAGAGCGCCTGCTTCAGCGCGTGCAGCGCCCTGTGCGCCACCAGGAGGCGCGGGTTGTTGATCTTGATGTCGATGGCGATGTCGATGTGGACGTGGTCGTTCGGGTGCGGCTGCTCCTCGAAGGCGGCCAGCTGAGGGTGGGCAATGGCGGCCGCCTCGTCGGTGGTCAGCGACAACGACGACGAGGGGAATAATAGGAGGGTGGCGACGATGAGTGACATGAAACGAATAAGGGTAGTGCCCATCGTCAGAAATGCATGCATGGATCATCAGCCTTGACCGAAGCCAATAATGTCCGGTGGAGGAAGTAAGGAGCAGGAGAGAGAAAATCCATAGCGAAATGTGTGGCAGTGAAGGTTTTTGTATATGCATGAGAATGCTTGCTTAGAGTAGTTTGGATGGTCGGGAGGATTAAGAGGAATGAAAGTCGGTTCTGTTCTGTGTTGCTTATTGGGTTGCCAAAGAAGATAAAACAGCTGATCTTTCTTTTCATTTTGGGACAGTTTTTTTTTTTTTTGAGAACTTGCTTAGCGCGTGTTTCATTAAGGGTGTGTTTAGTTTCCCATAGAATGTAAAATATAAAATAACAAATACTTTAAAATGATGAAATTTTTTGCCAAAATTCACGTCACAATAAAATGGTATTAGTGATGAGGTTGAACATAAATATAAAAGGTACCACAAGCCGGTGGAACGCATGTTGGTTTGATATTTTGGGGTAGCATAGCATAGCATTCAACTTTTAGGTGCAGCCAGAAAGGACGAAAACAGAGAAAGGGTTGCCAAACTAGTTAACTGTGCCCGTGCATTTTGAGAAACACTGAACGCATGAATTCCTAAGGCCTCGTTTAGTTCCCCTAAAATCCAAAAAGTTTTCAAGATTCTCCGTCACATCGAATCTTAATACACATGCATGTAGCATTAAATATAGACGAAAACAAAAACTAATTACACAGTTTGTCTGTAAATTGCGAGACGAATCTTTTGATCCTAGTTAGTTCATGATTGGACAATATTTGTCAAATAAAAACGAAAGTGCTACAGTAGCGAAATCCTAAATTTTTTCACAACTAAACAAGGCCTAAATCAGTTTGTGCATGCCATGATTCGAGAACGTTGGAGCATCATGCCAAAATCGATAACACTTCGGCGAGCTTAGGATTTTGAACAGTTTGTGCAGAAGACGATTCAATAATTTGGAAAGGCGTACCCCCGAAATTTTCAAATGATTTGTTGAGATAGCAGATTTGAATAGTTGAAATTGTCACGAAAGTTGACTGCTGAGACTTGCTGAGTGTGACCCCCGTGAATCCTGAATTGGGCCTTGCCGGAAAGTACCTAAAGCCCACCTGACATCACCTAAAGCTCACCCGACGAGATAGCCCTCCACCGAGGCCGTTGAGCGGCGACGTGGTCATACATACCGCGTGCCACCAACTCCATTGCTGGACTGCAGTTCAGAGTCGAAACAGAAATATGGGTGGAAATGAGGTCAGTTTGCGTGGCCCTTTGTTAGCAAAGCAACCGCTAAGAGTTGTCGTGTTTCTGAATTTGGAACCTCTAGAACCATGGGTCCATGACTATGCTGACTACTGTATGTCAGATTGCTTGGTGAGACTTGAAGGATCGACTTATACTTAGAGAGGAACCCACGTAGCAAGACCGATCAATGCATTAAGCTGCTCATTGTCTTGTTTCCTAGACAGTTTTAGATACTTATTATTATGTGGGCACGTGGCTCAACCTCACTGTCTCTGAGCAGAAAGGAAACCATTTAACTGAACAGACCGAGCTTATCTAAAATCAAACGCGCCCAGCTTTGGGTCCCCGAGTTCCTTGTTGGCTTGCCTGGCCTGTTGCAGTCAGCAATGCGGCAAGACATGATTTGCACCTGACGACGCTACGTGGTTGGTGCCGGTGGATCAGGGTCAGGGGCGTGAAACTGATGAGAGTGTCATCATCGCCGCGCGCGCGTGCAGCTGAGCTGAAAAGCCTGAAACTGAGACTGAGGCTTGTTTAAATACACCCAAAAACCCAAAACTTTACAAGATTTCCCATCACATCGAATCTTACAGCACATGCATGGAACATTAAATATAAATAAAAAAGATAATTAATTGCACAATTTATTTGTAAATCACGAGACGAATCTTTTAAGCCTAGTTGCTACATGATTGGATAATGTTTGTCAAATAAAAACGAAAGTGCTACGGTGTTAAAATCCAAAAAGTTTTTGGATCTAAACAAGGCCCTAAAAGGCCGCGCGGGCGAACTAATGGCAGACAGCCATAAAGCCCGCAACTAAACCACCATCCCATGAACAGTCGTAGTAAGTATCGTGTTGTATTCGTACTATCACGAAAGCGACGGGGGACCAACCGTGCGGCAACCAAGAGTGCTACGGACGAAACCGTAGCAGTGGTAGTTAGTTCCCAACCACCACCATGCTATGCTATGCTATGCTTGCCCAAGTCCGCAAGTTGGAGTCGCCAACGCCCCATCCATTCATGGTGACAATGCACGCCACAGTCGGTCTATATCGTAAAAACCGTTTGTGCTAACGACCGACCATCCTAATCAGAGCCGCCATCAGTTGCTAATCTCCGGGCAGGAACCCTTTCTCTTTATGTGTGTGTGACAGCGAATTTTTATTTTGCAAACGAGACAGGGCCCAACGGTATGTATTTACTGTATACTAGGCGACATGGTGTCGGTGACTCGAGCTTTCCATTCCCTGGCTTTTTATGAACTGTTGTGCTTTGCTCCCTGCTGGTGCTGGCCAATAGGCTCACGGCTCCGTGCTCAGCTGTCAGTAAAGCTAATCCACTATCCTACGGGCCTTGTTTACCTCCCGAAATGAAAATTTTCGTGACACTGTAGCACTTTCGTTTGTTTGTGGTAATTATTGTCCAACCATAGACTAACTAGGCTCAAAAGATTCGTCTCGTCAATTTCGACCAAACTGTGCAATTAGTTTTTATTTTCATTTATATTTAATACTCCATGCATGTGTCTAAAGATTCGATGTGACAGGTAATCTTGAAAAATTTTGCGTTTTTGGGTGGAAGTAAACAAGGCCTGGCTGAACACGGAGAAGGAAAGCGGATTCTTCTCTTTCTCGGCACTATCACCGGCTGCGGCGTTTATCGCTGACCATTTCGTCACGCCTGCTAATCATGCCAGCCGGCTCGGCTGGTGTGGGGGATTGGTTGAGTATCTAGTCGTTAATCCCAGCTGTCTGCGAATATTTTATTATGGGCACATGAACAACAAGTATCTTTATATTTTGCGTAAAATATTCGTCGGGGAAGGAGCAAAATTCAGTAGCCTTGCTGGAGGGCACAAGCTGCGGCGGATGATGTTATGTGTGACGAACGGGAAATGGGTTGCGTGAGCGTGACAGAGGGTTTATGATTTGATTTCATCCTCACCGAGATTGAATGCGCCACCGCCGCCCATGTGGCGAGCCTGGGACTAGGAGAGAATCAATGGCGCGAAGGAGCAGCAAGGACGACGAAACGAAGGATCAAGGAAGATACCCCAAATCGCGTCCTGTCCTACTACTCCATTACGCGGATGTCGTTTGGTGGACCGCCCAATAAACACGCAATAATTCTCCATCCCGTGCATTGCCGCCAATTGCCATACAAGTAGCAGGTACGTACTACTGGCTAGCTCAAAAGAGCTGAAGCAGCTGTAGAACGACCCCCAGTTTATCACTAGACTACAGGGGGAAGGTTGGTTGGTTACTGGTAGTACTGTTTTGTCACAACTCACAAGATACACTTTACAAATCGTAAGTGGAAGTAGAAGCAAATTGCAATGGAAACAAAATCGTAGACCCAACTGGAATTTTTTTCCTGTTTTTTAAAGAAAAGTGAATTATGGTCGGAAGATATGTTTGCAAAATCATTGGGATTTATCTTGAACAACAAAACTTGTTGACCTCGAGTTGAGAGAAAAAATAAAGGAAAAGGAAATAGTCCAAGGACTGTTCTTCTATTCTTCTGCCCGTTTCGAAATGCCTCGGTAATAATAATAATAATAAAAAAAACTCTAGTTGACCTCGCTTCCTCCAAGGCACGATCTATGGCTGACAGCCGGCAGCGCCCAGCACCAAAGCAAAATTGGCAGACACGCAAGCAGGGCAGGGCAACTGGGCAAGGTCTAGAAGAATTGCAACTTGCTACAGACAAAGCAAAGAATCGCTAGCAGTATACTCCTGCTTGTGAGAAAAATTACGAATAAAGAAACATGAAATCACGGAGCTGGTTGCTGCGACTCGGAACGGTGGCTAGCTTACTTGCAGTCACAATCACACAGAAAATTGACGGGGAAATTAAATCATCATCATCAGTTTGTAGATTATACACCAGTTGCTCATAAATCATGGAATTTACAGGACCAGATCGAGCGAGAAAGAGAGAGGCGAATCCGGGTGGAATCGCGTGGGCGCCAACCCGGCCATCATAACCCACAACCACCACCAATCATTCTTTCTCGTTAAAATCAAACGACAAGAGAAATAAGCAATAGTACGTAGCATACAGGTACTAGTAATCGATTAAAGGGACAGGGAGGGGAAGGAGACGAACAATTTTTTTTTTGTTTTTTTTCCTGTCTCAACCAACAATCAACAACGGCGTGGGATTAACGGATATGAACCTCCTCTTCCTCCTCCCGGTGGACGGCGGCGAGATCATCAGCCGCGGCAGCGCGTGATGGCGGAGCAGCCGCGGGAGTAGGGGTTGGCCTGCCCGCCGGGGCGGCAGTTGTAGTAGGAGGCGCCACGGACGGAGCAAGGCACGTTGTCCCTGCGCAGCGCGCCGTAGCTGAGGTAGCCGCCGCCCTGCAGCACCCGGCGCGCCACGGAGTCGCCGCCGCTGGGGAAGCCGAACTCCTCGTCCTCCCCCGCGCCCACCACGCCGAGGTCCCAGCCCAGGGACGCCGCCGCTGGCACGTCGCCCGACGACGCGCGGGCCAGCGCCGCCAGTGCCAGGAGCATGAGGAGCGGGAGCGGGAGCAGGAGCGCGCGCGTCGGCCTCGCCATCGGCGGCGGATGGGGTGGATGGGGAATGGAGGAGGAGGAGCGGGGCAGGGGAGGGGAGGGGAAAGAGGGCTGCGCTCTGCTCTGGCTTTTGCGTCTGTGGGGTTTGGTGCTGCTCTGCTCTGCTGGCTGCTGTTGCGGCTATGGCGAAGGGTGTTTCTCTCTCTTGGTTTCCGTTCCCGTGGTTGGGTTTATAGAGGAGAGAGAAAGGGGGAGTGGGGGAATGCGAATGCGGGAATGCGCGTGACCTGCTCGCTGTGCCGCACGGCCGGTCGGCGCGGCGCAGCCTGCGTGTGCCGGTTTCCGTGACAGGAGGACGCGCCCGGACCGGCAGGTTTGGTTCACGGTGCACGGCGCCACTCCGTCATCGCCACAAGAAGCTGTGAGAACCGTGTACCGTCGCCGTTTCCGTCTACGGCGCTGGAGATCTGGAAAATGGAGGCAGATAGTTTATTCCTTATTACTCCTAACACTACCGGAAGTAATTTTAGCCGTATGGTGTCTCGCATTAGCAACGCCACCATGTGCCGCGTCGACGACTTGCACACTCGAGGCGAAGTCAATTCGCACAATGTACTGTAGTACCTTCCTGAAGCAGTGCTTCCAAGGTCATGTAGTATGCCAGCAGCGGACTCCGCCCGCGCCCTACTTTATAAAACCTTTTGTTTTCTCTTGTCCCTTTTGCATGACAATATTATAATTCTCTCCATTGAGCGTCTTCAACGATAAAAATTTAGGACGTGTTTGCTACAGAACTGTTGTGAGTTGTTTTTTTTAAATACTTAGTTCCAAAACAGTTTTATTGATGAAGTTATTTTTCTTCTCCTCTCACAAAGATATAAGTTGGGATGAAGCTGAAAAAAAGTAGTTTATTGCAATTCTCTCCCTCATTTCTCTCTCTCAGAAGTAGTTGTTGAAGCTATTTTGCCAAACACTTTTCCCAAAACAGCTCAACTTCATCTAGAAAGTCACTCATAAAGCTATTTTCTAAAAAAACATGTTTACTAGTGAAGTTGAGTTGTGCCAAATAAGCCCTTAAAATTGAAATGTGTTTACACTACGGTTAACAACCAATCGGAGTTTATCGCATCTTGTAGTGACACGACATCAAATCGAGCAATCTCAACTCAGCCTACATTGTCATTCCCTACTGCAGAATATATATCCCTGCAGGTTACACACATCAAACCAACGGTGATAATTCATTATCACTATCAGTTATTACAATCTGTAGTGATACTATCTCTATTAGATCTAATTATCAACTGGGCCCACATTATCGCTATCATCCGACGCTAAGAGCAAGTTTAATAATACAGCCCCACTTGCTAGCTGTAAGGTTTCTTGCAGCCTTCTCCCAGCCCACCCATACAATAGTTAGCTATTCACTATTAATACATGACCCACTTGTCTCTCTCACAAAGTTCCTTGGTTTCTGTGCCTAGGCTGGCTGTAAGCTTACAGCCCGCTTCTCCTCTCTCTCCTCTCTTCTCTCCTCCACCTCAGCATTTAGCCAGCTTATAGTCCACTATAATACTTGCTCTAATACATACACTGAAGTAAAATAAATAAATATTGTGACGACTACGAGCAATAAAACACTAGCAATAAAGAACAAGCCACATCTAACTCTAAATAGGGCAAAAGTAAAATAGGTTCTATCTTCGAATATTATTTTGGGTACTTGTTTCCTACAGTATATTTATATTCAAAATGAATTTTGTTATTGTTTTCTAGAGATTTATTCATATTTTTATTATTTTTTAAAAAAATATATAAATAGGTGAAGACCTTTAGATCCAGCTGAGGGTTCGGTTTTATTAATTTTGATGGCCAATGTATCCGGTTTTGGAGTTTGATGGTTGAGGATTTAAGATGATAGCTTAGTAATGGTCAAGAAATAGATTATTTCTTTTGTGCTATCTCTGGTTAATAGAACTTAGACATTTCAGACCTGAGAAACAATTTATTTTGACTGTTTTGCTTGTCCAAAACATCGAAATTTGCTGAGCGAAGCTAGTATGCATGTAGAAGGTAGAGCATCGTTATTATTTCTAGTATAATATATATGTAGTTGTTGGTATACATGGTTTAAACTTTGGCTTAGCTGACAGTTGATTAATTTATATGGTCTTGGTATCTTGAATATAATTCAATCACCTCCGATCCAATGATATCTCTAATCTATTATTACCAGCCTTGCAATAATAATATGCTTCATCAGTTTCATATCCTCTATTTTCAGAATGTAACAACATCTATTTTTTTAGTTTAAACTTCTCTATTCAGAAAAATTTTGATCAAGTTTACAATAAAAATGGGTTAACTTCACCAATTTTGTCACAATCGGTCAAAGTTAAAGAAATTTGTTGAATCACTACAAAGCTAAAATGACTTGCATACAATTTGGATCGAACGGAGCTAGGCCCTGCTTATTTGAGCTTCTTGCCACTTTTAAACTAGATTTTAGGCTTTTCGAAAGCCAAACCGCTCTGATAAGGCAAAAGTCTAAAAGCTTACAATAGTGGGCTTCTAGCTTTTGGTTCTAAAAGCTCTCGGGAAGCCAAACAAACAGATCCTTAATCATGAGAGCTCTCACGCTGAGATGGAGTATATTACTAGTGTAGAGGTTGTTCGTTGGAAGATTGAGAAGTTGCTTGGTCAGGTAGCCTCTCCTAGACGTTGGATTTGATTAGCCGCCTGAGCTAAAGATTTATGTCTGGCTATTTCTCTGCCTAGTAGGCAGCCAAAAAATAGTCTGTAGTCTCTCCACTCTGAAAAAATGAGACAATTATAGCTTTCTATCAAGTTAATATAGCTCAATTTTAACTGAAAAATAGGTATAATTAGATTTATTATGAAATATATTTACGTAGCATATCTCCTTAGAATCATATATATTAATATTATTCTTCATTAACTTAGTGAAACTTAAGAAATTTGAGTGAATCTAAATCAAGAACTACATATGGACAGATGTAGTAACTTACTCTCTCCGTATAGAATTTAGAAGTCGTTTTGGACAAGGTTTGGATGAAACATTTAGAATATAAATCATCAATAACTTTTAAATTATTGAGTTTGCAAATGTAAAAATTATATGAATAGTTTTGTTTTAAAAAATACTTTAATAAAAGTATACATAGATCTTTTTTCCTAAATATTTTTATAAAATAAGAAGTTAAAGTTGTGTTTTGGAGACCATGTCACTGTCCTAAACGACTTCTAAATTCTATACGGATGGAGTATATTATTGTAGAATATAATGGAAATATTTATTTCCTATTTTTTTTTTGCTCGTTGACCAAAGATTGGCTGCGACATCGTTGTAGTTGCACCAAACATTATGCTCCATATTATTCAGCTCCGCATAAGTCCCAGGAAGAAGTATGGGCGCGCGGCGGCCGGCGGTGCAAACGTGAGTAGGTAGGACGACACACATAGCTGGGCCACCCAATCCATCTACATCTATGGCGTTGTTCAGTTCCAATATTTTTGTACTATAGCATTTTTGTTTTTATTTAGCAATTATTGTCTAATTATGAACTAATAGGCTCAAAAGATTCATCTCACGATTTACAGGTAAACTGTATAATTAGTTTTTGTTTTTGTCTATATTTAATGTTCCACGCATATACCCTAAGATTTGACGTGACAGAAAATCTTAAAAATATTTAGTTTTGGAGGTTAACTAAACAAGGCATGGCATGGCGCACTCCCGATCCAGGTACCGGTGCTCCTTGCATCATACTAGGATAGGAGTATTTTGCTTGCTACCGTTCGCATAATAGCTGTTTGATTTCATTTTCATGGATGTAACAGTACGTACGTACGCGCACGTTATAAGTTGTGTATGTACTCTTTTTAGTCGTGGTCCATATGGGCCGTATTGATGGATGATGATAAATGGCGGCATGAAAAAGTTGGTGCGGCGACGGATGACGCAGCAGGACATGAGATTATTCAGCATCAGACAATGGAAATATGCATGCATTGGCGACCGTCCGATCCGTGGCTGCGACTTGCTCTACATACTAGTCCTCTACGCGTATTATTGTGTCCAATTTGGAACATGGAACCCAACCCCGGCAATAGTCAAAAGTCAAAACCTAGCTAACGTCCTTGTCGCGTTGGGCGCTTTCTCGATCGAGCTGTGTTCCATGAGTTCGTAACGTCCTCTTTGGTCAGTCGCAACTGCTCAAAAAAACGCAACTGCTAAAAAAAAAAAAACAACAACTCGATGCCTTCAGTCTTGAGAATAGAACAACGACTCAACCTGCAGCGTGTTGTTATTAGGCTTTTCCCTTTAATTTATGCTATGCTCCTACTCTACCTACTAGTGGCTCGTTTGGTTCCAGCTAATATACCTCCATTTTCGCCGCTGCACCATCAGCGTCAGCCGCCGCCGACTGGACAATTGGATATATCCTTTTCTTGGTGAATTCATGGCTGTCTCGAGGAAGGCATATTTCTGAATTCTGAGATTCTTTTAGGCCTTGTTTAATTCTGAGATTCTTTTAGCTACTGGCGTCATCTCCTTATTATGGAGTATGTATACGTGCTCTGCCCTCGAGCAATCAGTTTTTTTTTCCACCCCAATTTTGTTGTGGTCATTGTTTCCAATTTGAAAGCTCCATATGAAAAAAAAAGAGATTCAACCAATGCCCGTTGCAGCACTATCTTCGATTAACAAAAGGCAAAGTGCGATGGGACCGGCCCGTACGTTTAACGACGTCGACGAACGCCTAACCTGAAAAGAGAGAGAGAGAGAGAGATCTGGGTTTCACAGTGATAAATCGACAGACCTGATCCAAATCCAACGATCGCTTGCTTTGCTTGCATACGCGTGCCGGGAATCTGGTCAGTGAGTCAGTCTCTTTCGTGCGCCCACTTTGGGCACTCCGAAAATGGTGATCCGATCAAGCCAAGCACAAACGAACCGGCTCCGTTTCCGTGAGCTGCGGTGATCCCTTGGCTGGCCCCGTCCATGGTGCCAGACAGATCCTTCTCGGTTGCAACCCCATCAATCTCTCGCCTTGTTTAGATGCAACCAAAAATCTAAAACTTTACAAGATTCCCTATCACATCGAATCTTGCGACACATGTATGGAGTATTAAATATAGATAAAAATAAAAACTAATTACACAGTTTGTCTGTAAATCGCGAGACAAATTTTTTAAGCCTAGTTACTTTATAATTGGACAATGTTTGTAAAATAAAAACAAAAGTGCTACCGTGTCAAAATACAAAAAGTTTTTGGATCTAAACAAGCGCTGTTGCTCTGCTCTGCTTTGCTACGGACTCTGCGCTCTGCAGACTCTTGTCAGCGACCTGTAGCCAAATCCAGGCCTCTGCATTTCCCTTCCCATTCCAGATTTTCAGCAGTAAAACCGAGTGGTGGGCCCGGACAGGACATGAGCTTCCAAAAGATTAAAAAATTTAACTTAAAAGCAACTCTAGAAATTAAAACATTCTGAGAGAGACTGAGGGAGTAGTACCGTTTCGTGGAACACAAGACCAGCAGTGAACGTTTTTTTTAGGGCTTGTTTAGATCCAAAATTTTTTTGAATTTTGACACTGTAGCAATTTCGTTTTTATTTGACAAACATTGTCCAATCATAAAATAACTAGGCTTAAGATATTTGTCTCATGATTTACGGACAAACTGTATAATTAGTTTTTATTTTTATCTATATTTAATACTTCATGCATATGCCGCAAGATTCGATATGATGGGGAATCTTGTAAAATTTTGGGTTTTTTGGTGCATCTAAACAAGACCTTAGATTTTTCATTTCATGGAACACAATCGATTCTAATAAACGTGTCAGGTATATATGCCGCATTTGCACCGGCACAAGACCAACAAGCGCAATTGAAATATACAAATTGATGGACGTGGAGAGAAATGTGAACTTTGTAATGTGGAGAGATAGATGCTCTCATCAAAATAGATCGAGTGCTATAGTAGTTCTAACAACTCCAAGTACGTTTTGTGAAAAGCATATCATCTGCACTGGAGTTCCAGAAACAGGAGAGCATAATGAAACCCCTTGGCAACCTCGCTTCCACATGGTCCATCATAGTAAACTGTTTGTATTCTAATGAGAGGAAAAAAAAAAACTGTAAGCCAGAAGCAATGACTTGTTTAGCTCACATTAAAGCATACGGGATAATATTACGCTCACAAAAACTTGGGAGACCATGTCACCGGGCAAATAACTGAAAATTTCACATGAACGCGCAATTTCTCTAACAATTCTAAACATTTTAGATCATTTACACATATAATACCTGCACTTTGTTCAATGATGTCCACTTTATTACATACAAACGTGCCCTGTTCTAGGGACAATTCTTTGCAAGAAAAAATGGTATAGTTCCCGCACTTCCACCATTCAACTTAAAGATGTCTAACCAAAGCATCTCCCAAGTATCTAAAATCCATTGGTTTAATACTCCAGTTAAGATTAGTATGAAAGGTGTGGTTTCAGAGGTGCTATTATAACTATTAAGACTCAATTTCAGTGTTACGGAGGTTATAAGGCTATAGGATCCACGGATACTCATGTTATGAGAAATAACGGTTTTATGCGCCACGGCAGTATGTTTTATAACATCACTTAAGTAATTCGTTTTGTGCACTATTGTAAACCATCTGAAAATGAATAGTGCTAGTCACAATAAATTTCGTACTTTTTTCCCTTCTGCTCTTAACATTTTGGTTCTTATTTCATCTGACACATAAATCTACTTATTAAAAAGATCATCCTCTATATTGCGGTTAGTAAATGACAGAAGAACTTCGGCAAGATATAAACAAAATAGCAGAATTTCACTATCTTGTACAAGAACTGCAATGGTCCAGTTCAAGTTTCAACAGATATAAGAGCAAGGAGAATGGAATGGAGAAGAGTAATGGTAAAATTTTAGCTGCACCCACACCTTTTTCACCGTTCAAGTTTGCTCATCAGATCTTCAAGTCGTGGCAGTTCCTGTAATATGTCATTCCAGTTTGGCATACCCTATAACAAATATCACATGTACATAGTCAGTTATTATTATTTCCACTATTATGGAAGATAGATTCGATGTCATTTAGACCCTCTTTGTATGGTTCAGCTATGGAATTATATTGCCCTACTTCAGTACTTCTATTACATATACAAGTAATAAATTTCCTTGTACCAAAGTGAAACTGAGAACGGAGAATAATTACTATTCCAGATCTTCTGACACGGCCATCTAGACGAAGGATTATGTAGACATCCTCACCAGGAGTGACACCTTCGGACTCTTGCTGGTCCCGTATCCAACTGAACCATAATAAGTACGAGTACATGTCAAAACTGAGGATAGTAAATTACCACATTCAATTCAAGCATCTAGAACCATGCTAACAATATCAGAAAAGGAACAGGACTGCACTTGAAGTATTTCTGTAGTGGCCCGTAGAAAAAAGAAGTAATGTAAAGGTACAGACTAGAAAAAGGAGTTAAACAAGTAAATATATCTTGAAATTTAGAAAAACTATGGATTTTTCAGTGTCATACTTGAGACACAGATTATTTCTTACCTTAGGTCCTATCTTATGACTATATGTAGATGCAGTAGAAGGGATAGATGCCATATCCGAACCTAAACATATGAATATGTTTTTTCCTGCAATCATACCTATGGCCTATGGGAGGGGAAGAAACAAAGGACACTGTATCTTTTCAATATTTTGTGGTTTTACAGCTAACAATGTCCACTGTAATGCTGCATTGGCCCAAACCCCCCTACCTCTTTACCTGAGTGGGCAATATGGCTTTCGAGTTTCAAGTATGGTGTGTGCTATAGAGGGTGAAGGAGAATATAATTGGTGGAATATTTGATATATTGCATTGGGCCTCATGAGGGGTGAAGGAGAATATAATTGGTGGAATATTTGATATTGCATTGGGCCTAGCTGATTATATAGGTTACATAGGACTAACACCTCAGGGGTTACATAGTGTAGTACTATTCCTATTTACTCTAACAGAGGGGAAGATCAAAATCCTTTACTTGTAAGGTGGACTCTAAGTTCATATGTCTGTCTAATAATTTCTCTTTTTGTGCTGCTACACAGTCTATGTACCTTAATTATGTTATTGTGCTATGTTAAAATAATAAAAAAATGTATTTGTGAAAAAAAGTCTTCTACTTATTGAAGTTAGATATACAGTATAGGACAAAATGCATATACATCAAATAAAATGCACCTTTCCCATTGTTCAGGGGAGACAATATCAGCCTTAAATCGAACCTCAGACTTCAACCGTGACTTTGCTGCAATAGATTCAGTACGCTTTTCGAAGTCACCCTGTCAAAATCAAACATTGCATTAAACTATCAAAGAAAGGGACCAAGTTTTTGGTACAAAACACAAAACTAAAAGGCAGATGAGGTTTTTGGTATTTAGCCAATATGTAAGGTTGGTCTAACCCCAACGGAAGGAACTGATGCAGCTGCTCTTCTTGTACCAAAACCCCTTGGTTTGGTTTGGTCTTTCTGAGAAGCACCAAAGATCACAGGAATTAGAAGAACGCCTCGTTTAAGCAGTTCAGTCCGGTACCTCTCGGCTCTTTGCAATGCCCGAGTAACAGATGCTTTTGAACCTGCCAATATAACCTAAAATACGCCTCAAATGACAAGTGACTAAATAAAGATTTCGGAAATAAATGAAAAAGAGAAATTAGTTTCAGCAAACACACAGTGGACACTAAAAATGAAGAAAGTTATACTAACAGGCCTAGTGATGTCCCGGAGTTGAACAAGTTCAATAATGCGATTGGTTGACAGGCGCACAGGTAATCTTGAAAGGGTTTCATTACGAGAAATTTGTGTGATCTGCTTCTCTTCTTTCTTGTTTTCCCAGAAATACAAAGCTACTAGCACAACGATACCTGCGGCATACTGATTCAAAAATTTATTATTTTTAATTTAATTGAAAGTGTGAGACAGGTAGCATAAAGTTGATACTCTAATCAGGATCAATGAAATTGTAGAAATAGTTATTCAAGATATTTTGGCATAAGAAAACATTGTTGCCATGTGACAGTGGAGCAAAAAAGATATTTCAGGACATGAAGCATGCCAATTTACCTCCAATATTGATGGCAGCATTTCCAGCAGTTTCCAGAAGATCAGGGGCGCCATCACCCCCTCGAACTGCTAGTACAAGTCGGGGAATGGTAAAGAATGTTGAAATTCCAGCTGCGGCTGTCAAAGCTACATAGAAGAATCTTCGGACACCACGAAATGGTGCTTGTACTTCACTAATGAGTTTCAGGTCTCTTCGGAAACCAGAACCAATATCTTCTCCACCACGCAAAGCCTGAAACAAGATATAGAAGATCTTATTGTGGACATTAAATTGGTCAAAATCAGAACTCAAATCGCCCAATCTTCAACTATAATCTGCAGATTACTTCTTCTCCAGCATGCAGTAATGCAGTGAAGTTCAAAGTCACAAACCTCTTCTTGAAGTTCCTTGAATTCCGGTGATGCTCTGAATGGCGCCAAGTCTGGATCGTTAAGTATGGTACCAAATTTGAGATTGTAGTCTCGCAAAGCTTCCCTTAAACATTCTGCAGCTTTTTTGCTTTCTTCTCTGGTCCAAACAGATGCAGAAATTAAACGAACAATAAAAAACCTTAAAATGTTCTGATGGTGGAACAAGAGATTCCAAATGACTCCACCAAAAATCTCTAAAGACCTTGATTTCTGGCTCTTGTAGTTTTGTTGATGGCAGTTAGTATTTATTTACAGTCTGTCACCTAGATACATTAATTTGAAGCATTCCTACACATGGTCTCACTAACAAATAGATGAAACTTCTGATGAGTGGCCTAAATAAGGTGCATGCATAGTGCAAATCTAAGTCCAGTGACCTCAGGAAAGTGCCCTCACCTATATGCATGGCAGCATGCCTTGTTATACAGTGCTGCTTGGGCCTCAACAGGTGTTGGATTCAGCTCTAAGGCATTCTCAAATTGTTCAAGAGCATCCTTCACCTAAACAAGTGCAAATAACAGAATGCATGTAATGATTGTAGACGTCCCTTCAATGAATGATAACAAAGTGAACCTATGAAGACTGTGCTCAAACGTGCAGTCTCTTGAATGAGCCCTATGAAATCTTAAATGCATCCAGCAGTATAACCACGACACTACTGGCTTTTATGTTTACCAGATTACTGATTCTTTATTCACTAGTTAGTGTACTAATTCCAGCATAATGCCAGACAAACACTAAGGCACTGATTGCCAATAGTTTTCAAGTTGGAGACTGTCATAATCTGCCATTTTTACCCTAAGGCAGGCCAATAGTGAAATCACAATACTACACAGAATCCCTTAGTTTCTTGCTTAAAAACCAATCACTTAATTTGGTTCCAACATTTCCTTAAAGGTACATGGTAAAACATTTCTTCGATGCAATAACGCAGGAACTCCTATCAAGCACTCAGCCTCGATAAACTTAGAAAAATCAGTCCCAAACTCAATTAAGCTCCACATACACATGGTGCTAATCTACCCTACAACTCCTATAGTTGAATTCACGAGCTATATGCTAACATGGACAAGTCTTCCCTGTGAGTTGCTTGTGCACCCGAACTGAAACGTTCCCGCAAAAACTGAAAGAAGTTTTATAAGTTCATGATTCAAAATGACTGAATCCTAATGCTAAGCGTGGCGTATCGCTGCAAGAATGCATTACAGCGCCTCGGCGTCGGGCTTCACTTACCCTGCCCTTGGAGAAGAGCTGGAGTCCGAGGTTGACGCAGGACTCAGCTGTTGGCACCACCTCAGCCGCTGCCTCCTTCTCCTGCGACGGCGGCGGAGACGGGGACGACGAGGCGTTGGAGCGGAGCACACAGCGGCGACGGCGGCGTGTGGGGAGGGGGGAGATGAAGGCCAGTGTTTGGAGGGTGAGACTGGAGATTGTGGCGCCACCGCCGCCAGATAGCGGGGAGAGCTGCGGCCGTGGAGCCGCCGCTACGGCCGCCATTGCCGAGCGAGAAGGGAAGTATGAGGTTATCGTTTTTCTCGTTATCCTAACGGGTTCTTCGTTCTCGACCGTGACTGTCTGTCACAAAAACAAAAAGAACACAATATTTGTGCACGGAGTATACGTGAGAGAGAGAGAGGCATGCGTGTGCAGAATATGAGATATTTTTTAGTTCAATTTTTTTCCCTATCATATAAAATTATTGAACGTATATATAAAAATTATTAAATATAGATAAAAAATAATTAATTATATAATTTATATGTAATTTATGAGACGAATTTTTTAAATTTAATTAGTTTATAATTAAATATTAATCGCTAAATAAAATAAAATACTACAATACCCAAATTTTAAATTTTCGTTAATAAACAAAGCCTAACAATAGAGATGACTCGGCGGAGTGGCGAGCCACATGAACTTCAATAGATTTGAGTCCACGCGCGATATGCCATGGCCCATGGTCATCAGCGGATTCCAAAGTCTTCGTGCAAGCCAAAGCCTCTGACACCAATGCATCATGCACTTGTACCCCGCTACCATTTCCTGCAAAGAACTGGACATCTAGAGTGATCTCTTGTGACGAAGTCCTATGCTCCTTGGCTAGTTTCCTTGATGTAGGCGCTTCATATCATGTACTCGACAAAAGATGGATTTTATTTTCAGAGATAGATCAATTTTCCAGTTTACCCGACAAAAGATACGCAATTATTATTTGTAATTCACGAGCTTGTCTAGACTGCTCACTCTTGGTTGGATGGCCGATACAGAATTTTAATCATGGGGATGGACAAAAACGATACAGTTTATCAACATGGACATAACATATTTAGATCACTAAACGATGATAAAATAATTGTGAATGTAGAATATTAAGGTTGTTATATGAGCTAATCATACTAACAATTATATATAATAATATATTATACATGTATATATTATTAAAGGGTATATATACTATATGTTTTCAAGAAATTTTAGGGGATAGCTCTACCTGTAGATCGGCCTCTGGTTCAATCCTACTTTTTTAGGAGAATATATATTATTTCTCTATTTTCTGCAACTATTATATTATGGTGTCCATGCATTATTTAATTGGGTCAGACTAATTAGACTTCAATCAATCAATTATACAAACATAACATCCACATCCACATTGTAGTGTCGTCAGTCACACAAAAAAAAAAAACATTGCAGTGTCGTGATGGAGACTAAAGTTTGGGCTTTTCAGCCTATGCAGTTCGAGCAGGCTAGAGTAAACCAACATATGTCAGCCCAAAACTGTGGCCTGCTAAGCGCGTGCAGGGACAAAACCGTAAAACAAAACGAAAACCCTACTGCCGCAGCTTATAACCTGTCGCCGTGCTCCTTTCGCCTCCCTTCTTCCAGCGGCGGCACCGGCACGAAGCAGAGCGAACCACCAGGCCTCAGCGTGCGGTGGACGGCGAGAGCTCTGGCGCCCTAGCCCGAGCTCGCAACCATGGTGAGAGACGCTCCCTACCGCCCGTTAACTTTCGGCTCTCTCCTAAGTCCTACCGTTTTCCCTACCCGACAATCCGCCCTAGTATTTCTTTGCTTTTGTTTTCCACACTAGCCCTCTGCATATTGTTATTTGATTAAGGGCCTGTTTAGATTGAAGATGAAGTCGGAAAGATGTCGGGAGGGGTTTTTAGAAACTAATAAAAAAATAAATTACTTGTCAGAGAACTGCAAGAGGAATGTATTAAGTATAATTAATATGTCATTAGCACATGTGGGTTACTGTAGCACTTAAGGCTAATCATAGACTAACTAGGCTTAAAAGATTCGTCTCGCGATTTTCAACCAAACTGTGTAATTAGTTTATTTTTTTATCTACATTTAATGTTTCATGCATGTGTCCAAAGATTCGATGGGTTGGATGAAAATTTTTTGGATGGGGAACTAAACAGGCCCTAATAATGTAGCCTGCTGCAAGCAGTAGACAGCATCAGGGATCGTTTGTGTTTAGTGGTTAATGATCTAACGCAAAAGAGCCATCTAGTTGATTTTTCTAGGAAAATTATGTGGCGTGTCCTGCAGATGCCTATGGAGGATTTGAGAATTACACAATCATGGATATGGCCCATGAGCAGTGGCGGAGCTGGTGAATATTGACGTCTAGGGCCACTATGGGATCGCAGAAGTTTGGAACATACAGTATTAAATTATACATGCCCGCGTATAGAGATGTCACAAAAGTCAAGGATAAAAATGCGTAGTTAACATATGGAAATTATACATACTTTATAAGTATCTAACATTTTTTTTGATTTGGTCATCTTCGCCTCAAATTTCATCAACTTTAGTGAACAAAATTGATAAATGGAACACCATAGTTTTCAGCTCCTGGTTGTTTAAAGAGAGACAATAAAAACAATAATGGACTTCTATTTTGTTAGCTCCCACATCTACTTATTCGTAGCTAGCTGGATGCCATTGGCAGTAGAGCATCCCCTAGGGTTTCAGCGCAAGGATGAGAGAGGTAGAGCGTCAGAGCCAAAGGAGAGGAAGAGAGGCGCGGGGAAGGGATGTATTGAGGCATCAGATGTGGGAGATGAAAAACAGACAAAGAAGAGTATTTTGCCAGGCTGTGGGTAAGGAGCAGACAAGTTTTAGCTGGGTGGCTGGGCCACGCATAGGGCCAGATTGATTTGGGCCAAAAAAATTTAAAGGGCATATTCATGATTTTTGGGTCATGCCTAGGCCCATCGACTCCTGTCTATAAGCTGTAACGTTGTCTGAAATGAAACTATAGGAATTAAATTAGGCTTGGACTATTGGTGTTCATCATTGATTTGCCTGCAATGACTACTTTTGTACTCCCTCCCAAATTATAAGATATTTCAAGAATCTTGGATAGTCAGAACATCTCAAGTTTGACCAAATTTATATGATAAAATAATAACATTTATGATGTTAACTAAGTATCATTAAATTTCTCATTAATTATATTTTCATAGGATACTTATTTGATGTCACAAAATCTTAATAATTTTCTCTATAATTTTGGTCAAACTTGAGATTCTTTGACTCTCCAAGATTCTTAGAATGTTTTATAATTTAGAATGGAGGGAGTATCATTTATTCCTTGGTGCTTAATTCCAAGCCATGCAGTCCGTTTTTACAGCTTTCTCTGTTTGTATGCCATAGTATATGTGGGCATGTGGCTTTGTGTTGAACCCTACTCTATCTTTTCATATGTTGTTATTTTCTGAACAGGCGAGGGGATTGAAGAAGCATCTGAAGAGGCTCAATGCACCCAAGCACTGGATGCTAGACAAGCTCGGTGGAGCCTTTGTAAGTTGATGCATTTTGCTTGTGTGCTTTAAATGGTCTACTTTGGTTTTGTTTTCAGTTTTGTGATGCTTCAAATTCATATTGTGCTATGTGCTTGTCAGGCTCCCAAGCCATCATCTGGGCCTCACAAGTCCAGGGAGTGCCTGCCCCTGATTCTGATCATCAGGAACCGGCTCAAGTATGCCTTGACATACCGTGAGGTGATATCCATCTTGATGCAGCGCCATGTGTTGGTTGATGGCAAGGTCAGGACTGACAAGACCTACCCTTCTGGCTTCATGGGTATGCGCAAATGTTTCTTTCTTGGGTATGGCAGTTTAACATTTCTCATTTACTATCGCCTTATATGCAGTTATGTTGTCTATTTGCAGATGTCATTTCCATTCCAAAGACTGGTGAGAACTACAGACTTCTCTATGACACCAAGGGTCGCTTCCGCCTTCACTCTGTTAGGGATGAGGACGCAAAGGTGAGCACTAGCTGAGGACATAATGTAATCTCACACTTCCTTGGCAAGGAATGCATATGGAAATATAAGTTTGAATGCTGTGCTTTGTCAGTTGATGGTTCATTTTGGTGGCTTGGTTATTTGAACAGTTTAATTTTCCTTACATTCTCTGGAGTTCACTTTTGTAAGGATAGCAATATTATTCCTTTAGAAACATAACTCTGATATGTAGTTGACAATGTGTATTCTTAATTGCACTTTTAGTTAGAACTCAATGTGATGTATCAACTGTTGCTATTCTACAAATAATCGTGATTATTATGTTTCTACCTCTTATTTTCGTACAGAATTTTGTATTACCGAGATTGTAAAAAATTGTCTCTTACTGCAGTTCAAGCTTTGCAAGGTCCGTTCTGTCCAGTTTGGTCAGAAGGGCATTCCGTATCTGAACACATATGATGGGCGCACCATCCGCTATCCTGATCCTCTTATTAAGGCAAATGACACAATCAAGATTGATCTGGAGACAAATAAGATCGTTGATTTCATCAAGTTTGACGTGGGCAATGTCGTTATGGTCACTGGAGGGAGGAACACTGGTCGTGTTGGTGTGATAAAGAACAGGGAGAAGCACAAGGGAAGCTTTGAGACCATTCATGTGGAGGATGCCTTGGGCCATGCCTTCGCCACCCGTATGGGCAATGTGTTCACAATTGGCAAGGGCAACAAACCATGGGTGAGTCTCCCCAAGGGCAAGGGTATTAAGCTCAGCATCATTGAGGAGCAGAGAAAGCGGGATGCTGCTGCTCAGGCTGCTGCGAATGCTTAAGTAGTTTGCATAAAGTTTGCTGAAACATTCAATGAAAATATGCCTTGCATCCGAGTTTGGGACTGAAATGTAACCCTTTTAGGCTAGTAGTTATTAGTATTTTGAAATACTCTAGACATCTATCTATCAGGTTAGCATTATCTCATGGCAAGTCATTACAGAATGTTTAATTTGGTTCCATTCTAGATTTTGTTGTGCTATCTTAATTGCGCTGTTCAATTTGCAACTTAGATCAATGAGTTCCAAGGTTTGGTTTTGTTCTTGACAGCTCATTTCGTGACGAAGGAATGAATTTATCTGTTCATGTGGCTTTGTTTGTTGTTGAGAAGAATCCAATGACTGCACTAAACAATGCTCACACAAGTATGTATCAACGTGCACTGTCAATTGGGCTTTGAGCACGAAATAAGCCAGTAACTGCTGCTTGTAACTCGAAATGTATTTGTAGAATCTCGTTTAACCTAGAAGTTATCTTCTCTGCACAAAGCATCACAGCTGTAATCATTTCAAGCACAAAGTTAGCATCGTTTGATTGTATTATTCTTCAGGTTGTTTTGATGTTGCTGGATTTCAAACCGACTATTTTTGTATGTCGATAGCATTACTGCAGAATCGGTCAGCTACTTGTGTCCAACAGCATTACTGCACCATGAAGTTGGACCTTTGGCATGTAGCAGTATCAGCAATTGACAATAGCAACTAGCAATTTTTCATAAACATTAGAGCCATTAGCCCATTACAAGCCAGTCTCTCTGCCGAGCTCACTTAAAAGAAATGCCATACTTGCACTTCATTTGTGAAATGCAAAACTCGTTATGGGGAGATAATAACAACCAAGATGTATATGTATTCCATGGGAAGTAGTTTCAATATCCCAAGTCTGCATCCATTTGATGCGAAAATAATAGTGTTAAATCTCAAGTTTGCCGAACAGAAATGTGAGAATAAATAGTGTTACATCTCATGCTTGTGGAAGTGAAATTTAGGCCCTAGAGGGTGAACATCATAGGAGGAAAAGTAACATTATATACATGATGTTTGGCTGCTGACAGTAAACAAGGCACATCAGTCCCTGCAACAGATAGGTTATGCGATCAGCACTAATAACTCGAGATGATTGTAATCAAGACCCAAGAATTTAAGAAATGTTGATATGGTACTAACCTGTTTATTAACCTTTCTTGTGCTTTGCGTTATTTCCAATTCCAGCTCACTAAGGGCCTGTTTAGATCTCAAATCTTTACATCTCAAAACTTTTGGCTGTAAACTTTACATTCAAATAGGTGTTTAGATGCTTCCCAAATTTTTTGGTCAACAAGACACATGACACGGGTCCCTAAGCAAGTTTACACATTTTTGAAGCTCCAAGGTCCCAAATTCCAAATCTTTACAGCCAAATTTTACAAGCCCCTGTTTAGATCCATTCTTCCAAAAAGTGCTCATTTCTCCAAAAGTTTTGGCTGTATGGCTGCATCTAAATAGGCCCTAATTTCTACAGCTCGCATATTTCCATGTCTTTGGCTTCAGTAGCTTTGCACCTGGTGATAGCTTATGTTAGGATTTGTGCATATAAATTTATAGGAACATGAAAAAGCGTACAGCAAGAACATTCGGGTATAGCATCTTAAAAGTGTATTGCTACTAAGTTGTACAAACTAATTGTCGAATTCTTTCTGGAACGAAAAACAGACATATTACACTTTTGTGCATCCTATCAGTGAAGTTAATGCTATATATTTCCCTGAACTTCAATTAGTCAAATTCCGTCAGCTAGATAGGAGAAATGTTAATTAAACTGACAAGTACAAATCTTCGTTGGCATCTCTGTTGGGAAGGTAACACCAGTCTTGTGTAAAACTACCTCTTTAGTAGTGTTTGCTATTTAGAAAGTCAAAGTAGCATAATTAAGTGACAGAAAAGTATAGGAACTCGTATGAGCTTCAATGGAAATTCAGGGATTAACGACATGAATAGAAAGGCACCACAATCATGTGTGTGTGCTGGACTTTTCTGCAATCAACATTTGTAGATCCAAATAGGTCTACTATGAAAATATATGATGTAATTAAACTAATGATGTTTATTTGATATCATAATATTAGTATTTTTTCATATATATTTGGTCAAAATTGAGATTGTTTGACTTTTCAAAATTTGAGATCAAGACTTATTTTGGGATAAAGGGAGTATTTGCTATGTAGAAAGTCAAAGTGGCATAGTTAATGGAAATTCATGGATTAATGACATGAACAGAAAGGCACCACAATCATTTGTGGTGTCCTGCACTTCTCTCCAATGAAAAACATTAAGCTCATTATATCATTTAATGGTTCTATTAGGAGCAAAGCAAAAATAGCACACTGGTGACTTCATAGTTGATCAGTGAACATTCGACCACACATGTATATTCAAATGATAAATATATCTCAGGACCTAAACAAGATACTGCATGCATGACTAAGGGCTAAGGTAACTGATATATATTTCTAGATAGCGAGTAGCAGCTTGACGAGGACAATACACACGAGCAGACGATTTTACACAATTGATGGTGAAATGGCAAAGTTATAGTTTAGTGGGTACCTTGGTAACGAGCATCCAGATATTTAACATTGTCATCGAGGCTGCCCAGTTGCTGCCGCAGGGACGAAGGGAGCGACTTTATACCTGGGCAGCCTCTAATTGTAACGTAACGAAGATATGTGTGTGCTTGTGGCCTACTGGACAAGAATGGTGCTAGGATTTTGCAATTCCAAAGAAAGAGGCGTTCCAGCATCTGGAGCTCTCCGGAGGTAGATTCCAGTGATCTCAACCTTGGGCACCAACCAATGTCCAGTGTTCGGAGTGCATCCAGCTGGCCCGAGAGGAGTTGTAGTTTGTCGCAATCAAAAATATCTATTTTCCTGAGGGATGGTGGAAGGTTGACAACCTCTGACAAGCTGCCACACTCGTGTATGAATAGGGATTCAAGGCATGGAAGGAAGCGATCCCAGCTGGCCGATGAAGACAGCTCTGGTACAGCAGCCGTGGATGCCATGACGTCAGTGCTAGGCCCTTGATTCCATGTCGGCTTGTCCTGTTGCTTGCCAAATAAGGACTTAAGTTCAGGACACCTCTGAACCTCCATTGTCTTGAGAGATGCGGGCATGTTGAAGATCTCTACCAGACTTTCACAATCCCTTATGTTTAGAGACTCGAGGTTGGGCAGAAGTTGGCTCCTTTCTGATGTTGGTTGGCCAGGAGCAGCTGGTGCGTATCCAATCAGTTTATTGCAGTCCTCAATTTCCAGATTCCTCAAGGACACCAAGCTCTGGAACTCCTCCACTGGCCAGTAGACAAGCGCATCACAGTCCTGAATTCTCAGAACTTGGAGCTGTACAAAAGATGTCCATAGTGCTAGTGCGCTTGAGTGGAAGAGCAAATTGCAGTTGCTTCCTAGCTGCAGACTTGTCAGAGGGGATTTAATACTGCTGCTGTCCGCCAGCTCAAACGCACCAGCTGGTAAGGCGGCTGCTGCTGCATCGTTGAAAGATATCACTAGTTTGGATAGTGAATCAATAACTCTAGGAATTGCTGCTAAGAAGATCTGCTGGTGGCTATCTATTATTTCTAATGAGCTGAGCTTTGTTACCTCAGGTAGAGTTGTCAACCCTAGGCTTTCATAAATATTAGATTTTGGTAGTGCTATTAGATTTTGGCAACTATCAATTGATAAATTTTCAAGGCACGGAAATATTATCTGTTGTCCTTGAGTTTCTTCATCAGCTGCTCCCCATTTCTGAAAGTTCTCTAGCTTTTCCAGTTCAAGTACCTTCAATTCCGGAAATGCTGAGTGCGCCTTTCCATAATCTCCACCACACAATTCATGGAGAAATGGTCCTTCCGGTAGTGCTATCAGATTTCGGCAATAACCAATTGATAAATTTTCAAGGCACGGAAATATTATATGTCGTTGTCCTTGAATTGCTTCATCAGCTGCTCCCCATTTCTGAAATTTATCTAACTTTTTCAACTTTAGCTCCTTCAGTACTGGAAACGCTGAGAGTGCCATTTTATAATGTACCCCACAAAATTCTTCAAGCAGTGGAGCTTCTGGTAGAGCTATCAACTCTTGGCAGCTGCGAATAGATAACTTTTCAAGATGTGGAAACATTATCTGGTGTCCTCGAGTGGCTTTGATCGTCTCCCATCCATGAAAGCTCTCTAGATCTTTTAATTTGAGTATCTTCAATGCTGCAAATGGTGACCATATCTCAGTACAATTCTGACCGCATGATTGTCCGAGTGGTGCTGTTTCTGGCAATGATATCAGCTTTTCACATTTCTTAACGGACAACTTCTCAAGTTGAGGAAACATTACCTGCTCCCCTTGGAGCCAGTTTACTTCGCACCATCTGTCAAAAGCAGGCATTCCAACCAGCACAAGCTCCTTCAGACTAGGAAAACTGAAGAGTGTATCACTACTACACAAGCATTGCAATTCTTCCAATCCTTTTAAACATAAAACTTGCAGACCTGGTACTTGCCACAATGGTTGAAGATTCTTTGACTTCTTACAATCATAAAGATGAAGCTCGACCATGTTTGGCAGCATACTCATCCACGCTGGGAAACTGGTTCCTCGGTAATCATTTATCCTTAGAGCCTTAAGTCCATAAGGAGCTTCTAGACCTTCAAGGACCTTAAGACAGTTTGGTTTCTCCTCCTCGGTAGTTGTCCATCTTAATGACAATGCTGTGAGTTCCTTTTTATTTTCAAGATGGGCCATCTTTGCATCTATTGCTTCTGTCACATTTTCGAGTTGACTAAGCACCAGTGAACCACTAAGGTTATTTAAATGTTGCAGCTCTCCAATACTACTGCAATCAGGCCCTGTACCCACTACAAAATTAGTGAGTGTTTGCAGGGAAGTGAGTTGCCCAAGCTTTGGAGGCAGGCCCTCCAAATTCCCACATCCGTGAGTGTAGAGATGACGGAGTGCAGTCATGTACTTTATTTCCTTTGGAAGCCGGCTAAGATGCCAACAGAAAGAAACATCCAGCGTATGCAGATGATATAAGATGCTTATATCCTTTGGAAATGACTCTATACCACTATATGAAACATTAAGATACCTCAGGTGACGTAGATACTTTGGTTTCAGTAGGAATGTGCCCTTACTTGGAGGGAAATATAAGGCTCACACAGAGCTGTATTTTTCTACATGATGTAGTGAACTTTTGATTCTTGGACATATTACTGTTTGGATAGCTGGAGACCTTGTCTTCAGAGAACTGTTCAAAATGGCCTCTGGCTCATCACACAACAAAGCTATATGGCGACAAGTGTTTTGAAGAAACTCACTCTGCTTTGGATCATTCAATTATGGTAGCAACTTCATTTTCCATGGCAGACAGTGCCACATCATGCATGAGATCATGGATTTTACATGTAGTGCTAGGGCAATACCAATCCACATCACTGATTTCTCACTATCCCCTTTGACTTGCTTCACATCTTGAAAGAATGACCTCGAGACAAGCTCCTCGAAAATGTGTTTACCAGTGGTTTCAAGACGAATGTCTTTTTCTTTGGGAACAAAGCCATTTGCCATCCATAGTTGGATCAGGCGTTCCATGTCAATCTCAGTGTCCTTGGGATACACAGCACAGAAAGCAAAGCACTGCTTCATATATGATGGCAGGTCATCGTAACTGAGCTTGAGAATAGGCAGGATTTTATCTTCCTTGTTATGGGCGATGCTTTTGCTTAGGACAGCCTTCCATTCTTCTGGACTTGTCTTCCCACGTAGCACAGATCCTAGTGCATTGGCGGCCAAGGGAGATCCTCCACATCTCTCCACAATGCCATCAACCAAGACCAGTAGCTCAGTTGGGCTCTTCTCTTGTGAACCAAATGCTTTAGTCTCTATAATTTTCTTTATGACTCCGGCATCCAGAAGTGCAATATCATGGGCTTTAACTGTACCCATTAGTTTCGCAACTCCTTCCTTGCGAGTGGTTGTCAATACGGCACAACCGTTCCCACCATGCTCAAGGCTGGCTTTTAGCTTTTCCCACTTGTCACTGTCCTCATTCCAGACGTAATCCAACACAATAAAATACCTGTGTGACAAATAAGCCTGGCATTAGTGCGTGGAGAACACAACACAAGAGATTGCAAGTTTTCTGCATGTTGGAGAGGGTAGTAGATCCTGCGTGTCCTTTTCAAAAGGAGTGCAATTCTGGGTTTGGACGATTGGACTAAGTCACATTTTATTAAATTTAACTATATTTGTAGCAATCACAAAAACAATAATATCTATAATTATATCTCTGTAAGTTTATACTCCTCCTGTCTCTCGATAAATCAAATTTAAGAAAGTTATCTTAAGTCAACTTTTAAGTTTGAACGAATTTATGAAACCAAATTAATATCATTATATACACCATAAACTATCTTTTCATAATGTGTTCATGTGCTGTCGTAAATATGTGTGCTCTTTTCATTAAATTTGGTCATACATTAGAAAAATGACCTTAGACAACTTTTTTCATTGAGCGAGAATACAACAAGAGAAGCCCCCGCTATAAGATTTTTTTACTAAATAAATAGAGGAAAAAACACCGTACAACTAAACAACAGACACCAAAATCAAAAGAAGCAACAGGTAAAAGGAAGAACTTCAGACAACTTTCTAGAAATTGATCTATACAGAGACGAAGTGAGTAGAAAATACTAGAGAGTTGTCTGATTATTTACGGAGTAATATATTTCATTGTAATAGGTTTGACTTCCTAGTGACGTTGATGCTTTGGTTAATGTGGAAGGAGCAGAACAGGCGTTCTGGGTCTGTTTGGTTACCTGGCTTTCTTGTAGGCTGGCTAGAAAATAAGCCAAGCTAGCCTAGAACTGTCTCTAGCAAGTTAAGATGGACTTGTTTTGTTGTCTACACTATTAAGCCTGGCTTCATAGAAGTCAAAGAAATGCGTTTATTTGTGGGACGGAGGGAGTATGTTTTATTGTAATGGGTTTGACTTCCTAGTGGCGTTGATGCTTTGGTTAATGTGGAAAGAAGCAGAACACGACGTTCTAGACTTCCTAGAGCCTGGTTAGAAGATATAGTCACCCAACTAAACATGCCCTATGTGGCTCTTTATTGCCACGCGCTTTGGCACTAAGGATTATAAAGATGAGGCGCAATGCTAGGTGCAGGCTGTGGATGCCTGTAGTCGTCGTTTGTTCGGTTCTGAACTTCGGATGTACAATTTATCGTTTACAATAGGTTTATTTTGTCTGTTGTTGAGTAAGGTTTTATTTAGATGTGAATTTTTTTAGATTTCCCTACTGTAGCATTTTTGTTTATTTGTGGCAAATATTGTTTAATTATGGACTAACTAGGATCAAAAGATTCGTCTCGTGATTTAAAGGCAAACTGTATAATTAGTTTTTGTTTTCAGCTATATTTAATGCTTCATACATGTGCCACAAGATTCCATGTGGCGGAGAATCTTGAAAACTTTTTAGTTTTTGGGGTGAACTAAACAAGGCAAAATATTGTAAGACCCACTGTTTTCAGGTCGTCCGATTAATCGCGATTAATCGCGATTAATCGTCCTGGTCGGTCAGGAGTGCTCGATTAGGAGGTCTGACCCGACCAGGTCGACCAGAAACCTGGTCGTCCGATTAGTCGTCCACTTATCGCGATTAATCGTCCGATAAGGACATGGACGACCAGGTTGTGTGCTCTGTTTTTGGGCTTTTTTGACTGGGCAGATATGTGGGGGGTATGGAGATGCTGTTGGTTGTCCCAGTTCTCTAGAAATAGTTAAGAAGGAGATGTTGGTTTACATCAAAAAGAGTTGAAGATGAAGAGGAATGTTGGTTTACAGTAATGCAGTCTTGATGCTTCCTTTATTGTGTATAATATAGTGTATATATAGAGGTATATATATAGGTCGACCAGCTGATATGCCTGGACGACCAGGGACGACCAGGGGGACGACCAGGGTCGATTAATCGACCTGGTCGCTGATTAATCGCGATTAATCGCCTGGTCGGTCCCAGGTCGACCAGGATCGACCAGCCGACCAGAAAACATTGGTAAGACCCTACCCGTTCGCTTGTCTTATAAGCCATACTTCTTTTGCCAGCTAACATTGTTATTTTCTTATAATAAATCAGCGAACAATATTTTCAGCATGGCTTTTCAGACCAGCAAACAATACTGTTCCACCCTAAAACTTTTTGCCCTATGGTATCGAATGTGTAGACACATACAGAGAACATTAAATATAAATTAAAAAATAATTAATTATACAATTTATATGTAGTATTTTGCAAGACGAATCTTAAAACTAATTAGTTTATGATTGAACACTAATTGTTATAGTTATAAATATACTATAATACTCAAAAACTTTTATTTTCATAAACTAGGCTATATTCGTGCAATCCAAGGTAACTAATAGTGAATAGTTGTTTCGTAGCAATGTAGTGTTTGTGTAGTGGATCGCACGGATTGCAGGTGCTATAGCTGACGCTAAGTTCCAGTAGCAGAGTATTAAAAATAATCATTTTTTAGGATACGTCAATACTAATATCATGTTAATTCTAAAAAAATACTGATATCCTGTTTTCTTGAATAATTTAAAGTTTTTAGTTAAATATTATATTTTAATGACATGAAACCACATAGAACCATATAAATGAATAAGGTATTAAGGTATAAAGAAGGCACGTGGGGACAAATTGCCATTAAGTTCTCGTATCAGTTTAAAATGATACGATTAATCATGCTATCATCCTTTATGATCGATTGATCATACAAATTACCATCTTAGTATTTTATTACCCATGGAACCGTCCACATCATCATTTGAATCATCAACACAGTAAAATAGCAGACATGCGTGTGGTCGCATGTTTCCTTATATTTATTAATTAAATGTTTGCTCAGCCACATCCATGAATAAATATATCTCCAAATATATAAGTTTGCTCTGAAAATATATTCCATGGTTCAGTACCAAAAGGATTAGTGTTTGTTATACATTTGGTTAAATTTAAAAACTAGAATTTGATACTTTTTTAGAACAAAGGGTGCAAGTTTTAGAAACATTATTCTCTACAAAAAAATGTTTGAGAAATATATGAGAGAGAATCCACTTTACCTCTTTCCTTTAAGTTCATTCTGGAGCGTCTTCTGTGCCTCTTCAAGGTTCTTCTCAGATTTGTTGCAGATCTTGTTTGCAAGCTTAGGGTCTGTTTAGATTGGGAACGAAAATTTTTTGGGTGTCACATCGAATGTGTCGGAAGGATGTCGGGAGGGGTTTTTAGAAACTAATAAAAAAACAAATTACATAGCTCGTCAGGAAACTGCAAGACAAATTTATTAAGCATAATTAATCTATCATTAGCATATGTGGGTTACTGTAGCACTTAAGGCTAATCATGGAGTAACTAGGCTTAAAAGATTCGTCTCGCGATTCTCAACTAAACTGTGTAATTAGTTTATTTTTTTATCTACATTTAATGTTTCATGTATGTGTCCAAAGATTCGATGGGATGGATGAAAAAATTTTGGGTGGGGAACTAAACGGGGCCTTAAAAACATCAAACTCATCTGACACACAGACCCACTTGCATAGTTCAAAATGCTTCTTGACATCAGGGTCGTTGTAGATGAGCTGAGCTAGGGTAGTCTTGCCCAACCCACCCATTCCAACAATAGGAAGGACAGTGAGCTCTACAAAGTTAGCTCTATCAATCAGCATCTTAACAATCTTCTGCGTCTCTGCATCTCTTGATTTGGCAGCAATATTCTCGGAGTCAACAAGGCTGGAATCAGTCTCACGCCACTGCTTTGGTGCTGGTGCTTGGTTTTGATAGTTGAATCCAAATGTATTCATTTCAGTCACAAGAACTTCAATGGTCTGCACAATCTTGTTAAGCTTGTTGCCCATCTTCTTACGGAATGCAACACGGTTGTGAGTAGGAAAGAGCTTCACTCCCTCGAAGCCAAGCTTGCGGATGTGCCCCTTCTCCTTGGCTTCTCGACGGAGCGCCCCATAGTTGAACTCATCAAAAGCTTCATTTGCCTCGTACGCCACCGCCTTGACCTCCTTGAGCCATGCCTTCGCTCCTTCTCGGTGGGTCGCCTTCTCCTCAGCGTCGGCGATGACGTCAAGGATGGCAGGCAGCTTGCGCATCAGGATCTTGTGCTGCTCCTCCATGCCCTCCATCACCTTGTACTGCTCCAGGAGGTAGCTCGACGCCTTCTCCTTCACCAGGGACAGCAGTGGCCCGACCACCATGCTGACCACCAGCTCCGCCATTGCAGTAGTCGGAGCTCACAAGAACACACACTCAGAACAAGGTCAGGGAATAGCACACAACCGCCGGAGTCGAGGAGGCATGGAGGGGATGGAGAGAGCCAGAAAGGTTGAAGAGGAGATAATATGGTGGGGAAGGAGGACAGTGGTAGATGAAACTCCAACGGTGCATTGAACACAGGATCATCGATTGGTCCCTCACACTAAAGGATAGCTAGCTGTGCCTATCATTCATATTATGTGAACTGGCCCACAAACATTGTCGTGACTGATAACATTCACTCTTTCAGTGTGTGAAGAAATTTTGGCACCACTTGTCGATGCGTACTGTGTGATGTGGATGAGACAACGAGGCTGCACAATTTGCAGTGGCATGATTACTCTCCCACGTACCAGGCTCATTAACCATACTGATAACCCCAGCCATTCGTTATGAAAGCACGTCAGAGTGTACTTCTAATTTGCAACTGAGGCACCATGATAAAATGAAGACGGTACTAGTTGTTTATTAGGGAAGAGAGCACATGTATATTATATTTCTTGATTTCAATTGGCTTCCACTGTGTTTGAAATCATGTGAGTTCAGGCTACGGTTTCCATCCAATGACGAAGATGTATCAAGAGATTGTGAAGTAGCTAAAGTTCAGTCCTACCAGGCTACGACCATTTCTCTTAGTAATTATTTATCGATTTTGGTCTACTGTATCTGCAAGCAGCAATGTAAACTGTTCATGAATGAGGTATGTATGTCCATGCCGGAGCAATTGGGTCACTCTGCATGCTGGATTAGTCTAGATATATTCTTGCTCTTTTCCGGCAACAACTTGAAATTATGAACGTTACCATACCAGGAAGGATCGGAGGAGCAGGATCGTTTCAAAAAGGAGATACTTGAATTACCCAAGGCATTACAAGTACGTATACTGGGTCCGGGAATCATATTGGAAAAGAAGATTCAAAATGAGGCGGAGTCACTGAAACATCCCATGGTTATGTGTGTGGATAATAACAATCTCAAGTACTCTGAGTCTGTGTTTTTTTGGGGGGCAAAAGTAACCTTTGTTAGGATGCAAGCTTGATTTAGTCACACGTACGACCAAGCATTAGGAAGGAGCAAAGAAGACCCAATTTAATCTATAAACTTCTCTCAGGACTCGTCCTCTCCTAATTCATCGTATCTTCAGGGCAGTGAGTATTTAACCACAAATGATGGTCTAAAGGACTTTAACACCCCCAACACCAACGTCTCGATCTGAGGTGTTTCTGAGTAAGGACTTAACCACTATCGTATCTTCCAATACAGTCACAAGGACTTGCTGCGTGCGTTGTCGACGGCAGTAAAACACTGCCGAGGCGTCAGTGTGCAAGGACAATTATGTTTGCTGCCAGCTGTACTAGACTCCAATGAGGTCGTGCATGAGGGACCAAGTCTCTTAAGGCTGATGGTTACTGCTCATGACCATGGCGCCGGGTTAATAATGATGACAAGGACAGAGGCTCCGGCACCAGATAAGCACTCAGCAAGCAAAATCAACCAACCTGTGTGCAAGAAATTCATACCTGGCTGCCGTTCACTCCTACCGGGGGGCGCAAAACGTCGAGTAGCTAGCGTGCATCCTCCCCTGCACGCCGTCCTCTCGCCGCACCCGGCTCGGGTAAGCGACCGCAGAGGGAGCTTCTGTGAAACCTCCCCGTGGAGGCCCCTCTTAGCTCCACGAATGGCCGCCCTCCGCCTCCTGACGCTGCACTCCGCCGAAGGTCCGGCCGGCGGTGCCCAGACCTCCCGAGGACAGCACGGGGGACCTTCAGCCACCGCAGCGTCGAGCTCCCCTCGCTCCGTCGAGCCCCGTGGAATCCCCATCCCTTCGCCACACGATCGTTTCCGCCCACCAACTACGCCGGAGACGACCCCACCGGCCTCGCCGGGAGGGCGTGGCGGAGGAGAACGCAATCGCCTGCTTAGTTGCCTGTCGAGACACCCGTGGATGTCCTGGGCTAATCAGCGCAGAAGGCGCCACCAACACGGCCTGACCCTCCACGCTCCGTCGCTCCGCACTCGCGGACTTGCAGCACCGGACTGCCGGTGCCGTGGACGGTGGCTGAACTGAAGCAACTCCGCTCGGAGCCTCCGACGCCTGGCGAAAACGCGACCGGAGAGCCCCTGCACCAGGACGTCTGGCTTCCTACTGAAGCACGCCGCGGTGTGAAAAGAGTAAATCCTATTTTCCAACCTTCAACGATCATGCTAGTCCGATTCAGTCCTAAACTCAGCGGCGGAGGAAGGATTTAAATTGAGTTGTGACGAGTATCGAAATAGCTAATATAGGTAGCATATAATTTAAAAGTAAAGTGATTTCTATACAAATGCAAAATTATTAAATTCTATTCATCAAGTACAAAACATATAAGAACTACATATATATATATATATATATGGAAGAAATCGAATATTAAGATAAAATATTGAAAAAAGATGCGAATGAATTCAATGAACAAACCGAGTGCTGAAGCTTCAGTTACGAGACCTAGGTAATTGCATTTTCCTATCTTTCTACTTTTGAACTGCATTCTTAATTTTCTCAAGATCAATTCCTTTGAATCTCTGTCTCAATGTACTAGTGTTAATCGTGTGTTTTAATAAATGTATTGCCGGCCTGTGCACATACAGTCAAGCCCACAAGCTAGAAGAGATCAAGAGTTCAAGACCCCAAGTATGTTCAGATAGAAGCATTCAGCCTTCAATGAGGCTTCTTCAGAGTATTCAAAGCAGCAGTTTAGAGTAAAAGAAATCAATCTACTAGAAGCGCTAATGGGCAGGAAGTAATTTAGGAGAGAGTGGCTCAGAAATTGAGATATGGCAAGAGCCATACCTTGCCATATGGGTGGCTCCGCCCATGCCTAAACTACGAAGGCAAACACATTCCCTTATCATAGAAACTATGTAAAACGTATAACCTCATAGCAATTTTTCTTGATTTCATCACACATGCCGCTTGCGTAGAGCGGTTTTGATACAAAAATCTATTATTTGTACAAAAATCTTTTGAGAATTTATTCAGAGTTATCCTAAGTAAAAGATTTTTACATTTGACAACCAATATTTGTAATAGTAAGATTACAAGCTAGTAGTAGTCTCTCTACCAAGCTCACTTACAAAGAAATGCAGAACACATCAACTCATGGGAAGGTAACAGCGAAGGTGAGTGTATTCCAATATATCCCAGTCTCCGTATCCATTTGATGCGAGAATAAATAGTGTCACATCTCTTGGTTATTAAGGAGAAATATCAGGTATAAAATTCTATTCTCTTCCACAACTTGCATCTGTGTCTATATGGTAATTTAGCCCTGGAAAGTGAACACCATACCAGAGGAGGAAAAGTATGATTATCCACATGGTGGTTTGGACGCTGACAGTAAACAAGGTACACCATGAGACCTGTCCCTAAGATAGATAAGATATGCAATCAGCACTAATAACTCGAGATGATTGTAATTAAGACCCAATAATTTAAGAAACATTGATGCTCCTAACCAATTTATCAACCTTTCAGGTACTTGGCGTTACTTCCGTCTCACTAACTGCTACAGCTGGCATATTTCCATGTCTTTGGCTTCAGTAGCTTTGCACCTGGTGATAGGTGATGTTAGGATTTGTACATAGAAATATAGAGTAAATGAAAAGGCATACAACAAAATGATTTGAGAGTATGGCATCTTAAAAAGGGACTATATATTGCTATTCAATTGTACCGAGTAATTTCCCAATTCTTTCTAAAACGAAAGGCATACAGTGCCATACTGTTGACACCGTTTTTTGACACGTGTCTCTGGATACGCATCTGGAGTTAATGAAGCGTAGATCGGCAGATTAGGCGATGGTGGCTAATCTACAGGGAGGTTGCCGATGGAGGATGGTGCCGATGGAGAAACAATTGAATATGACTAAGTCCAGGGGTGGTGATGCCGATGACCAGTGCCGGTGTTTACCGATGGATGCAACAGGCAGTCTGCCGATGACTCTGAAGAAAAGCGCGGTGGTTACCGATTGATTCGTGGCGGTGTCCCGATCAGTTACGGGGGATAGTTTAATGTTTTCCTTAGTAATTAGAATTCGTTTTGTGTACGACTTCTATTTAATTTGGAATTTGAGTCCTAGTCGTGTCTGGTTGTAATTCTTCGGACAGGGTATAAAGGTAGACCCTAGGGCAATGTAATGAGACAATCTATCAATCAATCAAACACAAGTTTTTACTCATATTCCAGCATCTACTTTTTCGACGACTTCGTCACATTTTCTTTTTATTACGAGTTCTTAGGAATTCGTCGAGTTAAACTCGGCGTGTTCTCAAGTTCCGCGTGATCACCTCTTGGCCGTGACATCCGGGCGTATCGCTGTTGTCGGGACCAAAGTGGTCGAGTTACCACCTTTGTCGATTGTAAGGTCAAATCGGCTGGCACGTCTTAACGTTTGAATCGGGTATTAGCCCTTTGTGTTTGCAGATCAGCTTTTGCACCAACACATCTTTTGGCATGCCCAGTGGGACAGATTCAAGATCAAGATCAACATGTCGAACACCGATTTCGACTTGGAGAACGTCATCCCCGTGACGGAAGCCAATCTCAGAGATGAGCAGAAGCAAGCTATTGCAAAAGCTATGGAGGACTACAAGCAGCAATGCTTGAAATCCTTTAGTATCAACAGGAGCGGCGATGTGATCCAAAAGAAAGCATTGTCGGCACCTCGGCAGATTACTTTTGAAGCCAATCATGGTAAACTCCAAGACATGGTTGACAGTGCTATTAACCGCGCCTTGATCAATCAAGCTGGTGTGCTGTCCAACACAGTGTTCAATGCGGTGGCTAGAACTTTCAAGGAAGGTCAATTACCACCAAATTATGTGGGTCCTGCCCATCATCAGCCAGGGTCACCAGTGGTCACAGCTCCATCGGCTACTACGGCCGCTGCGGGCGTAGAAGCTACTTCTCCTCCAAGCACATTAGGGGTCACTAATGTGCAATCTACACCAATGACGACCAATCCATCAACATCAGACGGGCAAATCAAGCTTGCCACAGATCTATTGGCATCGGCAATGTCGGGATCTGTTCCTCCTAACTGGTGGGGTTATGGTATGCCCCCAGAGATGATGTTGAAGACTCCTAGAACGTCTCAAGTGGCTGATATGACAGGCAAGGCTCCTATGGCATCGGCACCTCCAAATCTGCCGATGAATCAGAGTCTCCAGTATACTACAACTACTACTGCAAGACCTTACACTGGAAATTCTCAAGCTCCAACGTTCCAGATGCCTAACGCATCGGCAGATTCAATGCCGACGCAACAAAGGTTTATGACACAGCCAGGGTACGTCAATTCAATGATGATGCCCAATTACCAGTCATTAGCAGGGCTTATGCCGATGAATGCTAACAGTGGATGGACAGGACAGTTAGTCTTTCCACATATGCATCAGCAGAATCATCAGGCTGCAGGGTTTCAACAGGGACAAATCCAACCTGGGTTTCAGAATCAAGGGTTGGTCAACCAGCCGATGAATCTTGGTCAGCAGATTGGTGGTCAGATGATTAACCCAATGTTCCATGCAGATCGTGCACCTCAGAGACACGTGGAAGCTTATTAGCAGGCGCTAGATCCACAACCGCCTCATCGGCAAGATGCCGATGCCTATTGGGCCGATAAGATAGCTGAAGTAATGAGAGACCAATTTGGGATAAAGCCCAAAGTCAACACTTACTCTTATCGGACACTGTATCCTCCTGCATACGATTTAATTCCACTTCCAAATCGGTACAAGGTACCAGATTTCACTAAGTTTTCTAGACAGGATGATACATCGACTATGGAGCATGTCAACAGGTTCATCATTCAATGTGGGGAAGCTGCTAACAGAGATGAGTTAAGGGTTTGTTTGTTTTCATCATCTTTGTCTGGATCGGTTTTTACCTGGTTTATTTCGTTACCTCCCAACTCAGTAATTACTTGGGCCGATCTAGAGAAGCAATTCCATAAATACTTCTTTTCTGGGGTCCATGAGAAGAAGATCACCAATTTAGTCAGGTTGAAGCAACGTAATGATGAATCGGTTGAAAGCTTTGTGCAGAGGTTGCGAGAAGTTAAGAACAAGTGCTATAGTCTGGTTCTGGACGATCGGCAGCTAGCCGATTTGGCTTTCCAGGGTTTGTTGCCACATATCAGAGACAAGTATGCTTCTCAAGAGTTCGAGAGTCTAAGTCACTTGGTGCAGAGGATTTCTGACCAGGATATCGAACCCTTTGAGCCTAAGAGAGCATGGAACAAAAAGGTGTCATTTGTTGATGAGGCAGCAAGCTCAGATTCTGATGAGGAGCCAGTCATCGGCTTGGCAGAATGGGTGAAAAATAAGAAGCCAATGTCTTGCCCTTTTGGGCATAAAGAACCAGAGAAGTTTGCATTTGATATCACTAAAGCCGATAGGATATTTGATTTTCTACTTCAGGAAGGGCAAATCAAGTTGTCTCCCAATCATGTGATTCCATCGGCTGAAGAATTAAAGAAGATGAAATACTGCAAGTGGCACAATGCAACATCCCACAGCACAAATGAGTGCAAGGTTTTCAGACAGCTGCTGCAATCGGCTATAGAATCTGGGAGGATCAAGTTTGATAATTCTAAAGCTCAGAAGCCGATGAAGATTGATCAACATCCTTTCCCAACAAATATGTTGGATGCTAAGGGAAAAACCAAGGTCTTGACATCAGAAGCAGCTGAAAGAAGTGCATCGGTGGATCCTCAGCATCAGATTACTACTGTCGATGCTAAAGGAAAAGGTTTGATCCAGGAAGGAACTAACTCAGGAAGACCTCCCCGATCTGGCATTGTGATAACTCATAGAAGGCATCGGGAGACTTGGCAGCAACGTGAAGATCGGTATCGGCATCAACAAGAAAGATTATCGTCGGGAAGAAGAGAGGCGCCGACAGGAGTGGAATCGGCATAAAGATCACTAGAACTGCCCGTTCTTTATCCATTGCTGTGAGCAGAACATTAAATTGCCCACTGTTAGAGATTTCTCTGAATGCAATGGTTATGATCGGTATGATAGACCTGATCGGCACTACCAAAATGACGATCGACAATTTAACGGACCGATTAGGGGGAGAGCTTCAGTTCATGACCGGCTAGGGGGAAAACTCAGTGTGCATGACAGACTTGGTGACCGTGTCAAATATTTTCCCAGAAACCAAGAGGATCTTGAAGAAATGGCCAATGCACGGGTTCCCGATGGGTTCATATTTTGTGGGATGCTAACACCTATCGAGTGGAGTCAAGGGAAGCTCGTCGCCCGTCGGCAAGGCAGCCACAACTTCCTCCGTGGTGTCTAGAAGGATTGACTAGGACACAGAAAAGAAGGCTGTAGCGTGAAAGACGAGAAGACTTGAACATGGGAGAGAATTCTGGCAAGTCCGAAGATCAGCAGCAGCTGGATCCTAAAGGAAAAAGGCCATCGGTAGAAGTCAACATGGTATTTATGTTGCCGATGGAGTTCCTTGCGCCGTCCAGTGATGATGAGGAGCTGGATTTTTCCGACCAGATAGCTTAGTTGGCTCTGGATCCGATGACGACTATCTTTGAAAAGCCTGTTGACAATGAAAGGCAGCATCTTAAAGCTTTGTTCGTCAAAGGAAGAGTCGATGGACAGCCGATGACCAAAATATTGGTTGATGGTGGGGCTGCTATCAATATTATGCCATATGCAGTCTATCGGAAGCTTGGGAAGGGAGATCAAGATTTGACCAAAACCGATATGATGCTAAAGGACTTTGAAGGAAATGTGTCTCCAGTTAAGGGGGCAATATGCGTCGAGTTGACCATCGGCAGCAAGACCTTGCCGACAACTTTCTTTGTGATCAGTGGAAAAGGTGCTTATAATCTGCTACTAGAGAGAGATTGGATCCATGCCAATTGTTGCATCTCATCAACAATGCACCAGTGCTTGGTTCAGTGGGTAGGTGACAAGATTGAGATTGTCCCGGGAGATTCTTCTTATGTCATTGCATCGGCAGAGGCGGATACTTATGAAAGGACCAGGTGTATCTCGGGAGAAATTTGGGAAAAGGATTTCCTCAAAGTTGTCGATTATGAAATTCCACCGATCCAAGCAGTTGGTTCTGATGAGGAGTTTTAATGGATAGGTTTGCCGATGATGGAAAATTAGGCCGGGGGTTCACATCGGCCGATGATTTAGTAGAGGTAGATATAGGTAGTGGAGATAAGCCTAGACCTACTTTCATTAGTGCTAAGTTAGATTCTGAGTGTAAGCAACATTTAACCGATTTTTTAAAGGAATATAAAGATTGCTTTGCTTGGGATTATACCGAAATGCCTGGTTTAGACCGATCAATTGTTGAACATCGGTTGCCTATCAAGTCTGGGTTTCGGCCACATCAGCAGCCAGCTAGCCGATGTAATCCTAATATTCTTCCTGATATTAAGGCCGAAATAACCAAACTTATCGAAGCTAAATTTATTCGGCAGTGTCGGTATGCCGAGTGGATTTTCAATGTTGTTCCAGTTTACAAGAAAAACAGGAAGCTTCGGGTCTGCATTGATTTTAGAAATCTTAACAAAGCTACGCCGATGGATGGCTACCCAATGCCAGTTGCCGATTTGCTAGTTGATGCTGCAGCAGGACATCGAATTATTAGCTTTATGGATGGCAATGCAGGATATAATCAGATATTCATGGCTGAGGAAGATATTCTGAAGACTGCATTTAGATGTCCTGGTCATGTTGGGCTGTTTGAATGGATAGTCATGACCTTTGGCTTGAAAAATGCTGGTGCTACCTCTCAAAGAGCTATGAATTTTATCTTTCATGAGTTTATCGGCAAGCTGGTAGAAATTTATATTGATGATGTGGTAGTCAAGTCTGGGGATTTCACAAAGCATCTTGCCGATCTGCGAAAAGTGTTGGAGTGCACAAGAAAACATGGTTTAAAGATGAATCCTAATAAGTGTGCATTTGGTGTTGAAGATTGATTGACGCTGAAACCAGGTATTCGGCCATTGAAAAATTATGTTTATGCCTATATTTTTCTTGCACTAAATTGAGGCACTATTTGCTATCGGTCGAATGCACTATTATATGCAAAGATGATGTGGTCCGATATATGCTATATATGCCGATTATGAGTGGTAGAATCGGTAAGTGGATTTTGGCACTGTCAGAATTTGATCTACGTTACGAATCGGCTAAAGCGGTTAAAGGGCATGGCCGATTTTGTGACTCAACATTGCGGTGTAGTGGAGACTTTGGAAATTGTGCCTTGGACGCTCTTCTTTGATGGATCCACGTGTGACCGGGGGGCAGGAATCGGCATAGTGTTAATTTCCCCTCAGGGAAGGAAGTATGAGTTCTGTTTGCCGATTGTTGCCACGTCAACAAATAATCAAGCCAAGTATCAAGCTTTAATCAAGGGGTTGGAGTTGTTGAAAGAAGTTCATGCTGATGCTGTTGAAATCTTCGGGGATTCTATGCTGGTTATAAATCAATTGGCTGGAAGCTATGAATGCCGAAGCGAAGTCCTGATAACTTATTACGAAAAGAGTATACAACTATTATGGGAATTCAAAGATTTCCGATTAGAGCATGTTCCTCGGTTACATAATGAGGAGGCTAATCGGTTGGCTCAGCATGCCTCGGGGTATCAACCCATATTGAACACGTTATCGGCAATCAGTGCTGATGATTGGAGAAAAGAAATCATTGATTATTTAAGGGATCCATCTAAGAAGGTTGAGAGGCGTGTTCGGTTTCAAGCTACCAAGTATGTGCTCCTCGAGGATGAATTATATTATCGAACGATCGATGGAGTTCTTCTCAAGTGCTTAGGTGATGATGAAGCTAAAAGTTTGATGAGAGAGATCCATGAAGGAGTGTGTGGAGCACATCAGTCGGCTTTTAAGATGAAATGGATGATCAGGAGAAATGGGTATTATTGGCCAACTATACTTGAGGATTGTTTTAAGTATTTCAAAGGGTGTCAAGGATGTCAGAAATTTGGCAATATTCAAAGGGCGCCCGCATCGGCCATGAATCCCATTGTTAAACCTTGGCCGTTCAGGGGATGGGCTATTGATTTGATCGGCCAGATTTATCCACCATCTAGCAAAGGGCATAAATTCATCTTAGTTGCTACTGATTATTTCACCAAGTGGGTTGAAGCTATTCCTTTGAAGAAAGTTACATCGGCCAATATGATTGATTTTGTGAAATAGCATATTATTTACCGATTTGGTATTCCTCAAACAATTACTACCGATCAGGGTACTATGTTTACATCGGGTGAGTTTGATGAATTCGCAATCGGTATGGGAATTAAAGTGTTAAATTCTTCTCCTTATTATGCTCAAGCTAATGGGCAGGCCAGTGGCGGATCTAGGGGTATTCCCTAGTATTCCCGGAAATACCCAACTATTTTGGTACACTTCTATGTAAATATGTGTATACACTTATATATATAAATGTATAATGCTATAATATATAGTATTTTGCACATTTGAGTTCAAAACATATAAAAAAACTAGCATTTCAATTAGAAGTCTATATTCTAGAAAGCAAATATTAGTTTAAAGTTGCTAACTTGCAGTATAATTGACTATATTTTCAACCTATAGATTAACTTTGTGAAAGTAGGAATACCCAAGTTTAAAATTCTGGCTCCGCCACTGGGGCAGGCCGAGGCATCTAACAAAGGAATTATCAAACTTATCAAACGGAAGATTGAAGAAAATCCTAGGAGGTGGCATACATTGTTGAATGAAGCTTTATGGTCATATCGGATGGCTTGTCATGGGTCGACCAAAGTTTCACCTTATCAGTTGGTGTACGGGCACGATGCAGTACTACCATGGGAGATTAAGACTGGGTCTAGGCGGCTATTTTTCTAAGATCAGCTGGCTGCCGATGACTATGCTACTTTAATGAAAGATGAATTAGATGGTTTAACAGGGCATCGGCTGAGGGCTTTGGTAAGTATAGAGGAAAATAAAAAGAGAGTTGTCAGGTGGTATGATAAAAAGGTAAAAGCTAAGGAGTTTACCGATGGTGATTTGGTATGGAAGCTGATATTACCGGTTGGGACTAAAAGTTCAAAGTTTGGCAAGTGGTCTCCCAATTGGGAAGGTTCTTATCGGATAAGTCGGTCTCCTCCTGGTAATGCCTATATTCTGGAAACTCTCGAAGGAGTTGAATTTCCCAGAGCATTGAATGGAAAATATTTGAAGAAGTATTACCCAAGCATATGGGTCGACACATAAAAAGTTTAAGTGCCGATAACACTCCTATCGGCTGGATTGAAATGTATCTGGGACTCAATACGATGTTTTAAAAGATGTCGATAACAGTCCTATTGGCTAGACCAAAATAATCAGGAGTTTTTAAAAGAAAAGAGCAAAACACGCCATCGATGAAGAGTTCATACGTTTAACAGAGCTTGGATCGCCTGAAAGGACCTGATTGGCCTAGAGGGGGGTGAATAGGCCTTTTGATAGAATCTGAAACTCACAAACTTGAACTTGCGAAAGTTAGTAACCAGACCGGAAGTTCCGGTAGTCTGGATCGGAAGTTTCGGTCGGCTTGATCAGAACTTCCGGTGTAGACTTCCTGAGCTTCCGGTTACCTAAGGATACTGCAAAATCTGAGAAAAGACAAGGGGGAGTTCAGATCTAGTGTCACCACACACTCCTAGAGATTGTTGAAGTTGGTGTTGAACTTCACCGACTTCTTTTCACTCCTAGTTGCGGATCCAAGAATATCACCCTGTGAAATAGGAGGAGGAAAGGACAGACAACAACTCACAAAGCAAGAGGGTGGTCGAAGCCACCGCCACAGTAGGACAAGAGATTTAATCCGAGGTTCGGCAATCTCCACTAAGGAGTTCCTATGTCCTCGTTGTTGAGGTGACCACTAAGATCTGACCACGAAGGTCTCCTCTCTCAAGCAACCACACAGGTTAACTTAAGATATCCACTAAGAGTCAAGAGGTAGTTACAAACACTTCGGGGTGCCCTCACTAGTAAATCAACACGGGCAACCATGAAGAACGCCTAGCCGGCTAGGGTTCAGAGAACCCAAGAGTAATAAACACAAAACCAGCCTGCAAGAAGGGGAAACCAAGTGCTCAAGTCGTAGATCTATGCTCCAACTCTCTAATCTCACTTCCCTAGCTCAAACAATCTGGATTGAGATTCGGAGACATAGGGGGAGAGAGAGTAGGTGAGTCACAGCTTAGACAGGATGGAAGGCTCAGCTAGAGAGTTGTTCTGATATCTCTAACGGTTAGAAAGAGATAAGGATATATATAAAGGAAGGTACCGGAACTTCCGGTAACAGGTACCAGAACTTCCGGTTTACTCAAGACTAACGGAAAGTGCCAATACAGGCACACCGGAACTTTCGCTCACTGACCGGAAGTGAAAAACGAAACGCGAGACGTTTCGCAGAAAACTTACATCGCGGACTTCCGGTCCTGGACCGGAACTTCCGGTCCGTACCGGGACTTCCGGTCAGCCACCGGAAGTGAAAGCTGAGACGCGAGACGGTCCGCAGAAAACTTACAGCGCGGACTTCCGGTCCCGGACCGGAACTTCCGATCCGTACCGAGACTTCCGGTCAGCGACCGAAAGTGAAAGCTGAAATGCGAGACGGTGACCCTGAGGCTGTCGGAACTTCCGGTCTGAATGACCAGAACTTTCGGTCTGCTAACTCCGCTAAGAAAGGCACCTCTTGATAGTGCGGCGTTTCCTATTACCCAAAAAGAAAGAACAAAGTTGAAGACAGGGTCAAAACGTCTTTAGTCCGTATGAGCTGCAGGTTACCGAAGGTTCTTTATTTAACTCCATCAAATAGGCTATTTCCTATAGATTTGCACTTTAAGAGCAGATTAGTCCCTAAGTTGATTATCATTAATTATCCAAAACCCACAATGGGAGCGAATGCACTTACAAACTCCCCCTTTTTGGTAATTGATGACAACCAACTTAGGCTTACAAGAGATGTAAACAGTTGAAAGTAAGAATTTAAAAACCAAGCTTTAGGTTGAGCTCCCCCTTAATGTATGCATAAGTTTTGAAGTTTCGAATCTTGATTATAAGCAAGATAACATACATTTAGGATGAGCTCCCCCTAAGTCCTGCTATCTGTGGGGTGCCTAAGTGTGTGAAGCAAAAGAAAGCGTGATGCACATGACAGGATATATCACAAAAAAATGGTTATTCATCATAACCGTAAACAACTCATCACAAAAAGAGGGCAAAGCAAAGATAGAGATAAAACAGGGAGGATTTACCCTACAATCATTCATCACACAAAATAAAAAGGTTTACGACATGGTTCACCACACTTAGAAGCAGGGAATTGTTTTAAAAAAAGTTTGACTACCCCTATTACAATAAAGATAAGCCTAACACTCCCCCTTTGGCATCAAGTGCCAAAAAGGGTAGGCGCGCGAGAAAGCACCAGTGAACTACTCTTCATCTTCATCGTCATCATCATCTCCATAGTCGACAAGGGAAGCTTTGCCAAAAGGATCAGCAGAGGTAGACTGGCCTGCCCAAGAAGTGGAAGTCCTTGTGATGTGATCAGCACCACTGAAGATATCCTGATAAGAAAAACCAGCCTCGGTATCCTCCATGGTGTAACCAGCAGGAAGATCAGCCCCATAGGAAGGATCAAAGGCACCTGACTGCTGAAAATCCAGCTGCTCAAACTCCTGATAGGGATCCTAAAAGGGGCGAAGAGGAGAAGCAAGAGGAAGACCAGCCTTCTCCTCAAGGCGCGTCATGCGTCTGTCCTACTTTGCTTGACAGTAGCAAAAATACGACATAAAGCGCTGCAGGGCATGGCGAGTGGCATTGCCACGACCACGACCACGACCACCGGAGGCACTAGGAGGAGGATCCATCAAAGGAACATGGGGCTCATCATCAGCAGGCTGCTCATGGTCACGGCCACCAACATCAGTTGCAGGCTCTTTCCCTTTGCTAGCTTTGGCTTGCAACCTTTTCACATTCCAATCCGGATGAGAGACATCATGGTGAAAACCCAAACCAGTGACTTGCTCAATGATATACATGAGATATGGAGCATAAGGGAAAGATTGACTGGAGGTGAGGGAAACTTCCTGAATGTGACGCCACATAAGGTCGGTGACACTAAACCTTTTTCCAAGCCCAAAGCAGACAAGAATGGTGGGAGCATGATTCTGCATAGTAGTAGCATCACCGATCTTGGGATCAATAGTGGCCCTGAGCAAGTTGTTGAGCACATAGAAGTAGGGCTTCAAACCATCTGTCTTGCCATTTGCTTTGGTTGGATCAATATAGAGAGCTGCCTCAACAAAATCCCTACACCATTGGGATATAGATCATAGAGACTAGGTGTTGTGCGATCATCCCTGTTAAAACCAAGAAGGCGAGAAAACTGTCGGTAATCACAGCGGTAATGAAAGACCTTGTGCTCTTCATCAATATATAATGTAGCCCAGAACTGGCAAAGGATCTCGGAATTCCAATCTTGTTTGAAAGTCATAAGAGGCAAGATGCGCCAGTCCTCAAGGCGCTGGATGAGGGCATCTACATCGGGATGATTATGACTTTGAAGAGAAAGAAAAGTGGGTGCCTTGTGCATAATGATAGGAGTAGTGAGACCTCGGATGCCCCTCTTCATGCAGACAGACGAATAATAATCATTATGAAACTGAGACCAGAACCTATCATCTACACCCTCAAACTTAGACCAAGCAAAAGGGTTGTCTTGCCGCATGCGCTTTACATCAGAAGATTGGGCTTTGTAATCAATAGGACGCCTTGGAATGCAGTCACCAGGTGTGCTAGGGCCATGAAGATGAGGATAACGGTTCTGAGGATGCTGAAGAACTTGGTTCATGGTGAACTGTCCAATACGCACCGGAGAGTTGCGAATAACCTCAGGGTTGATGGCCCGGCCTTCAACCTCAATCTGACTTGGAGCAACAGAGTCATGGACCACAGTGCGATGGAGAGGAGGAGGACATGGAAAGGTGGACCGATCTGGACAGGAGCGAGGCCCTTCATCAGCCGATGCCGGTGCGCGAGAGGACGAAGGGTTGGTGGTGCGACGAGCGCGAGCACCACGAGCACGAACCTCCTCTCCATCCCCCAAACTCTGAGGACGGGGACGAGCAGAGTGAGAGCGATTCGCACGGCGATCCGACATGCTGCAAAAGACATAAGAGAAGAATGAGACTGAGATAAGGAAAGGCAGCAACAGATAGATACGAGGAAATGTGAGCGCATGGTGTCCATGACCCACCGGAAGTTCCGGTGCATGAACCGGAAGTTCCGGTCCAGAGCCACGGACACCATGTGGACCTATTCCGACAAATCCATCCAAGCAACTTGCAAGACAGGCATTCGTAGACCTCGAAGAGATAAAGAACTACAAGCACGTGCAAGGATTCGACTCAAAACAAAGGACATTGGCAGATCGGGCGCAAAGACCCCATACCTTGGCCTTAGATGAAGAGGAAGGAGAAACCCGCACGTGGATCCCTTCCGCAGCCCGCGTCCACCTCCAAGACGACCTCCAAGACAAGGGCAAGACTCCCCACGAGTGGATTTTGAAAAGAATGGAAGAGATGGGAGATCTGGAGGAGAATGCGGTCAACCGCCGCCGCCGCCGCCGGGAGGGAGAGAAGAGGACGGGAGTCAAAGGATAAGTTTACCCAGTCAGCGCCTCAGCGGTATATATACCGCGGTAAAAAGGACGACCGGAAGTTCCGGTCAAAAGGACCGGAAGTTCCGATGCCTCCCAGAACAGCAAGGAACTGGTGAACCACACCGTATTCCTAACCCAACTCGAAGATGTCCAGATTTCATGAAGGCATTACATAACTATGAACATCTTGGGGTTGTATAAAAAATAGATTTGTAAAAAGAATCACACAGCTTTTCACAACGTTTTTGCCTATTTCTAAAACAACAAGTGAGTGCAAGACATCAAACTATGTTACGAGAATCAACGATATTGAGTTCACGCCTCAAAGCACAAAATCTTGACTCATCTAGAGGTTTAGTGAAGATATCGGCTAACTAAAATTCGGTTCTCACATGTTGTACAGCGATATCTCCTTTGGATTGGTGGTCTCTCTGGAAGTGATGACGGATGTCTATGTGCTTTGTTCTAGAGTGGTTTACAGGGTTATTAGCGAGCTTGATTGCCCCCTCATTGTCACATAAGAGGGGAAACTTGCTTTGCTCACAGCCAAAGTCTCTCAAAGTTTGCTTCATCCAAAGCAGTTGGGCACAGCAGGCGCCAGCCGCCACATACTCGGCTTCAGCGGTGGAAAGGGCAATGGAGTTTTGTTTCTTAGAGGTCCATGACACCAAAGACCTACCAAGAAATTGGCACGTCCCTGATGTACTCTTTCGCTCTACCCTGCAACCGGCATAGTCCGAATCGGAATAGCCAAGTAGAGTAAAAGTGGAGCCCTTTGGGTACCATAAGCCAAGATTAGGAGTGAACACAAGATATCAAAAGATTCTCTTAACAGCCATGAGATGACATTCTTTCGGATTAGCTTGAAATCTTGCACACATGCACACACTAAGCATAATATTAGGCCTAGATGCACAAAGGTAAATCAAAGATCCAATCATGGAGCGATATACCTTTTGATCAATAGCCTTGCCGTCTCCAACAAGGTCAAGGTGTCTGGTTGTTGGCATTGGTGTCTTTATGGGTTTGGCCTTGTCCATGTCAAACGTCTTTAGCATATCGGTGGTGTACTTAGTTTGGCTTATGAACGTGCCGTCCTTGAGTTGCTTGATTTGAAATCCAAGGAAGTAAGTCAAATCCCTCATCATGGATATCTCAAACCTTTTGGTCATGATCCTACTAAATTCCTCACTGAAGTTCGCATTAGTACTACCAAATATTATGTCATCGACATATATTTGGCATATAAAAATATCATTATTGACTTTGCGAGTAAATAAAGTGGGATCGACTTTTCCAATCTCAAACCCTTGTTTGAGTAGAAAATCCTTGAGACAATCATACCAAGCTCTAGGGGCTTGCTTAAGCCCATAGAGTGCCTTGTCCAGCTTGTAGACATGATCGAGATGATGTGGATCTTCAAAACCTGGTGGTTGCTCCACATACACGGTTTCGGAGAGGGGGCCATTGAGGAATGCACTTTTCACGTCCATTTGAAACAACTTGAAATCATGGTGAGCAGCAAAGGCAAGTAATATGCGTATAGATTCAAGCCTAGCTATAGGTGCATAAGTCTCCCCAAAATCCAAACCTTCGATTTGAGTGAAGCCTTTGGCAACCAACCGAGCCTTGTTTCTAGTGACCACACCATACTCATCTTCTTTGTTGCGGAAGACCCATTTGGTTCCTATCACATTTTGCTTGGGTCTTTCCACCAAGGACCAGACATCATTCCTAGTGAAGTTGTTCAACTCCTCTTGCATAGCCATCACCGAATCCGGATCCTTCAAGGCATCTTCCACCCTATTTCGCAACATAGAGGAGACAAAAGAGTAATGTTCACAAAATCCAACTAAACGAGAGCGTGTTGTTACCCCTCGTTGTATGTCTCCCAAAATGCTATCAACAGGATGATCCCGTTGAATAGAGTGATGAACTCTTGGGTGAGGCACTGCTGTTCTTGTTTGAATGGGACCATCATCTTCATCCTCATGGTCTTGGTTGATTGGAGAATCTAGATCTTGAACGTTTTGATCTCCGTCTTGGTTTGGTTCTTGTGCTTGAGGTGGGTCTTGTCCAGCTTGTTCTCTTGAGTCATGACCTCTTCTTGATGTGGAAGCATCATCATGGGCATTGGTTGACCCATGATGCAAGTTTGGGTCACGAGAAATTTGCATGTGTGCATCTTCTTCTTCTTCTTCTACGGGTTTCACTTCACCGGTAGCAAGCTTTTTGATTACTTGGCGAGATGGCTCTTCTTTACCTAAAATTTCAGCATTGACTTGCTCTTTTTGAGAGCCGTCGCTTTCATCGAAAGTCACGTCTACCGCTATTTCAATTTGACCGGTGGTCTCATTGAAAACACGATAGCCATGTTGATTAGTAGCATAACCAAGTAAGAACCCTTCATCAACCTTTGGTGCGAACTTAGAGCATTTGGATCTTTTATTAAGTATGAAACACTTGCATCCAAGAACTCTAAAGTAATCCACCTTAGGCTTTTTACCGGTTAGTAGCTCGTAGGCAGTTTTCTTCCTCAACTTGTGGAGGTATAGGTGGTTGATAGCGTGACATGCCGTGTTAACAGCGTCTGCCCAATAGTCCTTTTCAAAGATCTTGTATTCATCCAACATTGCTCTTGCGGCTTCAATGAGTGTTCGGTTCTTCCTTTCCGCCACACCGTTTTGTTGTGGAGTATATGCAACCGAGAACTCATGCTTGATGCCTTCTTCATCAAGGTACGCTTCAATGTTGGTGTTTCTAAACTCGGTTCCGTTGTCGCTTCTCACTTTCTTGATCTTCACTTCAAACTCATTTTGAGCCCTTCTTGCAAACTTCTTGAAGATCCCTTGGGTCTCACTCTTGTCCTTCAGAAAGAATACCCAAGTGAAGCGAGAAAAATCATCAACAATTACAAAACCATATTTGTTACCTCCAATGCTTATGTAAGCATTGGGTCCGAACAAGTCCATGTGAAGTAGCTCAAGTGGTCTTGATGTAGTCACAATGTTCTTCGCGGGATGCTTGGCTCCAACTTGCTTTCCCGCTTGACATGCACTGAAAATTCTATCTTTCTAAAAAGAAACATTTGTTAGTCCAAGGATGTGTTCACCTTTTTGAAGGTCGGCCAAGTTCCTCATCCCAACATGGGCTAGATGGCGATGCCACAACCAGCCCATGCTAGATTTTGCCACTAAACAAGTCTCGAACCCTACTCCACTAGTTGTGAAATCAACTAGATAGAACTTGCCCTTTAGTTGACCCGTAAAAGCAATAGAGGAATCCGACCTTCTAGAGACTTCCACACCCTTATCCGTAAAGAGATAATTGTAGCCCTTCTCACAAAGTTGTGAGACGGATAACAAATTGTATCCCAACGAATCCACAAGCAAAACATTTGAAATGGAATTATCATTTGAAATTGTAATTTTACCTAAACCAAGGATATCTCCTTTACTATTGTCACCAAAGACAATCCTTTCACTTGTGATTTTACTTGGTTGAAAGGAGGTGAACATATTCTTCTCTCCGGTCATGTGATTGGTGCATCCACTATCAAGCACCCAACTTGGCCCACCAGAGGAATAGACCTGCAAGAGAAGATCAAGCCTTTGTTTTAGGTCCCGAGTTGGAACCTAGGGGGTTAGACACAAAAGATTTGGGGACCCAAACACTCCTCAGGATTTGTCTCTTCTTGAGGGTGCCCACGTATTTCACAACAATCTTCCCATCCTTGTCCCAACAACACATGTAGTCACAAATGTGATTACGTGAGATAGGTGCTTGTTGCTTGGACACTTCCACTTGCTTCTTCTTGATGATCTTGTTGTCTTCAAGTGGGATTGTAGGAGTGGCAACATTGTTCACCTTATCAACAAGGTCAACAAGAGGCACACTCTTGTTGAACTTCACACAAGCCACCCCATTTATCATTTTTCTCCCATTGGCCTTACCAATGTACTGATTATATCCGAGGCCATCCTTGATTATGGGGTGCCTGGATGCCTTGAACACATTTACCGGCTGCTTGTCCTTGCACTTGCAACCAATCTTGACAATAGTGTTCAGTCTTTGAATTTCTTTGTCCTTTTTGGCTAACTCATCAAGGTTAGAGACACATGCCTTTATGTCAACATTTATGCATCTTTCACAGCTTTTACTTGTAGAAGCCTTTGAACCCTTGGAAGCGGTAGAGGTGCTAGACCAAAGCTTTTCATAGTTTAGTTCAAGCTCATGATATTTTGTTGTCAAGCTTGTGAGGCTTTCTTGAGCCAAACTATGATCATTCTTTAGGCTAGTCAAAGAGCCATTGAGTGAGGAATGTTCCTTAGTCAATCGCTCATTGGAGTCTTTGACTAGAGACAATTCTACACCCAATTTCTCAACCCTCTTCTTTTCCTTGGAGAGACATACTTCGAGCCCTTGGTTCTTCTCCCTTTCCTCTAGGAGCAATTCGCCTTGTGACTCGATGCATGACTCAAGCTTGTCATTAGCGTATATTAGCTTTAGAATTTTAGTTGCAGCAGTTTTACCATATTTTTTAATGAGATTGTTAGCATAGTTTTCATCATCTTCATTATCACTATCATAATCACCAGTTGTTTGAGGAGAGGAGTCAGTTTGTACCTTGTCTCCTTTTGCCATAAGGCATGTAGGAGTGTCATCATCGTCATCGGAGAGGTTGGCGAAGAGCCTAGGGGATGAGTAGGTGCCGGAGATGAGCGCTGTAGATGAGACAATGTTGGTGAAGATCTCGGTTGAGGAGGATCTTTCTTGTACGGCGATGGCAGCTATACTCTTCTTCTCATTGTCATCATCATCACTGTCACTGTCCGATTGCCATTCTTGCCCAAGGTGAGCTTCCCCTTTCTTCTTGTCCTTGTACTTCTTGTCACTTTGCTTGTTGTATCTTGACTTCTTTCCTTTGTTGGGACAATCAGCTGCAAGATGGCCAGTGTCACCACACTCATAGCAAAACCTCTTCCTATATGGTTTGTTTCCCCCATATCTCCTCATCTTATCTTTCTTCATTCTCAAATATTTCTTGTAATTTCCCACTAGCATGGCTTGTTCTTCATCAAGATCATCATCATCTTTGTGCTTGTGCTCACAACATCCTTTGTTACAATGACTTGACTCACTTCCATGTGAAGCCGTGAGTGCTATATTCTTCCTTTTGATTTAGGGCTTCTTTGGCTTCATCATCCAAGACCTCATGATGCATCAACTTTGCTAGCATTTCTTGAGGAGTCATAGTGTGATAGTTGTCTTTCTCCATGATGACGGATGCAAGCATGTTGTTCCTTTGTCTATGCACTCTACAAATCTTTCTTGCTGCAGAGTTATCATCCCATGTTTTTGCTCCAAGTGCTCTAATTTGATTGATCAATGACATGAATCTATCAAACATGGCTTTTGTTGTTTCTCCCTCAAGTATGCAGAAGTTCTCAATCTTACTTTGTAGAAGCTCAATGTTTCCTACTCTTACACATTTGTCTCCCTCAAATGACACCTTCAAGGTGTCCCAAATCTGCTTAGCATTCACCATACCATTTACTTTGTTGTTGTCTTCTGGGGTAAGACATTGTAGAATCAAGGTGGCAGTTGTTGCATTAAGATGAAAGTCTCTCTCATCTTCGGGAGTCCACTCATTTGGATCTTGCGGTGGATTCACACCAATGTCCACTACTTCCCAGCATCTTGCGGCAATGAGATGTAACTTCATTCTATGAGCCCAATCGGTGTACCTTATACCATCAAATGGAGGTGGCTTTCTAGGGTTGATCATTGGCAATGTTGAATTCTTGCTCGAGCTGCTATAATCAAACCCAGTCTTGTTGTAGGTCTTTGACACCTTGCTAGCATCTTCATTTCCACCTTCACTATCCGACTCGTGATTCTTTTTACCTAGGAGTTCTTTCATCTTGTCTAGCTCTTCTTGCATTTTCTTCATTTGGTCCTTCTGCTGCAGCTGCAAGGATGCTGTGATCTGTGCTGTGATTTGCTCAACCATTTGTTGTTGAGTTGTTGGATCCATCTTGGCCAATGTTACTCCTCACGCGGTTAAGCGTATGAACGAGGAACCTTGCTTTGATACCAATTGAAATGACCTAATTGGCCTAGAGGGGGGGTGAATAGGCCTTTTGATAGAATCTGAAACTCACAAACTTGAACTTGCAAAAGTTAGTAACCAGACCGGAAGTTCCGGTAGTCTGGATCGGAAGTTTCGGTCGGCTTGATCAGAACTTCCGGTGTAGACTTCCTGAGCTTCCGGTTACCTAAAGATACTGCAAAATCTAAGAAAAGACAAGGGGGAGTTCAGATCTAGTGTCACCACACACTCCTGGAGATTGTTGAAGTTGGTGTTGAACTTCACCGACTTCTTTTCACTCCTAGTTGCGGATCCAAGAATATCACCCTGTGAAATAGGAGGAGGAAAGGACAGACAACAGCTCACAAAGCAAGAGGGTGGTCGAAGCCACCGCCACAGTAGGACAAGAGATTTAATCCGAGGTTCGGCAATCTCCACTAAGGAGTTCCTACGTCCTCGTTGTTGAGGTGACCACTAAGGTCTGACCACGAAGGTCTCCTCTCTCAAGCAACCACAAAGGTTAACTTAAGATATCCACTAAGAGTCAAGAGGTAGTTACAAACACTTCGGGGTGCCCTCACTAGTAAATCAACACGGGCAACCATGAAGAACACCTAGCCGGCTAGGGTTCAGAGAACCCAAGAGTAATAAACACAAAACCAGCCTGCAAGAAGGGGAAACCAAGTGCTCAAGTCGTAGATCTATGCTCCAACTCTCTAATCTCACTTCCCTAGCTCAAACAATCTGGATTGAGATTCGAAGACATAGGGGGAGAGAGAGTAGGTGAGTCACAGCTTAGACAGGATGGAAGGCTCAGCTAGAGAGTTGTTCTGATATCTCTAACGGTTAGAAAGAGATAAGGATATATATAAAGGAAGGTACCGGAACTTCCGATAACAAGTACCGAAACTTCTAGTTTACTCACGACTAACAGAAAGTGCCAGTACAGGCACATTGGAACTTCTGCTCACTGACCGGAAGTGAAAAACGAAACGCGAGACGCTCCACAGAAAACTTACATCGCGGACTTCCGGTCCTGGACCGGAACTTTCGGTCAGCCACTGGAAGTGAAAGCTGAGACGCGAGACGGTCCGCAGAAAACTTACAGCGCGGACTTCCGGTCCTGGACCGGAACTTCCGGTCCGTACCGGGACTTCCGGTCAGCCATCGGAAGTGAAAGCTGAAACACGAGACGTGACCCTAAGGCTGTCGGAACTTCCGGTCTGAATGACCGGAACTTCCGGTCTGCTAACTCCGCTAAGAAAGGCACCAGCAATGAGAGCACTTTTATCCCCACTTTGCCAACCAGATTCATGTCCCTCTTGATAGTGCGGCGTTTCCTATTACCCAAAAAGAAAGAACAAAGTTGAAGACAGGGTCGAAACGTCTTTAGTCCGTATGAGCTGCAGGTTACCGAAGGTTCTTTATTTAACTCCATCAAATAGGCTATTTCCTGTAGATTTGCACTTTAAGAGCAGATTAGTCCCTAAGTTGATTATCATTAATTATCCAAAACCCACAATGGGAGCGAATGCACTTACATCGCCGATATAGCGTGCAGACGAATCTGATCGGCTTCTTCTATCTCCTTCATGTCTTTATCGGCAGAGCCTTCCACTGGCTTCTGCTTCTTCTTCATCTGCAGCGCCTTGCGAGCTTGGACGTTTCGCTCTTGTTCAAGGGTTTTGATCGTCTCGGGCAGCTGACTTTCCTCCTGTTGAGCTTGGGACAGAGCCTCTTCTACTTGTTTAAGCTCCGCCAACAGGGTTTCCCTTCTTGCCGATAGGTCAGAGATCTTTGTTTCAGCACATCTCCTGAGGATTTCAGAATGTCGATGCTCTTGTGCTTTTCATCGGCAAGGTGCTTTACCTTCATTACCTCCTCTGAATGCTGAGCATGGGCGACTCTATCGGCAAGGCGCTGAGTGGCCTTTTGGTACTGGAGCTGTCGACTCTCCAAGTGTGCAGCCTTGAAGAGGATTTCCTCGCGGCATCGGCAGGGATCTGGCCTCTGAGAGCTTTAAACAGAGCCTTGGCTGGATCGGAGTCATCAACTAGTTGGGCTGTATCTTGATGAAGCAGGGCCAGCAGATCTTCCAACTTTGCTCTGATTTCTGTCGATGAAATACCGAATTCTTGAGAAGAGCTTGCTTCCTCGCCATCATCATCGGAAACTTCGATTGCAAAGGAGAATAGGCTGTCGGGAGAATCTTGTTCCTGAAAAGAAAAGGAGATAGGTTATTTGATGATGAATATTGGTAAAATAAAGAGTGATGATCAAATAGCTTACTTGTTTCAGAGCTATTTCTCGCCTCTAGCTAGTTGAGGCTGATGGTACTATGGGTTGATCGACCGGAGTTGCCGATGAAACAATGTCAGCTGTAAAATTAACAGGGGTAATTATAAGATGGAAAGATAGGTTCATCGGCAATAATTTCATAGATAGTACTTTACCTTGAGGGGGTGCAGTGCTTGTCTGGATGGAGGAGACCACCGATGAAATGATTGATCCCACTGGATCGATGGTCTGTTCAGGTATATCGGCTGATATTTCTTCTTGCTGAGGTATCTCTTGTGGCTGAGGTGGAGATGGTGCTTGCTGCATCTGGATTTCTAGAGAAGAAGGGGATGATTCCACTTGAATCGGTGACCCTAGGGGAGGAGGAGGCGTCGCTGTTCTCTGACGCTTTGCTTGTGACTTGGTACTCTTGGGGCCCTTTCTCTTTACTTGGCTGGACTGGGGGGCATCGGCACCCGTCTTGGTACTTCTGGTCTTTGCCGATTTGCTGGTTTGTTGATACAACAATAAAAATTTTATAAGTACAAGGGTAACAGAGTATTGATGAAATTTTGGTTGGGACGGTAGAAGTTACTGATGAAGTTCCCTTAGCAGCCGATGTGTCCTGAAAAAGTTGTGTAAGTATAAAATTGAATCGGTATAAGTTAAAAAGTAAAGAGTGTACCTTGAAAGCTTGTGCCAAAGCAGTAGCGGCTACCGATGGGGATGTCTTCGCTCGCCTGGTGGTAATTTTCTTGAAGCGCACACCCCGGTGCATTAAAGCCGCCAAGCTTAGTGCGTTGTTGCTGATCAAAGAGATCGGGCCTGATGGGAGAAGTTCGATCGGCCTACCACTTCTGCTGACCGACGGTGGAGTATCATCGACCTGTGTAAAATAGAGGAAGTAAGTTGCCGATAAAAGCAAAAGTAACAAGATTGAGGCATCGGTTGAAAACTTACAGTGTTATCGGGGACCTTGTACGCGGAGTCGATCATACCGCGGTATGTGAGAGTCGATCTGCAGAACAAGTGCTCCTTCCATTCTGCCCACCATTGTTTGTACGCCTGGGTGATGAAGAGAGCTGGGATCCAGGCTGATAGGTCGATATCTAACGTATCGGCATTTGGTGGAAGTTGGGCTATTCTAATCCACTCAAGACCATTGGTGATGGTTTCCCTTGGTTTTACCACATCGGCGTAGCAAAGCGCATTTGGCAGCTATCCAAAAGCTAGTTGGTGAACTAGTGCCGATGGGTTATAAAACTCATAGGTTAGGTTGGAGGCTTTCCCGCTACCGAAGAAGTTCACTAGTATGGCTCTCGAAGTAATGATTGCCATCATTTGGTCTTGGTCCTTGTTGAGAGCATTGTCAAAGGGGTGGAAAGTGAGTGGGAACCTAGTCTCTGGATCCTCATAAGGCATCCATGCCCGTTGATCTTTGGCCAAACCTTCATAGAGAGTCTAAAAGAATCGGCTGACCTGGTCCTCATTGCCACCAGTACCAGGAAGGACTATGGTAGCTTCACCATAGTTTAGAGGAGGGCAAGTTGCCAATTCTTCTTCATCCAACTCATAATCTTCGGCTATGTCTCTTGGGAAACTCTGTGCGAAGAGGTCAAATCCAAGGCGTTTATGCATATGGACACTGAGCCACATGTTGACAAACCACCAAGGTCCCCCTAAGTTGTCGATAGATTGGCCTAGAAGGAGTTTCTTGGCTACCTAATGAAGGAGGTGATAAGCAGCACCAAGCAGGTATCGGCCAAGAGGAAATCGGCCACCCTTGGCAAGTTTCTTCGCTGCCGATAGATAGACAGAGGTTGGTCCTGCCGATCGCCCACAGAACACGAACTTATCCAACCACATGTTTAGGAAAATTGCCTGCTCCCTCTCCCCGACAGATCTTGTCTTTTGGTACTTCTGAATATATCTAGACCAACCGCCGATAGCGCGAGTTTCTACTTTAGCACTGGGCTTGGTGTCAATCAGGTGATTGCTATCGGCAGTGGATATATCTAAGCCGGTGAGCATGAGTACATCGGCAAGAGTGGGTGAAGCAGGGCCATGGCCGAATATAAAAGCATTGAGCGTGTCTGACCAGAAATACGAGGCAACTATCAGCAGTGACTCGTTTCTCTCCATATCGGCAAGAGATAGTCTAATGCACTGATCTAGTTTCCGTTCACCCCAATGAACTTCATTTGAATGGCTGACTCTCAAGAACCAGTCTTTCCATCCCTTGGTAGGACTGGGCCAGGAACGAAAAGCATCTTTCCATAGATCTAAAGAAAAGTTTTCAGCTCTAAAGGGGATTCTATTTGTCTCTGCATTTATTAGATCGGTGGGATCTGGGTTTCCTAACGGACCGAGACATTGGAAGTGAGGTTGATCGGTAGGAATTACGATCTTATCGGCCAAATCCTAAAAAAGTTTTGAGGAAGGAAGAACAGAAAGAAAAAGGGAGTACTCAGTAAAAGAATTGCAGATGAACAGGAATACAGCAAAAGTAAAAAGGAAGAGGGATGATGAACCAACCTCGGGGACGATGAAGTTGATGGCCATTTCTTCTTGAGGGAAGGAGAAATCGAAGGCTTTGAGAGTTGTTGGAGAAGATCCTTGTTGAAGTTCTCGGAGTTCTCAGGCAATGCCACCGCCAGGAAAGTGGATTTTGAGCTGTAGAATGATAAGATGGGGGAGGAGTACCGGAGAAGGAAGTATTTATAGGACAAAACGGGCAGGGGCAAATCTGACTTATCTCTTTGCCGCATCCGTGAAATCTGAGGGTGTTTAGGTGGATATGGTAACTGTTCGCACGGTAATTAAGGGATTGTGCAGGTGATTTGACGGCAAGCGGTCATAATTTTGAAGATATTTCACTGTGCAAGATCGCCTGGTCGGCCCATCGGCAGCTTTCTCTAACGGTAATATTGCCGATGAGCGCATAAAGTAGAGAGATTTGGTTGAGAGGTTGAGAAATTCGAGGAATCTGCAGAAGAATCGGGCTGAGGTTCTTTAGATTTGGCGACTGATTATCAAATTAGGAGAAATAATTGCGGAAAGGTGTTATTTCTGCAGAGAATTTTGGAGCATTAATGATTTTATACTCCGAAATTGGGGGGCATGTGTTGACATCGTTTTTTGACATGTGTCTCTAGATACGCATCTGGAGTTAATGAAGCGTAGATCGGCAGATTAGGCGATGGTGGCTAATCTACAGGGAGGTTGCAGATGGAGGATGGTGCCGATGGAGAAACAATTGAATATGACTAAGTCCAGGGGTGGTGATGCCGATGACCAGTGCCAGTGTTTACCGATGGATGCAACAGGCAGTCTGTCGATGACTCTGAAGAAAAGCGCGGAGGTTATCGATTGATTCGTAGCGGTGTCCCGATCGGTTACGGGGGATAGTTTAATGTTTTCCTTAGTTATTAAAATTTGTTTTGTATACGGCTTCTGTTTAATTAAGAATTTGAGTCCTAGTCGTGTCTGGTTGTAATTCTTCAGACAGGGTATAAAGGTAGACCCTAGAGCAATGTAATGAGACAATCTATCAATCAATCAAACACAAGTTTTTACTCATATTCCAGCATCTACTTTTTCGACGACTTCGTCACATTTTCTTTTTACTACGAGTTCTTATGAATTCGTCGAGTCAAACTCGACGTGTTCTCAAGTTCCGCATGATCACCTCTTGGCCGTGATATCCGGACGTATCGCTGTTGTCGGGACCAAAGTGGTCGAGTTACCACCTTTGTCGATTGTAAGGTCAAATCGGATGGCACACCTTAACGTTTGAATCGGGTATTAGCCCTTTGTATTTGCAGATCAGCTTTTGCACCAACACATACAAGCTCATCATATCATTAAACTGTTATTTTAGTAGCAAAGCAAAAATACCAGACTTGTGCTTCATAGTTGATCAGTGGACATTCGAGCACACATGTATATTCAAATGATAAATATATCTCAGGACGTAAACGAGATACTACATGCATGCTTAAGGTAATTGATATATATTTCTAAATAGCGGGTAGCAGCTTTGACGAGGATAATCCACACGGGCGCAGACGATTCTATGCAATTGATGATGAAATAGCAAAGTTATAGTTTAGTGGGTACCTTCGTAACGAGCATCCAGATATTTATCCTTGAGGTTGTCCAGTCGCTGCCGCAGGGACGAAGGGATTGACTTTATACCTGGGCAGTCATTAATTATAAGCTCACAAAGAGATGAGTATGCTTGTGGCCCATTGGGCAAGAATGGTGCGAGGCTTTCGCAATCTTGAAGAAAGAGGCGTTCCAGCATCTGGAGCTCTCCGGAGGTAGATTCCAGTGATCTCAACATTGTCCATGTATCAATGTCTAGTGTTCGGAGTGCATCCAGCTGACCCGAGAGGAGTTGTAGTTTGTGGCATTCCGAAATATCTATTTTTCTGAGGGATGGTGGAAGGTTGGCAACCTCTGACAAGCTGCCACACTGCCATATGAAAAGAGATTCAAGGCATCGAAGGAAGTGATCCTGACTGGCCGATGAAGACAGCTCTGGTACAGCAGCTGTGGATGCCATGACGTCAGTGGTAGGCCCTTGATTCCATGTCGTCTTGTCCTGTGCTTGCCGAATATGGACTTAAAAGTTTAGGACACCTCCGAACCTCCATTTTCGGACTCCATGTGTTGGTTGATGGCAAGTTCAGGACTGACAAGACCTACGGCTTCATGGGTATGCACAAATGTTTCTTTCTTGGGTATGGCAATTTAACATTTCTCATTTACTCTTTTTTTTTTGATGTAAACAGGAGGGGAATCCCCCTACTGTGCTTTTATTGATTAATAAAAAGAAGGCAGCTGTACATAGTCTCAAGAAACAAAGAAGGAAAGGAAAAATATAAGCCAAATTACACATAAGCTTCTAGTCATTGACATAAAAGAGGGACTAAACTACTCTTTGCTCGAAGAATAACTTGAGCAAATTCTCTTTTGAAAACAGCCTTGCAGCTTTGGATTGAGGGCTGAGCATTCCTGAAAATTGCATCATTCCGGACAGACCAAATTGACCAACACATGGTGACAATAATTTCCATGAAGAAAGGCTGTTGGATTTGCTGTCTAAAAGACTCCAGAGTTGCGAAGGGATCTGTTATGCAGTTATGTTGTCTATTTGCAGATGTCATTTCCATTCCAAAGACTGGTGAGAACTACAGAATTCTCTATGACACCAAGGGTCGCTTCCGTCTTCACTCTGTTAGGGATGAGGACGCAAAGGTGAGCACTAGCTGAGGACATAATGTAATCTCACACTAATCCTTGGCAAGGAATGCATATGGAAATATAAGTTTGAATGCTGTGCTTTGTCAGTTGATGGTTCATTGTACCGGCTTGGTTATTTGAACAGTTTAATTTTCCTTACATTCTCTGGAGTTCACTTTTGTAAGGATAGCAATATTATTCCTTTAGAAACATAACTCTGATATGTAGTTGACAATGTGTATTCTTAATTGCACTTTTAGTTAGAACTTAGAACTCATTGTGATGTATCAACTGTTGCTATTCTACAAACAATCGTGATTATTATGTTTCTACCTCTTATTTTCGTGCAGAATTTTTATTACCGAGATTGTAAAAAATTGTCTCTTACTGCAGTTCAAGCTTTGCAAGGTCCGTTCTGTCCAGTTTGGTCAGAAGGGCATTCCGTATCTGAACACATATGATGGGCGCACCATCCGCTATCCTGATCCTCTTATTAAGGCAAATGACACAATCAAGATTTATCTGGTGACAAATAAGATCGTTGATTTCATCAAGTTTGACGTGGGCAATGTCGTTATGGTACACTAGTACAGACGGTTCGCAACCCCTTTATTCAGGCGGATTGACGAACTGCCAGTGGCTATAGGCTTGTAGAAATAAAAGTTTCCACAGGCGGTTAACTGAGAACCGTCAGGCGGTTCATTTATGTGAGCCGCCTGTAGAAATTCTACAGGCGGTTCTTATAACAGAACCGCCTATGGTAAGATTTTCCAATTTAACATAATTTCCAAATTTTCCTGCAAACCCTATTTTTAATATTATAATATATATATATATATATATATATTATATACATTAATATTGAAACTATGTTAGGCTAGAAGATTCAACCAATACAACATGCAATATATTTATATATATCATTACTTTGTACATAAAATTATATTAATTACAAATATCACACATCAAAGTTTTTTGTTCACAGACATATGAGGTTTCACATTAGAAACCTCTGCTCTAATAACCCGATCGAGATAGCTTTAGCCTACTAATATCTCTTAGCGCTCTAAACTCAGGCTTTGCAAGGACGCTGGTCGGGTCGTGATATTCTCCTTCGGTGGGAATGGCTTCTCTCAAGAGAAAAGTGCAGAGGTCCTCAACTATGTTGTATAGAACAGTTTCAGTCACGCTCTTCGTCTTTTCCAACTCATGTTGCTGCAGAGGAAGTTAGAAACATCATAAATTTATAGTTCATATAACACATGCTTAGCAACAAAAAATGACACAATTATATAAACGACTATTAGAGCAATACCTTAGAAGGGTTAGTTACATATCTTCCGGTCTCTCTCATGAACTCGCAGACGTAGAATCCACAGTGGACCGATCGACTGGTTGCTTATGGCACTGATGTATGACAAAAAAGTGGATATTTATTAGTTGCAACATCGTCATATGCATATTATATTTATAAAAGACAGTTTGTGATATTTTGGTACGTACCGGCCATTTATAAAATAATCTCAATGGCTGCCCCGGTTCTGATGAATTGCACCTTCCACCTTTGATCTTATAATACCTATAGGCCCTATAGTATCGAATACACAATCCTCAAGTTATTCTGAAACTCTCATAAAAGTAGGTATGAATATTTAATGTACTCAATGTTGACGGTTCTTAAGTATCAATTTTAATTATCAAATAAACAAGGGAAAGGACCAATATACAAACAACACCTAGAATTAGGGTTTGATCTGACAGAATTCCATGAGTTTTGTTGTTTATCTGTTTCTGCAGGGGGTTATCAGGAAATAAGGAAGAAAGGCCCACATGTCGGGATTACATAGAGATATTAACGCACCGCGTAATTTTCTACCATCTAGAAGACTCCAGAAGCCACGGGAACGAACGGGAAGGCGATCGGGCCAGGGGGCAGGGCACCCGCCCTGGTGTTGTGCCCAATCATGTCCAAACTCGTGGATCATGCTCCACCATCCTAAAGGATCAAGGATAACCGTTCAATCAATGTCGGTTTGATCCAACAGCCCACGTTCACCTGAGAGGACTATATAAGCAGACCCCCTGGCCCCTGGAGGAGAACAAGTTCATCATAGAGTTGAGAGGTGCCCTCGAAGGATAACCTTTCCTCTAAATAGACTTAGGGCTTAGCATCTAATGTGAGTAGACTAGATCTACTAGATTGAGAGAGATAGAGTGGAGGTGTAGATCGGAGAAAGCCCGGCATGTCGGTGTCTACTCTGAGGTTGTGCCTGCGGGATCAAGTTCTCCTAACTCGAAGCTTGCTCCTAGGATTCTTCAGTATTTCAACTTCTAAATACTAGTAAGTTCTTGTTTTATTGTTCTTTGGTTTATGAGTTTACTTTAATCTCTTCGCATAGAGTTTAGAGTAATCATCTCTAGCGTAGGCGCGGTGTTTGGGCTAGGATACTCATAGATATCCCCTGACTAGCTGGACCATGGTAGTAGCGAGGAACGTGACATTTCCGAGTTACCTTTGCAACTCATATCCCGTTAGTAGGATCGATAGGGTTTATAGGTGCGGGTTGAACATCCTCTGTGGTGTCTAGATTCCGTGAGCCTCCCCAACAGAACAGTAGATTATCCTTACCAGGGTTAGAATGAGATTAAGGTTGTAGTCTTCTCTATATATCGCTCACATCGAGAAACATTCTTTGTAGCCTAAAGATTAGTAGTAATAGACCGGGTTAGTCAGATGCACTCTTTCTCCTAGTGGTAAAAATATAAATACGATACTCTGGATAACATCCCGAGTGAAGTGCTCACCGATATCCGTACGCTTGCGGATGAATTCCTTATTGCGTTCCTAAATATCAACAAGCATTTCTAGCGCCGTTGCCGAGGAGAAAGACGATTTGCTGAGATAACCTTGAGTCTTACTACTAGCTTGTATTTATACTTTTATCTTTTCTTATCTTTTTATATTCTTTACTTTCTTTATTCTTACCTTATGGAAAACCAAGATTCTAAATCAATCTATCAATTTGCAACACCTTCGGAGACTGACCTTTTACCATGGGAGTCATCATAGCCTATCCAAACATCCCAGTATAAGTTAAGTTCCAGGTTGATTGCTATGATTCAAAACCTATCTCTTTCAGGAAAGGAAGACGAAAACCCTTACCATCATATTAGAGATTTTGAGCAAACATGTGATTGTCTTCGCATTGAAGGCATTTCTGATAAAACTTTACGTTGGAAGCTTTTTCCTTTTTCTTTAAGGGGAGAAGCTAGACAATGGTATAATCAGAATGTAAGTCAACAACGAGGTGAATGGGGAGTTTTACGAGCCAACTTTTGTCTAGATTTTTATTCCCTCGACCGAATCAGAGACCTTAGACTCGAAGTCCTATCTTTTAAACAAAAAGATAATGAAACTTTGGGAAAATCCTGGAAACATTTTTCTGATCTTTTAGAATCTGGTCCAAACCTTAATCTTGAAGACCCTGTTCTTTTATTTCACTTTTTTCGAGGTCTTCAGAAAGATCGTAAACAAATGCTAGATACAATGTCTAGAGGTTCTTTCTTTCGCATCCCTACTGATGATGCTAGAGTGATCCTAGATAGAATCCTAGAAGCTGAGATGGATAATACCCTTCATGATGAAACCCACGAAGCCGAAGTAGACACTCTGCCAAATTCTCCATCTACTTTAGCTATCCCAAGTTCTGAGCCACAAAAGGAAGAAATTCCACCACCTGATTTCATGCTGGATACAGAATCTGATCTTTTTGCCGATTTTGGAAACATTTCAAACTACCATTCTATTGACAAACCCCAAAACGGCCATTTTAGCATTTGTTTGCCAACTGAATATTAATTGAGAGAGCTTATCTCAGTCATGAGTAGCGAATGGTTGGAAGGGTTAGAGCTATCCTCTGATGTGATCCGTTTGGACACACCTCCTATAACTATACGCTGTGCTTATGATTCGGATCAATTTGATGCTCTCTATAATCCTGTTGTGGGGATCAACGTCATGTATGAATCTTTTGCACTTAAATTATTTAAAAATTTGGTCTTAACCCCCACAACAAAGGTCATAAAGGAATCTTCGGGACGATTAGTCCCCAGTCTTGGAATCATTAATGTCCTACCCCTCATGGTAGAAGGCTCCATGGTTCATTTGAACTTCTATATCTTTGATACATGGGACTTCGACCTGTTGATAGGACAACCTTTTAGAAGACTCCTTTACGAAGGTCATACTGGAAAACTACACATTTCTTTTGGAAAAACTTCTAAATTTCCAGTAACAATTTCACACTCCTTAAATAATAAGGCTGAGTCATATCTTTTGCCTGATCCTATGGAGGAGGTAAAGGCTGCATCTCTAGAGCTTTTAGAAGAACCAGACTTAGAAGACGAAGCTCCCTTCTTCACAGAAGAAGAAGCTGAACCATCTGAACCTAAACCCTTAGACGAGTTTGCAGAAACGCCTAGACCTCCCATAGAGGTTAAAACTTTACCACCCGGTCTTATCTATGCTTTCCTAAACAATAATCCAGAGTTTCCTGTGATCATTAGTGATAAACTCACTCAGGAGCAAACTCTGGGATTAATGACCATTCTTGAGAAACATCACTCAGTTTTTGGCTACTCACTCCAAGATCTTACAAGAATCAATCCTATGATTTGCACCCATCGTATTCCGACAGATCCTTCTGTTTCACCTTCTCGAGAGCCCCAACGTAGACTAAATAATGCGATGAGAGAGGTAGTTAAAAAGGAAGTTATAAAGTTGCTGCATACAGGGATTATATATCCTGTGCCGCACAGTGAGTGGGTGAGCCCAGTTCAAGTTGTGCCTAAAAAGGGAGGCATGACTGTTGTTACGAATAAAAAGAACGAGCTAAATCCGCAACACACCGTCACAGGGTGGCGGATGTGCATAGACTATAGAAAATTAAACAAAGCCACGAGAAAAGATCATTTTCCTTTACCTTTCATAGATGAGATGCTAGAGCGATTAGCGAACCATTCGTTCTTTTGTTTCTTAGATGGATATTCAGGGTATCACCAGATCCCGATCCATCCCGATGATCAAAGCAAAACTAATTTTACATGCCCATACGGAACTTATGCTTACCGTAGAATGTCTTTTGGGTTATGTAATGCACCAGCTTCTTTTCAAAGATGCATGATGTCTATATTTTCTGATATGATTGAAGAGATTATGGAAGTTTTCATGGATGATTTCTCTGTTTATGGAAAAACTTTTGATAGTTGTCTTGAAAACTTAGACAAGGTTTTGCAAAGATGTGAAGAAAAGCACTTAGTCCTTAATTTCGAAAAATGTCATTTTATGGTTAGGGAAGGAATAGTGTTGGGACACCTAGTGTATGAAAGAGGTATTGAGGTAGATAGAGCTAAAATTGAAGTAATTGAACAACTACCTCCACCTGTGAATATAAAAGGAATTCGAAGCTTTCTTGGCCATGCTGGTTTTTATCGCAGATTCATAAAAGATTTTTCATTTATTGCTAGAACACTTACTCTTTTGCTAGCCAAGGATGCTCCTTTCGAATTTGATGATGCATGCCTAACATCTTTCAACTTATTAAAGAATGCACGCATCTCGGCACCAATCATTCAACCCCCTGATTGGTCGTTGCTGTTGACGGTCGTTAAGTACTAAAATTAAAAATCAAATAAACATGGAAAAGGATCAATATGCACCAAACATCTAGAATTAGGGTTTTATCTGACAGAATTCCACGAGCTTTGGTGTTTATCTATTTCTGCAGGGGGTTATCAGAAAATATGGAGAGAAGGCCCACATGTCATGTTTACAATGAGATAATTACGTGCCGTGCAATTTTCCTCAATCTGGAAGAGTCTAGAAGCCAGGGAACAAACGGGAGACCGGACGGGCTCGGGGGCAGGGCGCCCGCCCTCCCCCCTTGGGCGCCCGCCCTAGTCTCGGGGCCAATCCGAACCAAACTCTTGGATCGTGTTCCACCGACCTAAAGGATCAAGGAAAACCGTGCGATCAATGTCAGTTTGATCCAACGGCCCAAATTCACTTGAAAGGACTATATAACCAAGGCCTCTCCACCTCTGGGGAAGAGAAGAGAAGAGGAGAAATCATTATCAGAGGTAGCCATCAAAGTTAGGGTTTAGAGCTTCTCTCCCACAGAGAATTAGAATTAGCTACTCCCTAATCCTACAAGTTTAGAGGATTGATTAGATAGCAATTAGAGAAGTAGAGCACTACGCTATGGATTCGGATCTTCGGTAATAAAGATTGGTATTATTCATATCTTTCTCTAATACTTTGTTCTAATTACATTATGTCTCTATTTATTATGCTCTTAGTTTGCTCTAGTTCTATATTTGATATAGTTATGATTGATAATGAGTTTATGTATAAGTTTGCAAAGCGCTTAGCTCTTAACTCGAGGGAGTTAAGTGGTAGATCACATGTGGGCGAGGTGCTTAGATGTTATTTACCTGCAAATGTATCTTATTGGCCGGGTCGTGTGGTAGTTCGCGATAGTGACAGCTTCGTTGATTCTTATATAGTCCACCCTCCGTCGATAGGACAGGCAGAATTTGTATTACGGAGTAAGTCTTATGATGTTCTGATTTACTTTAGCAATGTTCCTTATACATGAATGAAGAGTCTTTTATGCTATACATGATCTTGTAGATAACTAGAGTAGATTGTGACTTAGTAGATAGTAGATAACTTAGAATCCATTCTCTAGCTAATCCGACGTCACCTACATATATGAGGAGTAGTCTATTTTCTAATCGCTGTGTTATTTACCCATGAACTTATAATTCATTATCATTATCTTTATGGTTTACCCCCTGCCAAAGTAAGTGACTGTGTCACGAGTTTCTCATTAGTAATCATGTTCTTGCAAGTTTATCTCTAGTCTATACCGTGATAGATTTAATCCTTATTTTAATTTCACCCCTTGTTCTCTTAAGCAAAATTATAAATAACGATACCTAGAATACTTATCCTGGTGAAATGCTACAATGAGGTGTTTTATCTGTGCGCTTGCGGATAGAATAGATTATTTTCTAGAGAGCCTCCATACTTATAAATACCTTTGTACACTCTCGCATCATGCTGGGGATGACAACCTAGTATTCTAGTGGTGTTAGCTAGTGTCAACAAGCATTTCTAGCGCCGTTACCGGGGACCAAAAGGGTAATACATAGGAACGGTAAGGAAAGTCAGGAAATCAGTCAAGGTTATTCACATAAAACATTAGACTAGACTATAGAGAAATAATTGCATAAAACAGCTACTAAGTGAGAAATCATAACAAGGCACCTCTGCTTTGGTAGGTTCACCTTGTTGTTTTTCTATGTTTATATTTTTATACAGGGTATATTAGGATTGACTTTGGGTACATTCAACTCTTCATCATCAGAACCAAAGCAATCAAGAAAGAAAGAAGAAGCTAGCTACCAATTGCTGAAGCTATGGCACAGAAGACCCTGCAAGAATTCTCTGCTCCAAGTCTTGAGAACATTCCAACTGGTCCAAGATTTGCAGTAGAAGGAGTACCCGAGTTTGAGCTCAAGTCAAGCCTCATCAATTTGGTGCAAGCTACACAATTCAGTGGAAAGGCACATGAAGATGCTAGTGCACACTTGCAGAATTTCTTAGAAATTGGAAGCACAATCCACATCAACGGAGTTGACAAAGACGTCATACTGCTTCGCCTTTTTCCATTCTCACTAGAAGGGAAAGCAAGGAAGTGGTTCTACACTCATCAAGATAACATCAACAACTGGACGAACTTGTCAAATGCCTTTCTATCAAAGTTTTTCCCTATAGGCAAAACAACTACCTTAAGAGGAAATATTGTCAGTTTCCAACAGCAGAAGACAGACACCAGAAGCATGGGAGCGTTTTCAAGGATACATATCAGATTGTCCTCACCATGGAATGGCCGCATGGTTACTTATGCAAACCTTCTACCATGGATTAACCCAGAAGGCTCGTGAGTGCCTAGATGCATCTGCTAAAGGATCATTCTTGGAGCTTACAATTGGAAAAGCAGAGATACATTTGGATAAGATAGCAGAAAACCAAAGCTAGTTCCAAGATAAAGCTCAACAATTTCATCAAACTGAAGAAATACCAGAAGAAGTAAATGCATTATCAACCAAGATGGAAAATTTGCTCCATTGGATTGACCAGAGGGCCAAGTTCAAAGAAGATCAAAGGGCCATTGAGACAACATACAAATATCAACCCACTTCGAGTCAACCCAATAGCAAAGGTATGAATTCAGGTAACACTTTCAAGCAACTTTCATTAAAAGAGATAATTGCTCAACAAACCAAAATTAATGATGAAGTTAAACAAAGGCTAGATACAAATGAATCATCTCTAAAAGATATACACAATAAAATGGATTTTCTATTAACTGCCTTTGATGAGCAAAACACTCTTAATAAAAGGGTAGAGCTTAAATTAATAAAGTTAGCTGCTGCACTGCCTGTTGCTACTAACATTGAGCAGGTAAAGAATATAACTACTAGAGGAGGCAAAGCCACCAGGGATCCCCCATACCCAAAAGAGAAACAAAGAACATCAGCACCAGTGCAACCAGCAGTGATAGAAGAAGAAAGTCCAACTGAAGCAGAAGATCTGCTACAACCACCAAGAGCTGGAGAAATGAGGAAAGATTTTCACGACACCAACTATTTGCCATTTCCTAGAAGAAACAGAGGACTGCAGTCGGATGAGCAGTTTGGTAAGTTTGTAGAGGTCATTCAGAAATTATATGTCAACATACCTCTACTTGATGCCATATAGGTACCCACATATGCAAAGTACATCAGAGATATTCTTAACAAGAAGAGACCACCGCCCACCACTGAGGTTATGAAGTTGACAGAAGAATGTAGTGCGGCCATCCTCAATAAACCACCAAGAACGAAGAAGGATCCAGGATGCCCCACTATTGATTGCTCAATCGGAAACCAACACTTCAATAATGCACTTTGTGATCTCAGAGCAAGTGTCAGTGTGATGCCAGCATCAGTCTACAAAAAGCTTGAGCATACGACCCTAGAACCAACATCAATGTGCCTACAACTAGCAGATCAATCAGTTCGACATCGCTGAAAACATTCCAGTCAAGATCAGAGATTTCCTTGTGCTAGTAGACTTCGTGGTACTGGACATGAGTCCTGACTCAAAAGTGTCCATTATCCTTGGAAAGCCATTTCTGAGCACCGCCAATGCCCACATTGATGTCGAGAAAGGAGAAATCAAGTTCAATATCAACGGAAAAGAAGAACACTTCACATTCAAGCCCAGACCAGAGAGAGACTCTACAGTGAAGGAAGTTCATGAAGAAGAACCACTGGAGACACCATCTCTGGAGGACGGTAATTCAGAAGATTAAAAGATTTGGAGGTCCAGCTCGGGGGACCTAAAAATCCCAAACCCTCACCGGGAGGTAAATCGGTATTTATCCACATTGTTTAAATTCTTGCATAATTAATTCTTGCATTAGTCATATTTATTCATAGCATTATTATAATAATAAAAAGCCAATAATATTTATGGTGTGTAATAACCCATATTTATTAATTATTGTGGAGGCACAAAAATATTTTTCCATTATCATTTCAATAAGTTTTAATTCTCATAGATTTTTCTGCATTATATTTAATCATAGCAACCTTCTAGAAGCATGACCCACACTCCTTGGGTCCCACATGTCATACACCATACCTCACATACATCCCATCACATTATTTGATCCACCAACATAACTCCACTCACTAGCACTTTTCCACCGGCCAACCACCACCCATGATCCATTATTTTGCGTAAGAGTTAAGCAAAGAAGGGAGTGGAGAAAGGGCAGCCAGGATGGGCACCAAAGGTGGGCGCCCGCCCACCTATAGAGGGCGCCTGCCCTGTCCCCTCTTCCTCCTATAAATTGCCACCTCCTGCCTCCATCTCCATCACACAAGCATTCCAGAAAACCACGCAAGTTTCAGTTTCCAGAGAAGGAGCTCTTGTAGTGAAGAGAGAAGAGAGTAGAGAGGAAGAGAAGAGTGGGAAAGAAGTTGGAAGTTTTTGAGTAAGAGAGTGAGTTTCACCTAGTAAGTAGTGATCCTGCTGTCCAAAGCGGAAGTAAAAGTTGTTAGGGGAGGTTCTGCCAAAATAAAAACTTGTCTTGAATGACTAACCCCTAGACTACTGACATTCCGGACAGCTGACCACTAATATTTTCTCTCACATTTTCCACTAGTTGTGTTTTTGCCAACTTTTGTTTACAGGATGTTCAAGAAGGTGAAGAACGCAGGGAAGGCCCTCAAGAACATAGGTACAAGGAGTTCATCCCGACACTCCTCGCACCCATCAAAGATGAGCGTCGACCCGACGTGCACACAAGCTCCGTCATCTTCATCTGATCAGCAAGTCAAGGTCCTCCTCAAGATAGGAGACCTTGGACTAAAGACCCGAAGGGAAAAGGAAGTTTACCAGCAACTGAAGAACAAAGATTTCATTCACACCCCTACTCTTGATCCAATCTTGCTACAAGAAACAAGTATGGATACAGAATTCGACTTAATTTTCTAGATGTTAGGTTGGACATATTTTTGAAACATAACTGAGCTGGGTTCTCATCTTCTCACCCTTGAATTTCTTTGCACTTTACAATATTATGAGGGGGGAATTGTTTTTCGGATGTTCAAACAGGAGATTATGTTGTCTTGGAGAGAACTGAGCGACCATCTTGGTTTCTCTTCAAGATGCATCCTGAACATTGACTCCGACCTACCTAATTTTGAGAGACACCAGTTCTGGATAGAGATATCTAGAGATAATTTTTATAGTCAAGCCCGAACCAGTGACATGGAACACCCCACTCTTAGGATGTTCCACAAATGGCTTGGGTACAATCTTTTCTATCGTGATGATATTAGGAAAGTAAGAGTAGGAGATTTATAACTTCTATATGCTACCATTAATAAAGTACCCACTTCACCTGTTACACTTTTGGTTTCTCATTGGCTTAGTATACCTAGTCTTCAGGGACCAGTAGGATGTACTTCACTTATCACTCGTCTAGCCTCTAATCTTCATTTACTAGAAAATTCATAACTGGAATTCATAGATGAGTTACGGATTTACCATGGCTATGACACATTTAGACAAGCTCGGATGTTAAAGAAAGAGGGGAATATAATGTATATGCTATATGATAATAAAGGCAAGATTCGGTTATCTAACCCAAACCTTGGCCTCTACGTTGTTCAAAATTTTTTGATTGAGATTGCAGTAACACAGATAAACCAGAGAGCTCCACAGCGAGTGGCATCTGAAAGGATGACCACCCATCAAGAACGCACCTGGTATGGAGCTGATCCCGGACCAGAAGAAGCAGCGCACCTGCATTATTGCGACTACAACCCCCGAGTCCTTCGAGACCCATGGGTTTGACATGCGCAACCACAAGAGCCAACACAGGAGACATGGCCGGAGAGTCTAGATCACCAGTGGACAAACCCGCCTTTTCATACGGGTAGGTACTCCACTGATCCATATGGAGCTTCAGGGTCCAGACCTCCGCCCCAATTCGATTCATGACAATACTCCGACGCCTCCTACGCTTTCACGAACGACTACTACCAAGAGGCCGGTGCTTTCTTCACCCGTACCGACAACACTCTCCTCGACATCCAGAACATGCAAGCAGAACATGGACGACTCCTGGAACAGCAACAAAAATGGAACCAGGACCACGCCACTGCACTACAAGAACTGAGACAAGACACCACGACAATGAACGACAACATCACCACCATGATGCGATTCTGGAACATTGGGTAAGACCGACGACCACATCCAGCTTGGGGGAGTTCCTCCCCAATTTATCAAGTAAGTTTTTATTTGCTCTTCTTATTTATTCTTTTCTATTTTAGTATTTTATCTTAAAGAGAAAAACTTAGAAAACCCAATAAATATTTTCTTGCTTTAATTTACTGCATTCTATAAACATGAAAACAAAATAAAAAGAGTGTGTAGATAAGTGTGCTTTATTTTTTCTGTTAAATTTAATCTCTAGAAAAAATAAAAAGACCAAAAAATATATATATATGATGGAAATGATGAACAGTTGCTCTGTTTACTTACTTACAAATACCTAGCTTTTATATTAGAGTTCTTCCAGGAATTACTAAAAACTGAAATTACTATCTTTGGGAAGCATAAAACTAAAGTCTAGGTAAGAGAAAGACATGATATAAAGTTTGAGCTACTATTTATCTTATTCCTACTACACTAAGTTCTGGAGATTTATTTTGGAAACTTACAAATCACATGATGAGTTCCTAGCATTACAAACTTCCTACCACAGCCTGTGGGGGTATAAACCCCTATACCCTCATAGTCCTATATGGGCCGCACCATTAGAGGTGGCTCGGCCCACAGGATGAAGACGTGCGGCGCACGACTGGTCGGCGTGCACCGCAAGACTACAAGATATTGTACCAAATAGGATAGTTTACTTGTAACTCTGTCCCTTCACGATATATAAGGAGGGGCAGGGGTCCCCTAGAGGACAAGTCAGACATCATTATTCTCTCAACACAAATCAATACAATCAGACGCAGGACGTAGGTATTACGCCAACTTGGCGGCCGAACCTGGATAAAAAGCTTGCCTGTGTCTTGCGTCACCATCGAGTTCGTAGTTTGCGCACCGTCTACCGATAAACTACTACCGTGGGTATACCCCAAGGTAGACTGCCGACCAGCTTTCGTCGACAGTGGCGCGCCAGGTAGGGGGTGTGCGTACAACTTCTCCGACGAACAAGATGGTCATAGTTCCAGCTTCCGCGGCCGTACCTGAAGGCCTCACGTTCACCGTCGGCCAGATCACATGGACGACGCGTGGCGGTGCTCTCACGACCACAGTTTCGGAAGAAACCCACATCCAATCTGGGATGACGTCGCCTCCGACCACTCGGATGACGGCACCGAGCGCCCGACCACCACTCCCACGCTACAAGGGGAAGGAGGTCGACTGCTCGGACCTTCTCCAAGCATTTGATCGCGCTGATTCCAAGCTACTCGAAGCTTCCCAACTAGTAGATGGGATCTCGCGGTAGCCTGATCAAGCCACTCTAACGGATTTTTTCAAATCCCACCGGCCAACTCGTGTCGTTACACACGAACGGCTGAGAACGTCTATGACAATAACCTCAACTCCCTCAGGACGATTCGTCAAGCGTGAGGCTAACCCGGAGGAGGATTACCCATGCGGTCTGAACAACTCGGCCTCCCTCTACTCACGGCACGTCCAACCCCTTTTCAACAAGGCGGGTTGGCTGCCAAAACGGAACGGTCGACCAGCTCGTAATTACGTCAACATGGTGACGATTTGAGAGCTACGGGACGGCCAGGCCTCCAGCACAAACTCGAGCACTGGTTCCGTCCCCACCGAGGTCATAAACTCCGACGACGAGGACAACGATCTGGATTTGCCTTCACATCCTCCGGGCTTCTCTCGTTTCCTGGTCTTCCCACCACGGCGAGGAGACATCGTTTTCAACGTCAGTGCTGACGAGCTGGTCGTCGATGGAGAAACAGACGAGCAGAGGCAGCTCCGCGAGCAACGTAACGCCGATCGCGCCCGACGACGCGCGGACGAGGAACGTCAAATCCCGCCGCATAATCTCAGCGACGCTTTCGACATGGTCGGGGATCAGCCAGTTTACAAAACGCCAAGCGCCAACATGGCTGTGGCCATGGCCAATTTAGATCGGCTCCCTGACACTCCCGATTGCCAGGGCATCCGAACCAGCGTTCGAGCACATCTGATCGCCGCAATGGGACAGACAGCCACTCTGCTCAAAAGAGTCCAAGCCGTCTCCTATACGGAGGCCACCTCCGACCAGACTCACCGCCGCCGGACCTCACCGCACCGTTCCACCGACGGTCATCGAAAAAATTCACGGCGTGACGACGGCGGTCGGGATGCTGGCGGTCACCGCGAGCAGAACCATGGGCGTGGTGAGGAAGTAAACCAGCACAGGGATCTTCGATACAACATCCCTCCCAAAGACGCCCGAGACCGCATCAACAGGCGCGCCACGGAGAGAGCAGTCCACGAAAACCTGCGTCGTATCAAATATGATGCAACTCACGGCCCCCCGGGCCTGAGGCAGTTCTCCTCACATCTCCGCCAGGTCGTGTGGCCCCGCAATTTCAAGCTCGAGAAACTCAAAAAGTACGACGGCATGGAAAATCTGGAAAACTGGATCACTCTTTACGAGATCGCCGTCCGATCAGCAGCAGGAGACGAGCACGTCATGGACAACTACTTCCCAGTAGTCCTCGACCAGGCTGGTCACCAGTGGCTTCTTGGCCTGCCCGAGGACTCCTTCGACTCTTGGGAAGAGCTGCGCCAGGCCTTCATCGACAATTTTATCGCCACATGCGAGCAGCCTGGAAACAAATACGACCTCGAAAGGATAAGGGACAGGAAAAACGAGCCTCTGCGCGATTACATCCGGCGATTCTCAGATATGCGCCTTAAGATCCCGAAGATTTCCCACGACGAGGCCATATCTGCTTTCATCAAGGGGCTGCGCTTCCATGAAGCACTGAGGAACAAGCTGTTGCGTAAAAGGCCAACAACGATGGCCGAGCTCCTCGCCACGGCTAAAAATTACGCCGACGCCGACGACGCAGAAAAACTCATCCGGGACGATGCGAGAGGTCCCGACCAGCCTCCCCGGCGAGATGATAGTCGCGGTCGTTTCGACAACAGGAACCACCGACGTCCCGACAACCGTGACCACAGGGAGGGTTGGGATAGGCGGCGCGACAACCGCGATGATTTCAGAGGAAAGCGCCCCCGCGACCATGACCACAAAGTAAATACGGTCAAACGCCCCAACGGACGGCGGGACTACCAAGAAGACTACAACAAAACGTTGAAGGGACCGTGCCAACTACATCCAAAGTCCAACCATACCATGGAAGAGTGCCGCGTCCTCAAAAACATTTACACACGACGGGCCGCCCAAGACGACTCTGCCAAGAAGAATGGGAAGCAAGACGGACGCGACCACGAAGACGAGGACGAGGACCAAGATAGGGACCCACGACACCAGTATGTCAGTCCCACCGACGTGGTCCACTCCATCTTCGGGGGCAAGGTCTCCATCGAATCTAAGCGAGAAAGAAAGCTCCTAAAAAGAGCCTGCCTCAACATAGACAGCTCGGACGACCTGATCGCAGACCCAAAATTCCCCCCGTGGTCACACAGAGAGATCTCCTTCAGCAGGAAGGATCAGTGGGCCGCTATCCCAGAGCCAGGTCGTTTCCCTCTAATCTTGGACCCCTACATCAATAGCATCAGATTCGAGCGGGTACTCGTGGACGGAGGAAGCTCCATTGACATCCTTTTCCGTAACAGCCTGCCCGCTCTCAAGCTATCTCCGGCACAGCTAAAACCCTACGACGCTCAGTTCTGGGGAGTCCTGCCTGGCCAGAGTTCAGTGGCCCTCGGACAGATAACGTTGCCTGTCCAATTCGGCACATCCGACCACTTCCGAACAGAGTTCGTCAACTTTGTGGTCGCTGACTTTGATGGGACTTACCATGCTATACTGGGCCGACCGTCGCTAACAAAGTTCATGGCAGTCCCACATTACTCATACCTGGTCCTTAAAATGCCCACGGAGAAAGGCGTCCTAACCGTCAGGGGCAATGTCTACACTGCATACACTTGCGAGGAGGAGAGCTTCAAGATCACCGAAGCAATCGATCTCTCAATCCGCATGGCAGAGACAGTAACCCAGGCTGCACAGCTACCTCCCGACCAGCTTCGACTACCCGAGCAGGAGACCGCCAGGAAGAACTCAAAGTCCAAGGAGCATAAGGAAGTACAGCTGGTCGAAGGCAGTCCCGAGAAGACGGCCCTCATCGGGGCCAACCTAGACCCTAAATAGGAAGACGCGCTCGTCAGGTTTCTAAGGGACAACGTAAGCGTTTTCGCATGGAAACCTGCTGACATGCCCGGCGTCCCACGAAACCTGATCGAGCACTCCTTAAATGTCTCGAAGACCGCAAGACCCATCAAGCAAAAGCTGCGACGGTTCGCTCGTGACAAAAAGGAGGCTATTAGGACAGAAATAACACGGCTTCTAGCAGCCGGATTCATAAAAGAAGTGTACCATCCCGATTGGCTTGCCAATCCGGTTCTTGTACGCAAAAAGAATAATGAATGGAGAATGTGCATTGATTACACTGATCTCAATAAACACTGTCCTAAAGATCCTTTTGGTCTCCCTCGCATCGATGAGGTGGTCGACTCAACGGCCGGATGCGAACTCCTTTCTTTTCTAGATTGCTACTCTGGTTATCACCAGATCTCGCTAAAGGAAGACGATCAGATCAAAACATCTTTCATCACTCCTTTCGGCGCATATTGCTATACGACCATGTCTTTCGGACTCAAAAACGCCGGGGCAACCTACCAAAGGGCCATCCAGCAATGCCTCCACGACGAGATTCGTGATGACCTCGTCGAGGCTTATGTAGACGACGTCGTCGTCAAAACAAGGGATGCCAGCACCCTAATCGACAACTTAGACCGAACCTTCAAAGCACTAAACATGTATAAGTGGAAACTCAATCCCAAAAAGTGCATCTTTGGGGTCCCCTCCGGTCTACTACTCGGCAACGTCGTCAGTCGGGACGGCATACGGCCAAACCCTTCAAAAGTAAAAGCAGTACTTGACATGCGACCACCTAAGAATGTCAAGGATATTCAGAAGCTCACCGAATGTATGGCCGCTCTCAGCCGCTTCATCTCAAGACTAGGAGAAAAAGGCCTCCCCTTCTTCAAACTCCTGAAGGCGTCAGAAAAATTCTCCTGGATAGAAGAGGCTGACGCTGCGTTCACCCAGCTTAAGACCTTTCTCACTTCACCGCCTGTCCTTACAGCGCCTCAGCCCAATGAAGACCTACTACTTTACATTGCTGCAACTGACAGGGTTGTGTCGACGGCAATAGTGGTCGAGCGAGACGAGCCAGGCCACGTCTACAAGGTCCAGAGACCCGTTTACTTCATAAGCGAAGTCCTAAACGAGTCTAAGGCCAGATATCCGCAAATACAGAAGCTCATATACGCCATCCTAATAACATCAAGAAAGCTAAAGCACTATTTCGACGGCCATCGAGTCTTGGTAACCACCAGTTTCCCTCTTGGGGATATCCTGCGCAATAAAGACGCCAACGGCAGAATTGTAAAATGGGCAATGGAATTATGCCCATTCTCCTTGGAGTTCCAGAGCCGCACCACAGTCAAGTCTCAGGCCCTGGTCGATTTCATCGCAGAATGGACGGATCTCAACGAGCCTCCTGTTCCCGACGTCTCCGACCACTAGTCGATGTTCTTCGACGGGTCCTTAAACATCAACGGCGCCGGCGCTGGGGTACTTTTCGTGTCGCCCAACAAGGACAAACTGCGTTACGTCCTTAGGATCCTTTTTCCGGCATCAAACAACGTCGCCGAGTACGAAGCATGCCTTCACGGCATACGATTAGCCGTTGAGTTGGGAGTCAAACGCCTTTATGTCTATGGCGACTCCGCTTTAGTTATCAACCAGCTCAACAAGGAATGGGACGCAACCCACGAGAAGATGGATCTCTACTGCAAAGAAATTCGCAAATGGGAAACCAACTTCTATGGCATAGAGTACATCCACGTGGTCCGGGATAAGAACCAGGCAGCAGATGCGTTGTCAAAATTAGGGTCATCTCGGGCCCAGATCCCGCGAGGTGTTTTCGTCCAGGACATCCATGAGCCAAGTGTGGGCAAAGATCCGCCTGAAAAGCAACCTATTGAGGCAATGCTCATAGACGACGTTACTCCGACAACCAGTAACCGCGATTGGCGCACCCCATTCATCCGGTATATATCGGACGGGACAGGCTTTCAAGATAAAACAGAGAACGAGCGCCTCATTCGATGATCAAAGAATTACATATTGGTGGACGGCAAACTTATGCGAAAAAATGCAAGTTCTGAAGTGCTGCTCAAATGCATATCCCAAGATGATGGCATCAAGCTCCTAGACGACATACATGCTGGATCCTGCGGCAATCATGCTGCCTCGAGAACGCTGGTCGGGAAAGCCTTCCGAGCAGGTTTTTATTGGCCAACCGCGGTCAACGACGCAGAAAAACTGGTCCGGCACTGTGAGGGATGTCAGTTCTTCGCTAAACGGACCCACGTGCCTGCTCATGAGATTCAAACTATACCGTCGTCCTGGCCTTTCGCTTGCTGGGGGCTCGACATGATCGGGCCATTTAAACCGGCCCCTGGTAACTTCAAGTTCATCTTCGTATTAATCGACAAGTTTTCAAAGTGGATTGAATACATGCCACTGGTCAAGGCAACCTCCGAGAAGGCCGTGGAGTTCCTCAATCAAGTCATACACAGATTCGGGATCCCAAACAGTATAATCACCGACCTGGGTACTCAGTTCACTGGCACCACATTTTGGGACTTCTGCGATGACACAGGCATAGTCATAAAATACGTGTCAGTAGCTCACCCATGGGCAAATGGCCAAGTTGAACGTGTAAACAGAATGATCATCGACGCCCTAAAGAAAAGGTTGTACACCGAGAATGACAGAGCACCTGGTCGATGGATGAAAGAGTTACCGGCCGTGGTCTGGGGCCTCCGAACACAGGCTAGTCGGAACACCGGGGTGTCACCCTACTTCATGGTTTACGGCACCGAGGCAGTACTGCCATCTGACATAACCTTCGGATCTCCAAGGATTGAAAAGTTCGACCAGTCAACAGCCGACAACACCAGGGAACTCGAAATCAACTGCATGGAACAAAAGCGTCTAAATTCGTGCCTTCGAACAACAAAGTATCTTGCGGCAATCAGACGATACCACAACAGGAACGTTAAGGACCGTTCCTTCGTGGTCGGTGATCTGGTACTCAGGTGGAAAACAAGCCAGGAAGGAATGCACAAGCTATCCACTCCCTGGGATGGACCCTTTGTGGTCGCCGAGGTCACACGACCCACATCCTACAGATTGGCATATCCAGACGGAACACGCGTGCCTAACTCTTGGCACATAGACAAACTGCGCCGATTTTATCCATAAGTTCTAGTAACTTTTGCTTGTAAGTTTCTTATAGTTGGCAATAATAAAAGTTTTTTCTTTTTGGCTATACTTTGTTTACACGCAGAGCTTTCGGCAAAGAGCAACAATGTCCTCTGAGACGGAAATGAATCAAACACAGTGACACGTCACTCAGATAACTTCACAGCGCTCAAAATAACAGTCATGACAAAAGCAAACTTTATTACAAACTTTACATACAAAGTTTACAATAAATACCCTGACGGGCAGTCACTAGTCTACTCCTACAGACTACTCTACTGGCCTACTGCTCGGGCTGATCACCCGCTTGGCCTTGCTGCCCGGACGAAGGGGTCGGGGCCACCGGCGCCTGGCTGGTCGAGACCGCAGGCTTCGACCGCCCATCTCTGGCAATGGACGCCCCCGATAACTCCCTGGCTGACCTGTCTGAACCCGGCTGGTCGGGGGGAGTGGCCGTCCCGCATAGATTGATGTCGTCGATCACCGTCGACGACAAGTCTAGCAGTCCAGCCCTAAGCTCGTCCGCCTCCTGCGGGCCGACTTCTTTGGGGTACCCCTTCTCCAGCCTGGACAAGTCGACCAGGGGGTAGTGGGCGCGCACCATGCTGAGGATATGCACGCCAGCAAACTCCCCGGCGTCCTTCACGAACTGCTGGAGCCAGTCCCACGCCCGTTGTGCCTTTTCCACTGGCGTCAGTCTCGGCGCGCGGGGCTGGCTCTCCGGAAGCTCGGGGCTGATCAAGTCCAGGACCGGAGATACTTCTTTCCAGATCCTACAACAATTAACCTTCCAGGAGTCCCGATCCTTGACCAGCTCGTCCAGGTGCTTCTTGGTGTTCGCTTTGAGCACTGATAATCAAGCAAGATGTTAGCTTCAACATATCGAAACGGGCGATAAGCGGCAAACAACGGGAGCGGCGCGTATTACCAGACAGCTCCCGGTCCCTCCGGTCCAGCTCCTCTCCTGCTCGGCGCCCGGCCTCCAGCGCCCCGGCAAGCTCTTGGCTGAGCTGTTCTTTCTCTTGTCGGAGGCGAGCAACCTCTTCCTCCAAGCCTACAATAACACATTCCTGGTGAGCAGATCTAATCACACAGCTATATGCAGCTGTTCGGAGAATGCAACTGACCTGTCCTTTGCCGATACTGATCGGCTAGGCGCCGAGTAAGCTCGAGACGGCGCTCCTCCTGAGCACTCATCTCGGCCACCTTCTCACCAACTTCGGACTGCAGCTGGTCCAGCTCCGAGGATAAGGCCTTATTCTCGGCCACTATGCCCTCGATCTGGTCGAAGCACCGTTTTTGGTACTTCGCCGTTTTCATCGCGCCCTGCAAGGAAACACATATGTTGAGCACAGGAGCGCTACATATAACTGCTGAACAATGAACAGACCACCTACCTTGACTTCATCCACGAGAGGCTTGGCCGCGCGCTCTACCCTGTCGGCCTCCTCCGTCTCCGCGAGCTCTTCGTGCCCGATGAAGTGGTCCCCGCGTTGGCACCACACGTACACATGCTGGCGGCCATCACGGGGGCGACCTTCTATCTCCTCCACCTCGTCGTCGGAGGCCGCCTAGGTTTCCTCGTTTGCCGCACCGCCACCAGTCGTGGTCGTAGGCATCACCGGCCCCTGGACCAGGCCCGGGGAGCCTGCGGACGAAGAGGCCCCCGCCTGCGGTGGCGTTGGGACTCCCCTCTCTTCCGCAGGGGGAGGGGTCGAGGCTCTGTCTTCCCCTTCCGCGACGCTACTCGGAGGAGCGGTCCTTGCTGCTTCCCCATCCCTCAGCAGAGTGCTCGCCGCGACACTCGCCGGGGCAGACTCTCTCTCGGCGCCTGTAGCAGCAGCCGTTGCCGCAGGCTGATCTGTGGTCTGCGGCGTGGCGTCCTCAGCAGCACAAGCAGGCTCGGCCACCCTCTGGTCGGCGGCGTGGTCGGGGTTGACGTCCGACGCCGCGCTAAAGAACAAAGCAGCATTTTCAAAAAAAACAAAAACAATCGCCAAAGTACGTAAGTTGAACACTCACAGGTCTGATCGACGATGGGCCGCGGTGAACCTCCTCCTAGCCCTGCCGGTCGGCACCTGCGCCCCCATTTCCATAACATGCGGTGCAGGAGGGGCGCTGGCCACCCGATCAGTAGTGGTCGGTGCACTATCCGGGCGGCTACGAGGCCTTCGGACCAGAGACGGTGCGGCCTCCTCCTCCTCCTCGTCGTCGTTGTCGGTGATCCGGACGAGCCGACGGCGCTTTGACGCTTGGCTGCTCTCTGCCGGCAGCGTCGGCGCAGGCGAAGGATCTGCTGCTAACAGCCTTTTCCCCGCCACTCTCTCCTCGGTGGTCGGGGCCGGACGGGCTTGCTCCTCTTCACTGCTGGTCTACCGATCACACCGAGCAGCGTCCTCCACCGGCGGATCCTCCCCTGCGGGATTCTCCATCCCAGGCGCCAGTGACACAAACACTGTGCACCGGTCAACATCTCCGATCTGCAAAAGTAACAAAGACAAGTCAGCAGCTGACAATAATAACTGCTAAGGAGAAATAACTGGTAAGATACCTTAGGTGCTGGTTGCCCCAACTTGAAGGCTTGCACCCGATCACTGCCACGGACGAAGCCCCCGTCCGCGAAGTTGAACAGCTCGTTCAACAGCTGCTGCACCTCTGCCTTCTCCAAGACCTCAGACCGCATCCTGGTCGGGTCCAGGCTCCCGGCATACTCGTATGCCGAATGCACCCTCTTCTGGCAGGGCATCACCCGACGACATACAAAGTTGCCGACCACGCCCAGCCCGTCCAAGTGCGACCAGTCGATCAGCTTCATCAGGTCCGCCACTTGGCCGTCGAACTCTGGGCGGTCGCAGAACGTGGAGCTGCCTGGTTCTTCCCTGATGTAGAACCACTTCTTGTACCATTTGGTTAGGGAAGTGTTCCATGGGCAGTGCAGATAACGGTTCTTCATCCCGTCGCGAAGGTTGAGGTATACTCCACCTGCAACCTTGGAGCCTCCAACCGCTCTCTTTTTTCTTAAACAAAAAAGATAGCGAAAGAGATCAAAGTGCGGCTCTATGCCAACATAGGCCTCGCACAGATGGATAAAAGTGGAAATGAGAAGAATTGAGTTCGGGTGCAGATTGCAAATCCCGATCTCATAATACAAAAGAAGACCTTGAAGAAAAGGATGAACAGGCACCCCAAAACCCCTCTTAAGGAAATCCTCGAACACTATGATCTCACCAGCGCGGGGGTCGGGGTAGCTTTCCCCCTCAGGCGCTCTCCAGCCGCCGAGCTCCGGGCTGTGCAGCAGTCCCATATCGACGAGGTCACCGAGGGACTTTGCGGTGCTGCGGGATTTCTTCCATTCCTTGGCCATCAGCTCGGCCCTCTTCGCCATTGGAGATACGGGAGTGATTTCAAGCTAGGAGGGTGGTTCCTGACGTCGGTGGTTCAAGCTAGGAGGGTGCAGGTGGTTGAAGAAGGCGAGAGCGGAAAGCTTGAAGGCAATGGCAGGGTAAGCAATGCGGGGTTAATGTTAGGATTTTATAAATCGCAACTCCACCCCTCCCACTTCCCGCATTCTGGGGAAGTGGGCGGGCCATACGGCGGACACGGCACTTCGGTTTTCAATGATTATCGACAATTAATGCGGCGGAGTTTTCGTACAAATTGATGGTTTCCTTTTCTCAAACCGCGCAAAGGGCGGCTGTACAGTTGCCAGGCGCAACTTTTCATGCCGCCATCTGACATCCCGTCAGGAGGTCTCGTCACGTCAACCTTTATGTGGTAAAATTTTTCAAGACAAGCAGACAGAACATGGTAGAGTGTCAACAATCCAAGGGCTGAACCGACCACCGAGCACTTGATGCTCGGGGACTGGTCGTCCAGTCTATCAACTCGGAACTTCAAGGAACGCACCGACCACCGAGCACTTGATGCTCGGGGACTGGTCGTTAAATTTTTTGGGACTGCACCGACCACCGAGCGCTTGATGCTCGGGGACTGGTCGCCTAGTCTATTAGTTTGGGAATCAGCGGGCTGTATCGATCTCCGAGCATTGTACGCTCGGGGACTGGTCGACCAGCTCACCAATTTGAGAATTCGGGGACTGTACCGACCACCGAGCGTTCTAAGCTCGGGGACTGGTCGATTTTTCTATTCAATTGCAGATGAGCATGATATGCTCGGGGACTGGTAAATTCAATTTTTTAGACCTTGCTACAAGGCTCATACTTCGTCTTCCAGCAAGCTCGGGGACTACATCGGTACGATGCATCTGGCGATGCATCTCAGTTTCAGAATTTCTTTGAGGACTTTTCTTTTGACCCTGGCACCACGTGCCTACGTCACCTACTACCAGGCTCGGGGACTAAGTGGGCACACTTCACCTTGCGGTGAATATGCTTGCTTTTTGAAAGACTATACTTTTCAGAAAAGTAAAGTGGGCACACTTCACCAGGAAAGAAATCTTTTTTGATTAAGAGCACCATGCATTCTTTGAACAACCTGCTTCTTCGATGTCATTGTTGATCAACTGTCTTTTGAGTCGGTCAAAATACCGTAGCAACTGTTTGGACGAATTTCCTGCTTATTGAAGACGTTAAGCCTCACTGATCGAAGAAGCTCAAGACGGCGTGTTACATCACAATACATGGTGCTTGGGGACTAGCTGTGGGGGTATAAACCCCTATACCCTCATAGTCCTATATGGGCCGCACCGTTAGAGGTGGCTCGGCCCACAGGATGAAGACGTGCGGCGCACGACTGGTCGGCGTGCACCGCAAGACTACAAGATATTGTACCAAATAGGATAGTTTACTTGTAACTCTGTCCCTTCACGATATATAAGGAGGGGCAGGGGTCCCCTAGAGGACAAGTCAGACATCATTATTCTCTCAACACAAATCAATACAATCAGACGCAGGACGTAGGTATTACGCCAACTTGGCGGCCGAACCTGGATAAAAAGCTTGCCTGTGTCTTGCGTCACCATCGAGTTCGTAGTTTGTGCACCGTCTACCGATAAACTACTACCGTGGGTATACCCCAAGGTAGACTGCCGACCAGCTTTTGTCGACACAGCCATACTTGCTATAACATCTTTTACATATATTCACATTGAGTTGATCGAGCTGTGTAGACCCTTAGGAGCTTTTCATGTGGTTAAATTAAGATATTCACTTGCACACATCTACTACACCCTCCACCACCATCCATTAAAATTGCTAAAAATTATCACTCACTGTCCCAAGTGTTGTTATTCTCTCTCTCTAAAAAGATCCAATAGAGAAGAGGCATGGGTTATACAAAAATATGCGAGGAAATAAAAAGGGGCAAGTGCCTGGAACCTCAGATAAGAAAGAAAGAAAAAGAGTGAGACGAGAGGTAAAAATGGACAAGTGTCCGGAGTAGAATTAGGGGTACAAAGATGCCCACTTGAGCGGAAAAAATGGACAAGTGTCCGACAGTAGAATTAGGGGTATCTACTACCCACCTAAAAAAAGAGAGAGATAGCCTATGTTCTCCCAAAGCAAAGATCAAAGAAGAGGAGAGGTAGTAATATGAGGAGTAATGAGAAGTAAGTTTTATTATCACTTATACATTCTTTTACCATCACTATCATTTACTCCACCACACATGCACATCTTGATTTAATTATATGCTGAGTTCCTTTGGATCCATGGCTCGATTAGACAACATATGTATGAGCTGTTTTTCACACCTATGAGCTCCACTTAAATATCCCATTAGCTATAGGTAAGTGACATTTTTGGTAAGGATCCACAAATACCACATATAGAGAGACTTGAGAGAATCATTGCTTGGAACTCTAAATTTATTTTTGAAAACTTATGAAAAACTCTGGAACAAAGGTGAAGTATAGACAGGAGGAATAGTGCTTGACTTAATTATTTTGTCTTTCAATAACTTAAGACTTAAGTGCAGGTACTAAGCTCCATGACACTTCACTCTAATCTGGAAGAATTTTTATATAAAAGCATGTGTGCCTGTCAGGAAAGAAAACATCATAGCAACTCCTGATCCATCTGAGTTTAGCTGTTTGCTCAGGGACGAGCAAAGGGTAAGCTTGGGGGAGTTTGTTGACGGTCCTTAAGTACTAAAATTAACCATCAAATAAACATGGAAAAGGATCATTATGCACCAAACATCTAGAATTAGGGTTTTATCTGACAGAATTCCACGAGCTTTGGTGTTTATATATTTCTACAGGTGGTTATCAGAAAATATGGAGAGAAGGCCCACATGTCATGTTTACAATGAGATAATTACGTGCCGCGCAATTTTCCTCAATCTAGAAGAGTCCAGAAGCCACGAGAACGAACGGGAGACCGGACGGGCTCGAGGGCAGGGCGCCCGCCCTGGTCTCGGGGCCAATCCGAACCAAACTCTTAGATCGTGTTCCACCGACCTAAAGGATCAAGGAAAATCGTGCGATCAATGTCGGTTTGATCCAACGGCCCAAATTCACTTGAAAAGACTATATAACCAAGGCCTCTCCACCCCTGGGGAAGAGAAGAGAAGAGGAGAAATCATTATCAGAGGTAGCCATCAAAGTTAGGGTTTAGAGCTTCTCTCCCACAGAGAATTAGAATTAGCTACTCCCTAATCCTACAAGTTTAGAGGATTGATTAGATAGCAATTAGAGAAGTAGAGCACTACGCTCTAGATTCGGATCTTCGGTAATAAAGATTGGTATTATTCATATCTTTCTCTAATACTTTGTTCTAATTACATTATGTCTCTATTTATTATGCTCTTAGTTTGCTCTAGTTCTATATTTGATATAGTTATGATTCATAATGAGTTTATGTATAAGTTTGCAAAGTGCTTAGCTCTTAACTCGAGGGAGTTAAGTGGTAGATCACATGTGGGCGAGGTGCTTAGATGTTATTTACCTGCAAATGTATCTTATTGGTCGGGTCGTGTGGTAGTTCGCGATAGTGACAGCTTCATTGATTCTTATATAGTCCACCCTCCGTCGATAGGACAGGCAGAATTTGTATTGCGGAGTAAGTCTTACGATGTTCTGATTTACTTTAGCAATGTTCCTTATACATGAATGAAGAGTCTTTTATGCTATACATGATCTTGTAGATAACTAGAGTAGATTGTGACTTAGTAGATAGTAGATAACTTAGAATCCATTCTCTAGCTAATCCGACGTCACCTACATATATGAGGAGTAGTCTATTTTCTAATCGCTGTGTTATTTACCCATGAACTTATAATTCATTATCATTATCTTTATGGTTTACCCCCTGCCAAAGTAAGTGACTGTGTCACGAGTTTCTCATTAGTAATCATGTTCTTGCAAGTTTATCTCTAGTCTATACCTTGATAGATTTAATCCTTATTTTAATTTCACCCCTTGTTCTCTTAAGCAAAATTATAAATAACGATACCTGGAATACTTATCTTGGTGAAATGCTACAATGAGGTGTTTTATCTGTGCGCTTGCGGATAGAATAGATTATTTTCTAGAGAGCCTCCATACTTATAAATACCTTTGTACACTCTGGCATCATGCTGGGGATGACAACCTAGTATTCAAGTGGTGTTAGCTAGTGCCAACAGTTGCCTTTTGAGATTATGTGTGATGCTAGTGATTATGTTGTGGGGGCAGTTTTGGGACAAACTAAAAATAAGAAGCATCATGCAATTGCTTATGCCAGTAAAACTTTGACAGGAGCTCAACTATATTATGCAACCACTGAAAAAGAGCTTCTCGCTGTTGTCTTTGCCATTGATAAATTTAGATCTTATTTAGTTGGAGCTAAAATAATTGTTTACACTGATCATGCTGCACTAAAATATCTGCTCACTAAAAAAGATGCTAAACCTCGCCAGATTAGATGGATCTTATTACTTTAAGAATTTGACTTAGAAATAAAAGATAAAAAGGGAATAGAAAATTCTGTTCTTGATCACTTGTCTAGAATGTATTTTAGGAATCCACAGGAAACCCCCATCAATGATTCACTCCGGGACGACATGCTCTACGGAATTAACAGGTCTGACCCCTGGTATGCAGATATTGTTAATTTTATGGTTTCAGGGTATGTACCACCAGGAGCAAACAAGAAGAAGATTATTCAAGAAAGTCGTTCACATATATGGGATGAGCCATACCTCTTCTGAGTATGCTCTGATGGCTTACTCAGGAGGTGTGTGACCACTGAGGAAGGATGGAAGATCATCGACAGATGTCATTCGTCACCATATGGAGGTCATTATAGAGCATTCCGTACACATTCAAAGATCTGGCAGTGTGGATTCTAGTGGCCTACAATGTATGAAGACACAAAGCAATATATCAGAAGATGTGGGCCATGTCAAAGGCACGGAAACATAAACACAAGAGATGCCATGCCACTCACCAACATCCTTCAGATTGAGCTCTTTGATGTCTGGGGAATAGATTTCATGGGTCCATTTCCCCCATCAAAGAAGTGTGAGTTCATCTTGGTGGCAGTTGACTACGTCTCCAAGTGGGTAGAGGCACTACCTTGCAAGCATGCCGACAACATCAGTTCAAAGAGGATGTTTGAAGAAGTTATATTTCCAAGATTTGGAGTTCCTAGAGTAGTGATAAGTGATGGAGGAGCACACTTCATCAACAAACGCTTCAAGCAATATCTATCAAAACATGGAATCCGTCACAACGTCGCTACTCCCTACCATCCTCAGACAAGTGGCCATGTAGAGACTTCCAACAAGCAAATCAAGAATATTCTTCAGAAGACAGTCAATGAAATGGGAATGGCATGGAAGGACAAGTTACCCGGTGCACTCTGGGCATACCGGACAGCATACAAGACCCCAATTGGAATGTCCCCATACCAATTGGTGTACAGGAAGACTTGCCACCTACCTGTTGAACTAGAATTCAAAGCACACTGGGCCATAAGGTGGCATGACAAGAGGATCAAGAAGAAGGAGTTCGCACCCGAAGATAAGGTATTACTTTTTAATTCCAGGGTGAAGATTTTCGAGCATGGAAAACTCTGGAGTAAATGGAAAGGACCATTCAAGGTAATCAATTCATCATCCCACGGAGCTATCACACTTCAAAATAATGAAGGTACGTTATTCAAGGTAAATGGTCAACGTCTTAAATTATTTTTAGAGCCCAATAAAGAATTAGAAGAGATAGACGTGATCCATTTTTACCTTCCCATGGAGATTTAGAGCCCAACCTTTTTAAGCTGACGTTTTAGGGCCATGCATATATTTTTCTAATTAAGTCTGCATCTAGAAGCACGCTCGAGGAAGTGGGCCCACAGAGGGGCCAGGCACAGGGCGGGCGCCCTGATGAAGAGGGCGGGCGCCCAGCCCCTGCCCCCTCTCAGTCCTGATTTCCTCCGTCGCAATAAATACATTTATGGTAAACCAAATAATACTACAGATGGAAAGTTTCGCACGCACGGCGGCGGGAGTAGCCCGAGCAAACCCTAGAGGCACTTTTTGACCCCTATATAAACAGACCCCTGACGTCAGTTTTCAAACACCAATCCATTCAAGCCTTCTCTCCTTCTTCAATTAGAGCTTGCTTAGTTCCCTGCTGCTCCAATGGCCGAAGAGTTCCACGATGATTGCGAAGTCATTCCCTACAACCTCAAAAAGAAGCCCAAGGAAGACCCCGACGCCCACGCTCTCGTCCCGGCCAAAACAGAGCGACAGCTAGAAGCCATGCCATTACGCCAGCGCAGCTCCGCCCAATCCTATCATGCTCAACCAGTTCTCACCGCACCGCCACAACCCCTATTTCTCAAGGGACCATCAGCCAAGAAGGAGGCCACCATCAAGGTGCCAGCCGGTACAAGGATCCTTCCACCTAGACCCAATGAGAGGGTCGTTGGAGTCAAGACCAACCGGAGCGATGAGATCAGCAGCATCCGCTACACTACGGAGGAGGAGAGGCCTTACTTTGAGGGGATTAGAGCAGCCAAAGTCCGTTTCATCCCTCCAAAGGCAGCCCCGAAGCACGCTCTCAATGCTCTCGAGACACCTCCTAAGTGTCGCAAGACTATAGTAGATATTGATGAGAACGTTTGTAGGCTAGACAAGGTCATCATAGACCTCCAGTCCTCAGTGAACTCTATCACTAGGCAGCTCTCTAACCAGAACACCATTATACTAGGTCTTAGGCATGATCTTGCTAGTGCCAATAAGAAGATCAAGGAGTTAGAGCGCCGCTAAGTTATCTAGATTAGATCTTGAGGCAATGCATCTTAGTTATTTATCTTTAAATTTGGTTTAGATTTACTGTTAGCTTCAGTTCATTACTAGTCATTTGTAATAATTGCCTCAAGATTAATAAAGAGTATTATTATTTGTCTTGTGTGTCTCTACTTTCTTTTTATACAAGAAAGCAGAAAATAAGTATGGGGGAGATCCCTCGACGTGCCAAATACACTTCGACTACACCACTCCACGATTCAGGTACATACTCTGCACACTTTACTTTACACATACACATATATCTTGGATTGTGCAGAATACTGTCTCCGACATGATAAATTAAAAAGATTAACATCTTTCTAATCATGATTAATCTCACTCTGTGATATTTCCTGAAACTTGCAATTATCAAAAAAATCATTTTAAAACCCTGTGTTACTTAAGTCTTTGTGGAATGTGAGATGATAGAGTATGAGTATCTTATTCTTGATATCATTGCTGCTTGGAGAATTTATTTCAAAATCTTCAAAAAAATTCTAGCTACCATCCTCAATGTTTTATATGCATGATAAACCTGAAAATATAATAATAAAAGCTATCTACTCTGTATTGAGTTTGTCAAAATGAGTTAGACCCTTGTTGAGAGATTTATCATGCTCCTAAGATCAAGATATTTATTCAGAAAGATTCACTCTTCTGAAGTATTATTGCATTAGAGGCATGGGCTATGCAAAAATAAGGAATATTTCGAGGAAATAAAAAGGAGCAAGTGCTCGACAACCTCGCAGAAAAAATGGACAAGTGTCCGGTAGTAGAATTAGGGGTACCTCGGTATCCACCTAAAAAAAGAAAGAAGAAAAGAAGAAAATGATAGCCCATGGTCCCTCTAATAAGCAATATGCCAGCAAGAGTTGACCAGTTTTTAATTTCCAAAGTCTTTGATCTAAGAGTATGGCATTCTTCTCCTCGGATCCCGTTTTGATCAGGCAATAAATGCAAGGTAAGTATGCTTGAGAATTTTTGCAAATTAAAACAGCCTCAGTGAGATATAAAAGATAATGAGTGACCTGAGAGAACCTATGAGGATAAAGGTATGCTAGATTTCTTTTCAAAAATATACAAAAACTCCAAGTAATAGGATTGAGAAGGAAGGACCTCTACTCTTGAACATATATTTCCCTGACAACGGTACACAGTGAATTTTTACAACACCCTGCAGGTATGAAGAAAATGCTTTACAATGTTTTAACTCCAGATATTTTTCTTAACCATCATTTTCTCGAGGATGAGTAAAAGCCTAAGTATGGGGGTATTTGTTGACGGTTCTTAAGTATCAATTTTAATTATCAAATAAACAAGGGAAAGGACCAATATACAAACAACACCTACAATTAGGGTTTGATCTGACAGAATTCCACGAGTTTTGTTGTTTATTTGTTTCTGCAGGGGGTTATCAGGAAAAAAGGAAGAAAGGCCCACATGTCGGGATTACATAGAGATATTAACGCACCACGCAATTTTCTACCATCTAGAAGACTCCAGAAGCCACGGGAACGAACGGGAAGGCGATCGGGCCCGAGGGCAGGGCGCCCACCCTCCCCCCTAGGGCGCCCGCCCTGGTGTTGTGCCCAATCATGTCCAATCTCACGGATCACGCTCCACCGACCTAAAGGATCAAGGATAACCGTTCAATCAATGTCGGTTTGATCCAACGACCCATGTTCACCTAAGGGGACTATATAAGTAGACCCCCTGGCCCCTGGAGGAGAACAAGTTCATCATAGAGTTGAGAGGTGCCCTCGAAGGATAACATTTCCTCTAAATAGACTTAGGGCTTAGCATCTAATGTGAGTAGACTAGATCTACTAGATTGAGAGAGATAGAGTGGAGGTGTAGATCGGAGAAAGCCTGGCCTGTCGGTGTCTACTCCGAGGTTGTACCTGCAGGATCAAGTTCTCCTAACCCGAAGCTTGCTCCTAGGATTCTTCAATATTTCGACTTCTAAATACTAGTAAGTTCTTGTTTTATTGTTCTTTGGTTTATGAGTTTACTTTAATCTCTTCGCGTAGAGTTTAGAGTAATCATCTCTAGCGTAGACGTGGTGTTTGGGCTAGGATACTCATAGATATCCCCTGACTAGCTAGACCGTGGTAGTAGGGAGGAACGTGACATTTCCGAGTTACCTTTGCAGCCCATATCACGTTAGTAGGATCGATAGGGTTTATAGGTGTGGGTTGAACATCCTCTGTGGTGTCTAGATTCCGTGAGCCTCCCCAATAGAACAATAGATTATCCTTACCAAGGTTAGAACGAGATTAAGGTTGTAGTCTTCTCTATATATCGCTCACATCGAGAAACATTCTTTGTAGCCTAAAGGTTAGCAGTAATAGACCGGGTTAGTCAGATGCACTCTTTCTCCTAGTGATAAAAATATAAATACGATACTCTGGATAACATCCCGGGTGAAGTGCTCACCAATATCCGTGCGCTTGCGGATCAATTCCTTATTGCGTTCCCAAATATCAACACTCAGCTTACTGTTCCAAGTGTATAATGAATTTTTCATAACTTGAAGGATCATAGTTTGCAGAGTCTAGGACTAGCACACGTCCTAGACTAGGATTAATGAGGAGGCAGATCCAGTGGTCCCTGAGAGAATCAAATTTATGATGCAATGCCCATTGAAATTACTAATACGACGATGAATACAAATTGACACTTACCCAAATTACTAATACGACGATGAATACAAATTGACACTTACACATTCTCGATCTTGATACTTGAGCAGTGCCAAGGCTATGTAGAGGTCGTATTTACATTCATAATCTAGTCGACTTTTATCTATTATCTTCTTACGCTCAGCGGGATCCAAACCTTCTAAGGAGTCATGTTTGTCTCCGATTCTGAAGTTGTGCTGCTCCTCACATATCTTCATCGGGCTCAGATACGCAACCCTTTTACTGGTAGACCTATCTGGATCCAAACCGTACCGCATCTCTTGTTGTTCAAAATTCATTCTGCAATGAGCACTTGTATGTTAGATGTTGAAAATTGATGCAACTAAAGAATAAAAACACAAGATAGTACGAGTGACACTTACAATGCAAACACAGTTACCAGCTGCACGTCTAGTCTCTGGAGGTTCATCATTAGCCACATGTCCTCGAAGGTAACGATTGCCTTTATACGCTCACTGTTGAATTCTTTTGGTGGTATAATCACATTGATCGTGTCAATGCCTACAGAAGCTGCTCTCATATACCAGTCATGCATCCTTTTTATACCAGCTGGGATCTTTTTGAGTTTGTCCCAACTAAGTAGTGGTCTGCCTGGCTCATATATTTAGTAGGGACAAATTTGTAATCATCCTTCGTTGGTGGCCTGATATTGACAATACGTGTTTCAAAGCTTTTCGACCCCTCCTTCTCATGCTTTGCCAAGTCAACAAGTTTTGAAGTGCGGCTCCTTGCAATTCTGGACAAAAATAGGGTCGTACCAGCGGCCTTCTTCTTTGGCTCGTACGGGGAAACCAATTTGGGGACCGAGAATTTTGTTTTCTTTGGTTGCAGTGGTGTCTTATCATCATTTTTGGTTGCCGGTGGTGTGGAAGATTGCGGTGTTGAAGCATGGGGTTTAGGTGATGGTGGTGAAGCCTGGGGTTTAGGTGATGGTAGGGGAGTGGGTTTTGATGGTGGCGGGGATGGTGGTTGAGGCATTATTGGTGATGGTGGTGGTGGGGATTGTGGATGCAAGATTGGAGAGGTTGGTGGAGTGGGAAGAGATGTGGGATGGGACAACTCCTGAGTCTGCGACACTTCTCGGGGTGATGGTTCTGGTAGCTGAGACAGCAGGACGTTCCGTCGAGGCTAAAGAATAAAATTCTTGATAGCTTGTCCCAGTTTCTCAATGCCATTGAGACCGGGAATGTCTAGCATGTCGTCCTCATATCCTTGGACAACTGTCAACACTTCCACCCTGCAGTAGTCCTTAGGGATCTCACTACCATGGAATTGACGCCCCGGGATCGCAAGTCCTGTGGCTACTTCCCTTGTACGGTTATTGTTAAAACCATACCTTATGACTAGGGAGCAAGGCACAGGACTATCAATCTCATCAACTGGATAGAGGACCTTGTCTCTGGTAGATGCAATACTGCTTGGGACGACCGGAGCTTGTTCTGTGGTTGTCGGGGTGACAACTAGCTGCATTTGAGGAGGTTGCTGGCCACTTAATTGGCTAGACATTGCGGTCGCCAATTGCTGCATCAACTCAGGAGGAGGATTGGAGAGGATTTTAGACATCACCTCTTCGACTTCTTTCTTAGCCTCCTCCTTAAAATAATTAGACATTTCTTCCTTGTAGCGATCCCGTTTCCTATACATTGCTTCTCACTCTGGTCCGAATCCTTCTTTTCATCCTTATTTTGATGAGATGCCTCGTACACGACTATGATGCTCTGGGTTACTCAGAGCAACAGTAAGGACATCTTTCTCCCTTTGAGGTTTAAATTCGCCCGCTTGCTGCTTAGCTGCCACCGCGAGAATATTCGTCGCTGCCTCTTCGACCATTGGGTTAGAAAATGATAAGCCAGACTTGGCTTCCTTTGCCGGTACACAAGCATGAGTCCACCTCGAGCCCCTGCGACCAAGTTGGTCAGGGAGCGCTGGCAGACCCTTAGCCCTCTGCGCTTCATCCTCTTGCTCCCATTGGGCAAGCTTGCGCTGGTAACCACCTGTGCCTAGGTGGTGGTGGTACTTGTTCCTTTTTGCGAGCTCGGATTTAGATTCGCTCAAAGCTTTGAACTCCTCGGTACTCCTGTGCTCTAGAAACACTACCCACTGACCAGCAGTGATTTTATACCTTTTTGTCGGGTCCAACCCTTTCTTTGCCCACTTAGAATTCAACTCGGACTTGTAATTCCTAAACATGTTTCCCCACTGCTTCAATGTGTACTCCTTTACTAGGTCTTTTGAACCCTAAGGTAAAACAAACCATGTAAGCAGCTTGTTCCATATTCTTTTGATTTCATTTTGGTCCACTTTTGCCCACTCTCTGACTGTGATGTCAAGATGGTCCCTAACTAAGAATCCAAGTGCGTTACGCCACTTAGGTAAGGCCTCTGGAGGAGCTACGGGTAGTCCTGTCGGGCTCACATCCATAATTCTAAACGTGACTTTTGGAAACTGATTCAATCCTCTATCACCTCGTTTCCTTTTTCTGTCATCTGTCTTCTCGGTGGTCTTCTCGGTGGTTGTCTCCGTCGTCGGTTTGGGTGCACCTTCATGTGGATAGGATCTCTTTCAGTTCTGAGATAACACCTCACGTTCATGTTAAAAGTTAAAAACATAAATCATTCTTGTACATATACTGAAGGACATAAAAGTTAGAAAGATTTAATTATGGATGAGTAATTCATCACCTCATCTCCTTCTGGAATGTAATCAGGGTCACGTTCTAATTCACGACGAGCGTTCCTCTCTATGCGAGGATTTGGAATGTCGCTAGGGGAGGTCTCGTACGAAAGACTTGATTCACGTTCTTTTGCATTCTCCGTGTGGTCCGACCCTTGTGCTTGCTTAGTGTTGTGTGACACTTGCACCTTCTCTGTGTGGTCCGAACCTTTTTCCGGTGCTTGGTCGATGCGGTCAGACCCTGACGCTTGGTTTGGGGTTGGCGAAGTCATCGTGATAATCTATACAAATAATTACTTAGCATGCATCATGCATTATAAATAGTTGCATTATAAAGAAAGAAATAATATTACTAATTGTTTTTATACACATATATATATAATTGCATTGTAAATAATTGCATTATAAATAATGGTTATACATAGACACTTAAACTAAAAGCAAATATTAATTATTTATTATTTTTACACATAAATAAATATTTAGGACAATTAATAACTATCTAGGACAATTAGTAATTATTTAGGACAATTAATAATTAATAATACAACATACACATTTATTTAAGACAATTAATAATTATAAGAAAAATAAAACATCCTATACATTTATTTAAGACAATTAATAATTAATAATTATTTAGGACAATTAATAATTAATAATTATTTAGGACATTTAATAATTATTTAGGACAATTAATAATTATTTAGAACAATTAATAATTAATAATACATCATACACATTTATTTAGGACAACTAATAATTATTTAGGACAATTAATAATTATAAGAAAAATAAAACATCATATACATTTATTTAAGACAATTAATAATTAATAATTATTTAGGACAATTAATAATTAATAATACATCATATACATTTATTTAGGACAATTAATAATTATTTAGGACAATTAATAATTATAAGAAAAATAAAACATCATATACATTTATTTAAGACAATTAATAATAAATAATACATTATATACATTTATTTAGGACAATTATATATCATATAAGAAAAATAAAAAATAAGAAAAATAAAACACTAGCCGCTGGTGGGCTGGCCCAGCTGGGCAGGCGGCCCACCGGCCCCTTCCCCTCCCCCTCCCTCTCACCCTCGTCCTCTCCACCGGCCGCAACGCCGCCGCCACCTCGGGTGACCATCCCGACGCCCCGGTCGCCTCGACTCCCCTCGCCTCCCAACGCCACCTCGACTCTCCCACGCCGGCCGCACTCGCCGCGTGGCCGCCGGCGAGCCACGGCCGCCGCGCGCGCTCTCTGCCTCCACCGCATCGGCCGCCGCGCGCAGCCGCGTCGCACCCGCACCTGTCACAGTCGGGGAGCTTACCTCGACCCGTGGAAGCGCAGATGCCGGCGATGAAAGGAGAAGGGTGGTGCGCCGGTGAGCTCGTCGGAAATTTGGGCAGCCTGGCGGCGTGAGTTTGAACAGAGACTGGCGCCTTCAGACTTAGAAAATTTCGGGTCTGCGTGTGGGGTATATATGGCCTTAATTTCTACAGGCGGTTGGCATTGACCACCGCCTGTAGAAATGCTTTCTATAGGCGGTGGTCCATGCCAACCGCCTGTAGAAATAGCTCTATACACGCGGTGGTCAATACCACCCGCCTGTACAAAGAATTTTGTAATTTTTTTTATTATTATTGTTTTCTATATTTTTGGTAACTATTTTTTATTGCATATTGATATTATAATATAATAATATTTTAACATAATTATTTCTATATTCTATATTTGTAACATAATTATATTGTTTCACACTTATATATTATTTTTATATTATTTTAAATTTCAAATACATATTGCATATTGTATGAAAGGTAGAGCTTGATGAGCTATAACTCCTCTGTATCCAAAACTTTTTCATTTGAAGAGTTTTAGTGCCTAGTTTGACCTAGTCAAATTTTAAATTTTAGATTTCCACAGCTACACACACGTTTTCGAAACCCGAGACGTCCCCAACTCAAAAAGTCATGAATACAAAGTTTGTTCCACTCATTAAGATATACATTTCATACATAGGACATTTTTGCATTTGACAAAGCGTTTCAAAAGTGTAGTTCTAAATCCACAAATCTCACATATAGTTTCATAAAGTTTGTGTGAGATTCAAAACTTTGTGACTAGAGTTTACCAATCCTTTCCCAAATGTCAAAATATCCTATGTATGGAATGTGTATCTTGAGGAGCTCTAAAATCCACGTATTCAAAAGTTTTTCATTTGAGGTCATTTAATGCCTAATTTGACCTAGTTTGACCAAGTCAAATCTTGGATTTTTTCTGAAAAGTCACTTTGACCGGACCCTTGGTAGTCTCGGATACAAAAGTCATGAATACAAAGTTTGTCCAGCTCATCAAGATACACATTGTGTGTAAGGGTCAACTTTTCATTTGAGAGAGTTTGGACCACTCAAATTTTGAAATTTCAAATTTCCACAGCTACACACACGTTTTCGAAACCCGAGACGTCCCCAACTCGAAAAGTCATGAATACAAAGTTTGTTCCACTCATCAAGATATACATTTCATACATAGGACATTTTTGCATTTGACAAAGCGTTTCAAAAGTATAGTTCTAAATCCATAAGTCTCACATATAGTTCCATAAAGTTTGTGTGAGATTCACATACATTTCATACCAGAGTTTACATGATGAAACACAGATACAATCTAGGCCGCTACTATTCTTCCTTGTCCATCAGGGCGCACCCATGGTAAAGAACTCTGTGGGATGCTTCGCTCAATATTTTTTATCTTCATAGGATGGTCCACAAAGAGGGACATATCACTGAACTGGTTAAAATCCTCAAGATCCGATACACCGTCAACTCCAACTGCTTGTTGCTTTCCTAGAAAAACTACATGATTCGGTTTGTCGGTACTTTTCTTCTCATTCTTACAAAGGATCTGTTCAGCATAGAAAACCTGTGCAGCACGATTAGCAAGGATCCACGGGTTATCTTTATATCCCACCTTACTTAGATCAAGAACTCTGACCCCATAATTATCCATTGTGACATGTTTATCTTCAACCCATTGACATCGAAACACAGGGATCTAAAATGTACCATAGTCTAGTTCCCATATATCCTCGATAAAGCCAAAGTATGCAATAATATCACCAGTTTTGTCATCTACGGCCTCGCATCGAACACCACTATTTTGTGTCATGCTCTTTTGGTCCTTGGACTTGGTATGAAATGTGTTGGTGCAAAAGCTGGTCTGCAAACACAAATGGCTAATACCCGATTCAAACGTTAAGGCGTGCCAGCCGATTTTACCTTACTATCGGCAAAAGTGGTAACTCGAATACTTTAGTCCTGACAACAGCGATGCGCCCGGATGTCACGGCTAAGAGGTACTCACGCGGAACTTGAGAACGCGCCGAGCTTAAGTCGACGAATTCCTAAGAACTCGTAATGAAAAAGAAAAAGGTATGACGAAGTCGTCGAAAAAGTAGATGCTGGAATATGAGTAAAAACGTGTGTTTGATTGATTGATTGATTCTACTATTACAAGGCCCTAGGGTCTATATTTATACCCTGCTCAAAGAGCTACAATCAGACACGACTAAAACTCGAGTTCCAAATTACACAGAATCCGTATACAAAACGACTCAAACAACTATGGAAAACATAAAATTATCCTTCCGTGACAAACTCGAACAATTCCACAGACCGATCGGCGGCCTCCAGGCTCTCCCTCCATATCATCGGTATACTCCCATGTCATCGGTAGACTTCCTTGTCGCAGCTATCGGCACAGACATGTCACCACTTATGGACTTAATCACGTTCATTCACCCTTCCACCGGCAACCATCTCCATCGGCAACTCTTCCTGCAGACCAAACACCACCGCCTTATTCTGCCGATCTATACTTTTACCGATTATGGACACGTGCCCAAAAACGGTGTCAACACATGCCCCCCAATTTCGGAGTATGGAATCATTAATGCTCCGAAATTCTCTGCGGTAATGATGCCTTTTTCCCACAATTAATGCTCCTAACCTGGCAACCAACAACCTTAATCTGAACAACTCTGACCTTATCCTTCCGCAGATCCCTCGAAATCCTCAACTTCCCTAAACGGACACTTCCATCTGAGCCGCGTATCGGCAATATTACCGTTACAGGGGATTTACCGATGTACTGACCAGGACACCTGTTATCTTATCTTTCCAAACGGCTATCTCCACATCTCTCTCCCATCGGCAATATGACCGTTACCAGGCACCGCTAATGGACCGACCAGGAGATCCCGCACAGTAAAATATCTCTAGATAATGACCGCTTCCTGTCAAATCACCTGCACAATCCCTTGATTACCGTGCAAACAGTTACCATATCTACCTGAGTACCCTCGAATTTCGCGGATGCGGCAAAGAGATAAGTCAGATTTGCCCTTGCCCGTTTTGTCCTATAAATAGTTCCTTCTCGGGTACTCCTTCCCCATCACATCATTCCAGAACCCCAACTTCTTCTTTCCAGCGGCGGCGCTGTCCCAAAGCTTCAAGATCTCCGACGAGGCTCCTTCTTCACCAACTCCAAAACTCTCAAGCTTCTCCTCCGTGGCAAAATGGCCGTCAACTTCATCATCCCTGAGGTCAGTTCTTCGCACTATCCTTTGTACTTTTTCTCGCATCCCTGTTCATCCACAGTCTTACTGAGCATTTTCTTTTCCCCTCTTTTTTTCTGTTTTTCCTTTTTACCTCCAAAACCACTAGGAATCAGCTAACAAAATTGTCATCCCCACCGATCAACCACACCTCCAATGCCTTGGCCCACTAGGGGATCCAGATCCAACCGATCTTATAAATGCAGAAACCAACAGAATCCCTTTTAGGGCAGAGAATTTTTCTTTGGATCTATGGAAGGATGCTTTCCGTTCCTGGCCCAGCCCTACCGTGGGATGGAAGGATTGGTTCCTGAGGGTCAGCAACTCTAATGAAGTTCAGTGGGGTGAGAGAAATCTAGCCCAATGCATTAGATTGTCCATTGCCGATATGCATAGGAACGAGTCACTGTTGATAGCTGCATCATACTTCTGGTCAGACACGCTCAACGCCTTTGTCTTTGGCCATGGTCCTGCTTCCCCTACACTTGCCGATGTAGCTATGCTTACCGGCCTGGACGTTTCTTCTGCCGATAGCACCCACTTTTTCGACACCAAACCCAGTGCCAAGGTAGAGACCCGCACCATTGGCGGCTGGTCGGGGTATATCCAAAAATACCGCAAAACAGGCCCTGTTGACAAAAAAGAACAGACCTGCTTCCTGAACATGTGGCTGGACAAATTCGTGTTTTGTGGCCGATCAGCAGGACCAACTTCTATTTATCTAGCAGCAGCAGAAAATCTGGCCAATGGTGGCCAATTTCCCCTCGGCCGATACCTGCTTGGTGCAGCCTACCACCTTCTCCACCAAGTAACCAGGAAGCTCTTGCTTGGCCAGTCCATCGGTAATCTAGGAGGTCCCTGGTGGTTCATTAACATGTGGCTCAACCTCCACATGCACAAGCGTTTGGAGTTCAATCTTTTTGCACAGCGCTTTCCAAGAGACATAGCAGAGAACCATGTGCTAGGTGAAGAAGAATCGGCAACACGCGCTCCCTTAAACTTTGGTGAAGCTGTCATAGTTTTGCCCGGTTCAGGGGGTAATCCAGATAAGTTCAGCCGATTCTTTCAAACCTTATACGAGGGCCTGACCAGAGACGAGCGAGCATGGTTGGCTTATGATGACCCAAACACCGTGTTTCCTCTGGTTTTCAACCCGTTTGACGAAGCTCTTGACAAAGACAACGAAGTAATGATGGCATTGGTGACCCCCAGAGCCATACCGGTGAACTTCTTTGGCAGTGGGAAAACATCTCCCCAGACTTATGAGTTCTATAATCCATCGGCACTAGCTCGCCAACTAGCTTTCGGCCAGCTGCCGATTGCACTCTGTTATGCCGATGTGATAAAGCCCAGGGAAATCATCACCAGTCTTCTCGAATGGATTCGAGTGGCCCAACTGCCATCAAGTGCCGATACCGATGTAGACCTATCAGAGTGGGTCCCAGCCGCCTTTATCACTCAGGCATACAAGCAGTGGTGGGCAGAATGGAAGGAGCATCTATTCTGCAAATCGGCCCTCACATACCGTGGCATGATCGACCCCGAATACGAAGTTCACAGTGATGCCGTAAGTACTTTCAAACCGATGTTTCAATTCTTTCAATCTTATTTCCATCGGTAACTGACCCTTTGTGTGATTTTTCAGGTCGATGTCACTCCTCCGTCGGTCAGCAAGAGTGGCAAGCCGATTGACTTGTTTGTATCAGGTCCAGTTTCCTCAATCGGCCACAAGGCCCCTACTCTGGCTGCTATCGTGCATCGGGGTATACGCCTCAAGAAGGTCACCACCAGGAGAACTCAGACATCGCCATCGGTAGCCGCTTCTACCCTAGCGCAGGCTTTTAAGGTAACTGCTAAACCTTCTCACCTATACCTTCAATCTTACTTTAACATCGGCTGTATTGGTACTGACAAATTCCTTTTTCTGTAACAGCAAACCAGTGCATCGGCAAGAACTAAAAGCGAAGGTGCCAATGCCCCCCAGTCCAGCCAGCAGAAAAGAAAAGGTGCCAAGAGTACCAGGGCACAAACCAAGCGCCAGAAAGTAGCAACTCCTCCTCCTCCTCCGGTATCTCCAATCCCGGTAGAGTCTTCCCCTTCTTCTCCAGAAGTCCAGACGCAGCAAGCACCATCTTCCCTACCAATGCAAGAAGCACCACAGGTGGAAGAACCTCAACAAGAAGTACCTCAGCCAGAAGACACATCGGCTGATGTGCATGAACCAACTGCCAATCCAGCAGGTTCTATTATAGCATCAGTAGTCTCTTCCATCCAGACAAGAACTGCCCCTCCCCAAGGTAACACATTTTAATAACATTACTGCTAATGAATTTGTTCCTTTTCAGCCTTATAACCCTCTCTGTTAACTTTCAGCTGATGTAGTTCCATCGGCCATTCTAGCCGATCAACCCGTGGCTCCATCGGCGTCTTCGAGTCAGAGGCAAGAGATAGCCTTGAAGCAAGTAAGCCATCCAATCTCAATCAATACTATTTGCCGATGCTCTGATCATGGAATAACCCACTTTGTTTTCCTTTTCAGGAACAAGATTCTCCCGACAGTCTATTCTCCTTCGCCATTGATATCTCCGAAGATGAAGGTGAAGAAGCAAGTTCCTCTCGGGCAGTTGGGATCGCATCGGCAGAGATCAGGGCCAAGCTAGAAGAATTGTCGACCCTCCTTCATCAAGACACGGCTCAACTGGTCGATGATTCTGACCCGGCCAAGGTTCTGTTCAAGGCCCTCAGAGGCCAGATTCCCGCCGATGCCGAGGAAACCCTCTTCCAGGCCGCACATCTGGAGAGTCGTCAGCTGCAGTACCAGAGGGCCGCTCGGCGCCTTGCCGATAGAGCTGCTCAAACCCGGATTTCTGAGGAGATGATGAAAGAGAAGCTCCTGACCGATGAGAACCACAAGACCATCGGCACCTTGAAATCCTCAGGCGATGCATTGAAGCAGAAGATCTCCGACCTATCAGCGAAACGAGAAGCCCTGTTGGCAGAACTCAAGCAAGTGGAGGATGCCCTATCCCAAGCTCAACAGGAAGAAAATCAACTGCCGGAAACCATCAAACACCTCGAGCAAGAGCGAAACACCCATGGTCGTAAAGCCCTGCAGCTAAAGAAGAAATTGAAGCCAATAGAAGGCTCTGCCGATGAAGATGTCAAGGAGATAGAAGCAGCCGACCAGATCCGCCTACGCGCTATATCGGCTATCCAAGCGCTGCTAAGTATGTAAGTTCCTCATCGGCAACACACTTGCCTCTGCCTGCTCTTCAGCTGTCTTGATGTTCAGTCTAGCCGATAGGACTGTTATCGGCATCTTTTGAAACATTAAGTTCTGCCCCAAACATTTTAATCCAGCCGATAGGAGTGTTATCCGCATTTAAACTTCATGCATCGACCCATATGCTGGGGTAGTACTTCTTTAAATACTTGCCATTTAATGCTCTGGGAAATTCAACTCCTTTGAGAGTCTCTAGAATGTAGGCATTACCAGGAGCCGATCGATTTATCAGATAGGGATCTTCCCAATTGGGAGACCATTTGCCAAACTTTGAATTTTTGTTCCGATCGGTAGGATTAACTTCCATACCAAGTCCCCATTGGCAAATTCCTTAGCCTTTACCTTCTTATCATACCATCTGGCAACTCTTTTCTTATTCTCTTCTATACTCATCAAAGCCCTCAGCCGATGCCTTGCCAGATCATCCAACTCGTCTGTCATCAAAGTAGCATAATCATCGGCAGCCAATTGATCTTGAAAAGATAGTCGCCTAGATCCAGCCTTAACTTCCCAAGGCAATACCGCATCATGTCCATACACCAACTGATAGGGTGAAACCTTGGTTGATCCATGACAAGCCATCCGATAGGACCATAAGGCTTCGTTTAACAATGTGTGCCACCTTCTAGGATTTTCTTCAATCTTCCGTTTAATAAGCTTAATAATTCCTTTGTTAGACGCCTCGGCCTGCCCATTAGCTTGAGCATAGTAAGGAGAAGAATTCAATACTTTAATCCCCATGCCGATCGCAAATTCCTCGAACTCCCCTGATGTAAACATAGTGCCCTGATCGGTAGTGATCGTCTGAGGGATTCCGAATCGGTAAATGATATTCTCCTTCACAAAATCAATCATATTGGCCGATGTGACTTTCTTCAAAGGAATAACTTCAACCCATTTAGTGAAATAATCGGTGGCAACTAGAATAAACTTATGCCCTTTGCTAGATGGTGGATAAACTTGGCCGATCAAATCAATAGCCCACCCCCGGAACGGCCAAGGTTTGATAATAGGATTCATAGCCGATGCGGGTGCTCTTTGAATATTGCCAAACTTTTGACATCCTTGACATCCTTTGAAATACTTGAAGCAATCTTCAAGTATGGTCGGCCAGTAATATCCATTCCTTCTAATCATCCACTTCATTTTGAAAGCCGACTGATGCGCTCCACATACCCCCTCATGGATTTCTCCCATTAAACTTCTAGCTTCATCATCATCCAAGCATCGGAGCAGAATCCCATCAATAGTTTGGTAGTACAATTCATCTTCAAGGAGCACATACTTGGTGGCTTGGAACCGAACTGGCCTTTCAACTTTCTTGGATGGATCTTTCAAATAATCAACGATTTCTTTTCTCCAATCATCGGCACCAATTGCCGATATTGCATCAATCATAGGCTGATATCCCGAGGCATGTTGAGCCAACCGATTGGCTTCTTCATTATGCAATCGAGGAACATACTCCAATCAGAAATCTTTGAATTCCATGAATAATTGCATGCTTCGCTCGTAATAAGTTATGAGAACTTCACTTCGGCATTCATAGCTTCCGGTTAATTGATTTATAACCAGCATAGAATCTCCGAAGACTTCGACAGCATCAGCATGAACCTCCCTCAATAACTCCAATCCCTTTATCAAAGCTTGATACTCAGCCTGATTATTTGTCGACGTGGCAACAATCGGCAAGGAAAATTCATACTTCCTTCCCCGAGGGGAAACTAACACTATGTCGATTCCTGCCCCCCGGTCACATGTAGACCCATCAAAGAAAAGCGTCCAAGGCACAATTTCCAAAGTCTCCACTGTACCGCAATGCTGGGTTACAAAATCGGCTATAATCTGTCCCTTAACTGCCTTAACCGATTCATAACGCAGATCGAACTCCGACAGCGCCAAAATCCACTTACCGATCCTGCCACTCATAATCGGCATGGACAGCATGTACCGGACCACATCATCCTTGCAAATAACAGTGCATTTGGCCGACAGCAAGTAATGCCTCAACTTGATACAAGAGAAATATAAGCACAAGCACAATTTCTCAATAGCCGAATACCTGGTCTCAGCATCAATCAACCTCCTGCTTAAATAATAAATTACACGCTCTTTTCCTTCAAACTCCTGAATTAAAGCCGAACCGATGACCATCCCATCGGTAGACAAATACAATCAGAAGGGCTTTCCTTGCTGAGGTGGAATCAAAACCGGAGGATTCATTAAATACTTCTTGATTTCATCCAAAGCCAACTGTTGTTCCTCCCCCCAAACAAACTCTTGATCGGCCTTTAACTTAAGAAGAGGGCTGAAAGCACGAATTTTACCAGACAAGTTAGAAATGAACCTTCTAATAAAATTTACCTTGCCGATCAAGGATTGGAGCTCAGTTTTGTTGGTAGGGGCTACTATCTTATTGATGGCATCAATAAATCTTCGACTGATTTCAATTCCCCTCTGGTGCACCATGAAACCAAGAAATTGCCCTGCCGACACACCAAATGCACACTTATTGGGATTCATCTTCAATCCATGCTTCCTTGTGCACTCCAACACCTTTCGCAGATCGGCAAGATGCTTTGCGAAGTCCCCAGACTTGACTACCACATCATCAATATAAATTTCCACTATCTTGCCGATAAACTCGTGAAATATAAAATTCATGGCCCTTTGATAAGTAGCACCAGCATTCTTTAAGCCAAAGGTCATGACTATCCATTCAAACAATCCAACATGCCCAGGGCACCTGAACGCAGTCTTTGGAATATCTTCCTCAGCCATGAATATTTGGTTATACCCTGCATTGCCATCCATAAAGCTGATTATCCGATGTCCTGCCGCAGCATCAACCAACAGATCAGCAACTGGCATCGGATATCCATCCATCGGCGTGGCCTTGTTGAGATTCCTGAAATCAATGCAGACCCGAAGCTTCCCATTCTTCTTGTAGACCGGAACGACATTGGAAATCCATTCGGCATATCGACACTGCCGAATAAACTTAGCTTCAATAAGTTTGGTGATTTCGGCCTTAATATCAGGGAGAATATTAGGATTACATCGGCGAGTTGGCTGCTGATGTGGCCGAAATCCAGACTTGATAGGCAACCGATGTTCAACAATTGATCGGTCCAAACCAGGCATCTCAGTATAGTCCCAAGCAAAGCAATCTTTATATCCCTTTAACAAATCAGTTAACTGTTGCTTACACTCAGAATCTAACTTAGCACTAATAAAAGTGGGTCTAGGTTTATCACCACTACCTATGTCTACCTCTACTAGATCATCGTCGATGTGAATCCCTGGCCTAATTTTCCATCATCGGCGAACCTATCCATTAAAAACCTTCGTCAGAACCGACTGCTTGGATCGGTGGAATCTCGTAATCGGCAACCTTGAGAAAATCCTTCTCCCAAACTTCTCCTGAAATACACCTAGTCCTTTCATAGGTGTCCGCCTCTGCCGACGCAATAACATAAGAAGAATCTCCCAGGACAATCTCAATTTTATCTCCTACCCACTGAACCAAGCACTGGTGCATTGTAGATGGGATGCAACAATTAGCGTGAATCCAATCTCTTCCCAATAGCAAGTTGTAAGCACCCTTTCCACTGATCACAAAGAAGGTTGTCGGCAAGGTTTTGCTGCCGATGGTCAACTCTACACATATTGCCCCCTTGACTGGAGACACATTCCCTTCAAAGTCTTTAAGCATCATATCGGTCTTGGTGAAATCATGATCCCCTTTCCCAAGCTTCCGATACACTGCATATGGCATGATATTAATAGCAGCTCCACCATCAACCAGAATCTTGGTCATCGGCTGACCATCTACTTTTCCTTTAACAAACAGGGCCTTGAGATGCTGCCTTTCATCATCGGCAGGCTTCTCGAAGATAGCCGTCATCGGATCCAGAGCCAACTGAGCTATTTGGTCGGAAAACTCCCCCTCATCATCGCTAGACGGCGCAAGGAACTCCATCGGCAACATAAATACCATGTTGACATCTGCCGATGGACCTTCCCCCTTAGGACCTGATTGTTGTTGATCCCCAGACTGTCCGGAGTTCTCCCCTTTGCTCAACCCTTCTCGCCTTTCACGCTGCAATCTTCTCTTCTGAGTCCTGGTCAAACCCTCTAGACACCATGGAGGAAGTTGCTGCTGTCTTGCTGCTGGGCGACGATACTCCCTTGACTCCACCCGATGCGTATTGGCATCCCTGCAAAATATGAATTCGTTGGGAACTCGTGCATTAGCCATCTCCTCAAGTTCTTCCTGGTTCATGGGAAAATATTGGACACGATCACCAAGCCTGTCGTGCACACTGAGTCTGCCCCCCAGCCGATCATGGACGGATGCTCTCCCTCTAATCGGCCCATCGAAGCGTCGATCATTATCACGATAGCTCCGATCGGATCTGTCGTACCGATCATAACCGTTGCACTCAGGGCAATCTCTGACAGTAGGAAGCTTGATATTCTCCTCCCAGCAATGGATGAAGAACGGACAATTCCAGTGATCCTTATGCCGATTCCACTCCTGTCGCCGTCTTTCTTCTTCCCGACGATAATCTTCTTGCTGGCGCTGGTACCGATCTTCTCATTGCTGCCAAGTTTCCTGAGGCCTTCTGTGAGTTATTACAATCCCAGATCGAGGAGGCCTTTCTGAGCTGGTTCCTTCCTGGACCAAGCCCCTTCCTCTCGCATCGGCAGTAGTGACTTGATGCTGAGGATCCACCGATGCACTTCTTTCGGCTGCTTCTGATGTTAAGACCTTGGCCTTTCCCTTAGCATCCACCATGTTTGTTGGGAAATGATGTTGGTCAATCTTCATCGGCTTCTGGGTCTTGGAACTATCAAATTTGATCCTCCCAGATTCTATAGCCGATTGCAGCTGCTGTCTGAACACCTTGCACTCGTTAGTGTCATGAAAAGTTGCATTGTGCCACTTGCAATATTTCATCCTTTTCAATTCTTCAACCGATGGGATCACGTGATTAGGTGACAGTTTGATCTGGCCTTCCTGGAGCAGAAAGTCAAATATCCTATCGGCTTTAGCAGTGTCAAACGCAAATTTCTCTGGTTCTTTATGTCCAAAAGGACAAGACATCGGCTTCTTGTTTTTCACCCACTCTGCCAAGCCGATGACTGGTTCCTCGTCAGAATCCGAGCTTGCTGCTTCATCAACGAACGACACCTTTTTGTTCCATGCTCTCTTAGGTTCAAAAGGCTTGATATCTTGATCACAAATTCTCTGCACCAAATGACTTAAGCTTTCAAACTCCTGAGAAGCATACTTATCTTTGATGTGTGGCAACAAACCCTGGAAAGCCAAATCAGCTAGCTGCCGATCGTCCAGAACCAGACTATAGCACTTGTTCTTGACCTCTCGTATCCTCTGCACAAAACTTTCAACCGATTCATCATTGCGCTGCCTCAATTTGACCAAATCGGTGATCTTCTTCTCATGGACCCTAGAAAAGAAGTACTTGTGGAATTGCTTCTCCAGATCGGCCCAAGTAATCACCGAGTTGGGAGGCAGTGATATAAACCAGGTAAAAGCCGATCCAGACAATGATGACGAGAATAGGCGAACCCTTAACTCGTCCCTGTTACCAGCTTCCCCGTATTGGATGATGTACCTGTTGACGTGCTCCATGGTCGACGTGTCATCCTGCCCAGAAAACTTAGTAAAATCCGGTACCTTGTACCGATGCGGAAGCGGAATCAAATCATATGTGGGAGGATACGGTGTCCGATAAGAATAAGTATTGACTTTGGGCTTTATCCCGAATTGGTCTCTCATTACTTCAGCAATCTTATCGGCCCAATAAGCATCGGCATCTTGCCGATGGGGTTGTTGCGGATCAGGCACCTGCTGATAAGCTTCCACGTGTCGGTGTGGCGCACGATCTGCATGAAACATTGGGTTAATCATCTAGCCTCCAATCTGTGGACCGCCAAGCTGCTGCCCACCAATCTGCTGTCTGCCGACCTGTTGCCCAAGGTTCATTGGGTGGTTAGGCATCCCCTGATTGTGGAACCCCGGATAGATCTGTCCTTGGTGGAACCCTGTAGCCTGATGATTCGGTTAGGGCGTTTGCGGAAAGACTTGCTGCCCAAGCCATCCACTATTAGCGTTCATCGGCATAGGCCCTGCCGATGACTGGTAATTGGGCATTATCATTGAACTGACATACCCTGGCTGGATCATAGACCTCTGTTGCATCAGCATTGAGTCTGCCGATGCGTTAGGCATCTGGAACGTTGGAGCTTGAGAATTCCCAGTATGCGGTCTTGCAGTAGTAGTTGTGGTATACTGGGGACTCTGATTCATCGGCATACTTGGAGGTGCCGATGTCATAGGAGTCTTGCCTCTCATGTCAGTTGTCTGTGACGTACCCGGCGTTAACTCCGGAGGCATACCATAACCCCACCAGTTAGGAGGAAGAGTCAATCCTGACACTGCCGATGCCAACATATCTGTAGCGAGTTTGATCTGCCCATCTGAAGTCTGTGGATTGGTTGTCATCGGCGTAGATTGTGCATTAGTGACTCCCAACGTGCTTGGCGGAACAGGGATCTCCATGCCCGCAGCGGCCGTAGCGGCCAATGGAGCTGTGACCACTGGTGACTTCGGTTGGTGATAAGTGGGACCCACATAATCTGGTGGCAGCTGTCCTTCCTTGAAAGTTCTTGCCACGGCATTGAAGACCGTATTGGACAGTACACCAGCTTGGTTGATCAAAGCACGGTTTATAGCGTTGTCAACCATCTCTTGAAGCTTGCCAGGATTGGCTTCAAAAGTAACCTGCCGCGGAGCCGGCAGTGCATCCTTCTGGATCACCTCGCCACTCCTGTTCATGCTGAAGGACCTCAGGCATTGCTGCTTGTAATCCTCCATGGCTTTAGCAATAGCTTGCTTCTGCTCATCCTTGAGATTGGCTTCCGTCACGGGGATGACGTTCTCTTAATCAAACTCAGAAGTCAACATGTTGATCTTGATCTTGAATCTGTCCCACCAGGCGTGCCAAAAGATGTGTTGGTGCAAAAGATGGTCTGCAAACACAAAGGGCTAATACCCGATTCAAACGTTAAGGCGTGCCAGCCGATTTGACCTTACTATCGGCAAAGGTGGTAACTCGAATACTTTAGTCCTGACAACAGCGATGCACCTGGATGTCACGGCTAAGAGGTACTCACGCGGAACTTGAGAACGCACCGAGCTTAAGTCGACGAATTCCTAAGAACTCGTAATGAAAAAGAAAAATGTATGACGAAGTCGTCGAAAAAGTAGATGCTGGAATATGAGTAAAAACGTGTGTTTGATTGATTGATTGATTGATTCTATTATTACAAGGCCCTAGGGTCTATATTTATACCCTGCTCAAAGAGCTACAATCAGACACGACTAAAACTCGAGTTCCAAATTACACAGAATCCGTATACAAAATGACTCAAACAACTATGGAAAACATAAAATTATCCTTCCGTGACGAACTCGAACAATTCCACAAACCGTTCGGCGGCCTCCAGGCTCTCCCTCCATATCATCGGTATACTCCCTTGTCATCGGCAGACTTCCTTGTCACAGCTATCGGCACAGACATGTCACCACTTATGGACTTAATCACGTTCATTCACCCTTCCATCGGCAACCATCTCCATCGGCAACTCTTCCTGCAGACCAAACACCACCGCCTTATTCTGCCGATCTATACTTTTACCGATTATGGACATGTGCCCAAAAATGGTGTCAACAAAATGTGAATCCACTTATGTCATAGGTTTTCCATGTTATGACTTGGCGTGATGGTCCAGATGCCAAAGCCTTGATGGTTTGTTTCTCAATTGTTTCCCCATATGGAATGTCCTGCTCCCTTAGCCATGTGTACAACTGTTTCTTGTGTTCCTTCATTACCCAATCCTCTATTTGCCTAGGATTATGTTCTTGAAGCTCATTCATGTGTTGTTCAATCAAATGCTCCATTATCGAGAGCTGATGTAAGATGCTGTGATGTGCCTTAAGTACTGTATTGTAATCTGGTGGGATGAATAATTTCCGTCCAATCCTCCCACATCCATGTAGCCTAGCCTCATGTCTTGACGGAGGCAAACCTATTGCAACCTGGTCTTTTAGGACATTATTGCAGAATGGTCCTCCGGACTCAATCGCCTCTTCGGTACAATACCCCTCTATCATGGACGCCTCGGGACAAGCACGAGTTGATACATAGCCATTTAGTATTGACATAAAACACTCGTACGTCCACATTTCATGCAGGTATATGGGACCCAGTGCCTGTATTTGTGGAACCAAGTGCACCACAAGGTGCACCATGATATCAAAGAATGATGGGGGGAAACACATCTCAAACTGTGACACTGTTTCCACTGTGAATTCCTGAAGGGATTCTAACTCATCACGGTCAATTACCTTTTGTGTGATCTTGTTGAAAAAGTAGCACAATCTTGTGACGGCCATCTTTAAGAATACTAGATTTATAGCCCTTATTGCAATAGGGAGGAAAGTAGTCAGCATGACATGACAATCATGTGAGTTGTAGTTGGTGAGTGCTAGGTCTTTCATTGACACAAAACTCCATATGCTAGAGCAGAATCCAGATGGGACTTTCAATTTCTTCAACCACTCACACAGCACATGTTTCTCATCTATGTTGAGGTTGTAGCTTGCTGTTGGGAGATGGTACTTCCCATTTTCTTGAAGAACAGGATGAAGCTCTTTTTTTATGCCTAACTGCACCATGTCAAAGCATGAATTGAGTCCTTCCTTTGTCTTGGTCTTGATGTCTAGCAATGTGCCAATTAGACTTTCAAACACATTCTTCTGGATGTGCATACCATCGATCACGTGTTGTACATCCAAGTCTTTCCAGTATGGCAAATACTCGAAGAAAATGGACTTCTTCTTGAATGTTGCCCCTGGAGTTGATTTGACATCCTTTCTTAATTTTCAATCCTTTGTCTTCTTTCCAAACACAAATTCAATGTTGCTCACTATTTTGAAAACACTATGGCCTTTGCTATTACCTAATGGTGCATCTGAGTTCCTTTCATCATTATAGTCAAAGTACATATCCATCTTTTTCAGGCGGTACTTGTGTCCTTTCGATAAGAAGCGTTTGTGCCTCATGTACACTATCTTCTTAGATGCATTAAGGGACACGTAATGGGTTCCATCTATGCACACCATGCAACCAACCTTTCCCTTGAATTGCCCTGATAAAATAAAGAGAGCAGGGTAATCGTTGATAGTAACAAAAATAATGCTCTTAGCGTGAATGAATCTTTGTGATACTCATCCAACATTTGAACACCTTTTTCCAATAACATTTTCATCTCCTCCATCAATGGCTCCAAGAAAACATCCATGTCAACTCCAGGTTGGACTGGTCTAGAGATAAGTAAGGTTAGTAAAAGGTATTTTCGCTTCTGCATCAACCATGGAGGGAGGTTGTAGATGGTGAGAATCACCGGCCATGTGCTATGCTTGCTGCTCCTCTCAGCAAAAGGATTCATTCCATCTGTACACAGTGCGAACCTAACATTCCTTGGTTCGCTGGCAAAGTCTCGGTGGTTGTCGTTGAAATCTTGCCACTGCTTTCCATCGGCTGGATGGCGAAGCTTGCCATCATTTTTGTGCTCATCAGAAGCATGCCAACTCATAAATTTTGCATCCTCAGGGTTAGCAAACAAACTCCTCAGTCGATCTACCACTAGAAGGTACCATATCACTAAAGCAGGAATCTTTTTCTGCGCATAATAGTCAACCTCTTCTTTATCTTTGCTCATGGGTTTTGAACTCTGTTGGGTGTTCTTTTAGGACTTCTTTCGCTTCTTCCCTGCTTTACACATGGAGGCAGCACAATCCTCTCGATAGTCTTTGTTTGTCTTGTACCGACTTGCACCACACTTTGGACAACTATCCAAGTCCTTGTAATCATCACCTCGGTACATGATACAATGATTTCTACACGCATGGATCTTCTTGACACCTATAGTCAGCGGACTGATCAGCTTCTTTGCATAGTACGTGTTAGCAGGCACTTTGTTCTCCTTTGGAAGCATATTGCCGATAATACTTAAGAACGTATCGAATCCAGCATCAGACAAACCATACCTGGCTTTTGTCATTAACAGTTTTAGCACAGCTCGCAACGTTGTGTACTCTTTGCTACAACCTTTAGACTCATCATACAAAGGCTCTTCTGCTGCCTTCGTCAAGGCCTTCATCCCTTTCATTAATAACATTGATGGTTCAGTATGACGACGCAACATTGCCTCCAAGAATTCAGCATTTTCCGCAGCCGTATCATTTGGTAAGACATGAGTTCTTGCACCATTATTTCCCCCAGCAAATCCACCAGCGGTAACATTTGGCCCAACATGTTCACTATGGGGTGTCTCGTGAAAAAACTGATCAGCAGGCATGCCTAGACCAACGGTGTCGATGTGTGCTGGGTCCCCAACATGTGTAAGGCGCTGAGCTACCCTCTCCATGCTTTGTCCAAATCAAGTAATCCTTCATAAATCCTCGGCAGACTAGATGAGAAATGATTACTTCAGTATCTTCAAATAGAAGAATATTTCTGCAGTCGTAGCATGGACAATATATATACTTCGTCTTTGTTCTCAAAGCATGGTTCTTAGCAGCATCAACAAACCTATGCACCTCAGGTATATATGATGGATCTAGTCTTGATAAGTTATACATCCATAAGGACCTCTCCATCATGACCTGTTGAAAAGTTAGTAAATTAATTGAAATATTGTCTAGGAATATTTGTTATTAAAAATAAAAGAACACCTAACAATTAAATCAAATTGAAAAAGGAAACATGGAAATGGTGAGAGGAGAGGCAACATCTTAACCAACCTCATACATGAAAAATGCTTATCGCGTAATTAAATCAAATTTACATAAAAAATAACATCCTAAACAATATAATTTAAAAAACTAAAAAGAAAACTTATCTTTCTCTCTCTTCCCAAGCATGGAAACACCATTCACGGAAACTACTACATATATATTTCTTGGATTCACTAATTAGAGAAGGAAACATAAAAAAGAAGAGAGGAGAGACATCATCTAACCATCTTAAGCAACCCCATTTGAGCAAATATAGACCATACCTAGCTATTCTACTCTCTCCCTCTCATGGTGAAACCCTAGATCTAAAAAGTAGCTTAAATTGAGCAAGAGGGCACAAAAAGAGGCATTAGAGGCATCAACTAACCTTTCTTAGCCACCTCCTTCCAAGAAATGAAGATCAAAACCTCTCCCTTGTATTTTGAAAAATCTGGACCTCCAAGATGGGCTGCAATGGAAGGTGGCTGCGAGCTACGGTTCTGCTTGAGGAGGAAGAAGGGGCTGGGGGTATTTATAGGAAGATAAATCACAGGCGGTTTGCTATGTGAACCGCCTGTGAAAATCTATTAACACAGGCAGTTCAGTTAACAAACCGTCTGTGATTTATCTTCATATAAATATCCCCAGCCTACACAGGCGGTTCAGTTATGTGAACCGCCTGTGTTAATAGATTTTCACTGTAAATGGTTCATTTACACAGGCGGTTTTCTTACAATAACCGCCTCTACTGAGCCTTTTATACATGCGGTTTTCAATTCTAGCCGTAGAAATTTACAACACAGGCGCATTATAATTAAAACCGCCTGTGCAAATGTTTTACCCCCGCCGACTTAGAACCTCTGTGTACTAGTGGAGGGAGGTGGTAAAGAACAGGGAGAAGCACAAGGGAAGCTTTGAGACCATTCATGTGGAGGATGCCTTGGGGCTTGGGCCATGCCTTTGCCACCCGTATGGGCAATGTGTTCACAATTGGCAAGGGCAACAAACCATGGGTGAGTCTCCCCAAGGGCAAGGGTATCAAGCTCAGCATCATTGAGGAGCAGAGAAAGCGGGATGCTGCTGCTCAGACTGCTGCGAATGCTTAAGTAGTTTGCATAAAGTTTGCTGAAACATTCAATGAAAATATGCCTTGCATCCGAGTTTGGGACTGAAATGTAACCCTTTTAGGCTAGTAGTTATTAGTATTTTGAAATACTGTAGACATCTATCTATCAGGTTAACATTATCTCATGGCAAGTCATTACAGAATGTTTTATTTGGTTCCATTCTAGATTTTGTTGTGCTATCTTAATTGCGCTGTTCAACTTGCAACTTGGATCAATGAGTTCCAAGGTTTGGTTTTGTTCTTGACAGTTCATTTCGTGATAAAGGAATGAATTTATCTGTTTGTGTGGCTTTGTTTGTTGTTGAGAAGAATCCAATGACTGCACTAAACAATGCTCACACAAGTATGTATCGACGTGCACTGTCAATTGGGCTTTGAGCACGAAATAAGCCAGTAACTGCTGCTTGTAACTCGAAACGTATTTGTAGAATCTCGTTTAACCCAGAAGTTATCTTCTCTGCACAAAGCATCACAGCTGTAATCATTTCAAGCACCAAGTTAGCATCGTTTGATTGTATTATTCTTCAGGTTGTTTTCATGTTGCTGGATTTCAAACCGACTATTTTTGTATGTCGATAGCATTACTGCAGAATCGGTCAGCTACTTATGTCCAATAGCATTATTGCACCATGAAGTGGACCTTTGGCATGTAGCAGTGTCAGCAATTGACAATAGCAACTAGCAATTTTTCATAAACATTAGAGCCATTAGCCCATTACAAGCCAGTCTCTCTGCCGAGCTCACTTAAAAGAAATGCCATACTTGCACTTCATTTGTGAAATGCAAAACTCGTCATGGGGAGATAATAACAACCAAGATGTATATGTATTCCATGGGAAGTAGTTTCAATATCCCAAGTCTGCATCCATTTGATGCGAAAATAATAGTGTTACATCTCATGCTTGTGGAAGAGAAATTTAGACCCTTATATACATGATGTTTGGCTGCTGACAGTAAACAAGGCACATCAGTCCCTGCAACAGATAGGTTATGCGATCAGCACTAATAACTCGAGATGATTGTAATCAAGACCCAAGAATTTAAGAAATGTTGATATGGTACTAACCTGTTTATTAACCTTTCTTTGTGCTTCGCGTTATTTCCAATTCCAGCTCACTAATTTCTACAGCTCGCATATTTCCATGTCTTTGGCTTCAGTAGCTTTGCACCTGGTGATAGCTTATGTTAGGATTTGTGCATATAAATTTATAGAAACATGAAAAAGCGTACAGCAAGAACATTCGGGTATAGCATCTTAAAAGTGTATTGCTACTAAGTTGTACAGACTAATTGTCGAATTCTTTCTGAAACGAAAAATAGACATATTACACTTTTGTGCATCCTATCAGTGAAGTTAATGCTATTTCCCTGAACTTCAATTAGTCAAATTCCGTCAGCTAGATAGGAGAAATGTTAATTAAATTGACAAGTACAAATCTTCGTTGGCATCTCTGTTGGGAAGGTAACATCAGTCTTGTGTAAAACTACCTCTTTAGTAGTGTTTACTATTTAGAAAGTCAAAGTAGCATAATTAAGTGACAGAAAAGTATAGGAACTCGTATGAGCTTCAATGGAAATTCAGGGATTAACGACATGAATAGAAAGGCACCACAATCATGTGTGTGTGCTGGACTTTTCTGCAATCAACATTTGTAGATCCAAATAGGTCTACTATGAAAATATATGATGTAATTAACCTAATGATGTTTATTTGATATCATAATATTAGTAATTTTTCGTATATATTTGGTCAAAATTGAGATTGTTTGACTTTTCGAAATTCGAGGTCAAGACTTATTTTGGGATAAAGGGAGTACTTGCTATGTAGAAAGTCAAAGTGGCATAGTTAATGGAAATTCATGAATTAATGACATGAACAGAAAGGCACCACAATCATTTGTGGTGTGCTGCACTTCTCTCCAATGAAAAACATTAAGCTCATTATATCATTTAATGGTTCTATTAGGAGCAAAGCAAAAATAGCACACTGGTGACTTCATAGTTGATCAGTGAACATTCGAGCACACATGTATATTCAAATGATAAATATATCTCAGGACCTAAACAAGATATTGCATGCATGACTAAGGGCTAAGGTAACTGATATATATTTCTAGATAGCGAGTAGCAGCTTGACGAGGATAATAGACACGAGCAGACGATTTTACACAATTGATGGTGAAATGGCAAAGTTATAGTTTAGTGGGTACCTTGATAACGAGCATCCAGATATATTTCGAGGCTGTCCAGTCGCTGCCGCAGGGACGAAGGGAGCGACTTTATACCTGGGCAGCCTCCAATTGTAAAGTAACGAAGATATGAGTATGCTTGTGGCCCACTGGACAAGAATGGTGCTAGGATTTTGCAATTCCAAAGTTGGAGGATTTCCAGCATTTGGAGCTCTCCGGAGGTAGATTCCAGTGATCTCAACCTTGGGCACCAATGAATCTTCAGTGTTCGGAGTGCATCCAGCTGGCCCGAGAGGAGTCGTAGTTTGTCGCAACCCGAAATTTCTATTTTCCTGAGGGATGGTGGAAGGTTGACAACCTCTGACAAGCTGCCACACTGCCGTATGAAAAGGGATTCAAGGCACGGAAGGAAGCGATCCCGGCTGGCCGATGAAGACAGCTCTGGTACAGCAGCTGTGGATGCCATGACGTCAGTGCTAGGCCCTTGATTCCATGTCGTCTTGTCCTGTTGCTTGCCGAATATGGACTTAAGTTCAGGACACCTCAGAACCTCCATTGTCTTGAGAGATGTGGGCATGTTGAAGATCTCTACCAGAATTTCACAATAACTTATGTTTAGAGACTCGAGGTTGGGCAGAAGTTGGCTCCTTTCTGATGTTGATTGGCCAGGAGCAGCTGGTGCGTATCCAATCAGTTTATTGCAGTCCTCAATTTCCAGATTCCTCAAGGACACCAAGCTCTGGAACTCCTCCACTGGCCAGTAGACAAGCGCATCACAGTACTGAATTCTCAGATCTTGGAGCTGTACAAAAGATGTCCATAGTGCTAGTGCGCTTGAGTGGAAGAGCAAATTGCAGTTGCTTCCTAGCTGCAGACTTGTCAGAGGGGATTTAATACTGCTGCTGTCCGCCAGCTCAAACGCACCATGCCAAGCTGGTAAGGCTGCTGCTGCTGGATCGTTGAAAGATATCACTAGTTTGGATAATGAATCAATAACTCTAGGAATTGCTGCTAAGAAGATCTGCTGGTGGCCATATATTATTTCAAATGAGCTGAGCTTTGGTACCTCAGGTAGAGTTGTCAACCCTGGGATTCCAGAAATAGAGACAGTCTCAAGTTCAGGGAATATCCATTGTTCACCATTAATTGCTTCCGTCACTCCCCAGCTTTCAAAACTCTCTAAACAAAAGAACTCGATTTTCTTTAATTTTGGAAAAAATGACCGTGTTGTAATATCACTACGGCCGACTGATGGTGCCAGAGATGATGTACCTGCCGGTAATGCTGTCACCTTTGGGCAGTTACGAACCGATAACTCTTCAAGATGTGGGAACATCGTGTCTCCTCCTTGAGTTGCCCCAACTTGTTCCCATCTCTCAAAATTCTCTAGCTTCTCCAGTTCAAGTACCTTCAATGCCGGAAATGCTGAGTGTGCCTTTTCATAATCTCCAGCACACAATCCATGGAGCAATGGTCCTTCCGGTAGTGCTGTCAGATTTTGGCAATTAAGAATTGATAAATTTTCAAGGCACGGAAATATTATCTGTTGTCCTTGAGTTCCTTCATCAGCTGCTCCCCATCTCTCAAAATTCTCCAGTTCCTTCAATTCAAGTACCTTCAATGTCGGAAATGCTGAGCGTGCCTTTTCATAATCTCCACCACACAATCCATGGAGCAATGGTCCTTCCGGTAGTGCTGTCAGATTTTGACAATTAAGAATTGATAAATTTTCAAGGCACGGAAATATTATCTGTTGTCCTTGAGTTCCTTCATCAGCTGCTCCCCATCTCTCAAAATTCTCCAGTTCCTTCAATTGAAGTACCTTCAATGTCGGAAATGCTGAACGTGCCTTTTCATAATCTCCACCACACAATTCATGGAGCAATGGTCCTTCCGGTAGTGCTATCAGATTTTGGCAATAACCAATTGATAAATTTTCAAGGCACGGAAATATTATATGTTGTCCTAGAATTGCTTCATCAGCTGCTCCCCATATTTGAAATTTATCTAACTTTCTCAACTTTAGCACCTTCAGTACTGGAAATGCTGAGAGTGCCATTTTATAATGTACCCCACAAAATTCTTCAAGCAGTGGAGCTTCTGGTAGAGTTATCAACTCTTGGCAGCTGCGAATAGATAACTTTTCAAGATGAGGAAACATTATCTGGTGTCCTTTTTTTGACGGAATTATCTGGTGCCTTTGAGTGGCTTTGATCGCCTCCCATCCATGAAAGCTCTCTAGAACTTTTAATTTGAGTATCTTCAATGCTGGAAATGGTGACCATATCTCAGTACGATTCTGACTGCATGATTGTCCGAGCGGTGCTGCTTCTGGCAATGATATCAGCTTTTCACATTTCTTAACGGACAACTTCTCAAGTTGAGGAAATATTACCTGCTCCCCTTGGAGCCAGTTTACTTCGCACCATCTGTCGAAAGCAGGCAGTCCAACCAGCATAAGCTCCTTCAGACTAGGAAAACTGAAGAATGTATCACCACTACACAAGCATTGCAATTCTTCCAATCCTTTTAAACATAAAACTTGCAGAGTTGGTACTTGCCACAATGGTGGAAGATTCTTTGACTTCTTACAATCATAAAGATGAAGCTCGACCATGTTTGGCAGCATACCCATCCACGCTGGGAAACTGGTTCCTCGGTAATCATTTATCCTTAGAGCCTTAAGTCCATAAGGAGCTTCTAGACCTTCAAGGACCTTAAGACAGTTTGGTTTATCCTCCTCGGTAGTTGTCCATCTTAATGACAATGCTGTGAGTTCCTTTTTATTTTCAAGATGGGCCATCTTTGCATCTATTGCTTCTGTCACATTTTCGAGTTTACTAAGCTGCAGTGAACCACTAAGGTTATTTAGATGTTGCAGCTCTCCAATACTACTGCAATCAGGCCCTGTACCCACTACAAAATTAGTGAGTGTTTGCAGGGAAGTGAGTTGCCCAAGCTTTGGAGGCAGGCCCTCCAAATTCTGACATCCATGAGTGTAGAGGTGACGGAGTACAGTCATGTACTTTATTTGCTTTGGAAGCCGGCTAAGATGCCAACAGTGAGAAACATCCAGCGTATGCAGATGATATAAGATGCTTATATCTTCTGGAAGGGACTCTATAAAACTCCCCGAAACATCAAGGTACCTCAGGTGATGTAGATACCTTGGTTTCAGTAGGAATGTGCCCTTTCTTTGAGAGAATAATAAGGCTCGCAATGAGCTGTATTTTTCTACATGATGTAGTGAACTTTTGATTCTTCCACATTGTAGTGTTTGGATAGCTGATGATCTTGTCTTCAGAGAACTGTTCAAAATGGCCTCTGGCTCATCACACAACAAAGCTATATGGCGACAAGTGTTTTGAAGAAACTCACTCTGCTTTGGCTTCTCATCAATTATGGTAGCAACTTCATTTTCCATGGCAGACAGTGCCACATCATGCATGAGATCATGGATTTTACATGTAGTGCTAGGGCAATACCAATCCACATCACTGCCCTCACTATCCCCTTTGATTTGCTTCACATCTTGAAAGAATGACCTTGAGACAAGCTCCTGGAAAATGTGTTTACCAGTGGTTTCAAGACGAATGTCTTTTTCTTTGGGAACAAAGCCATTTGCCATCCATAGTTGGATCAGGTGTTCCATGTCAATCTCAGTGTCCTTGGGATACACAGCACAGAAAGCAAAGCACTGCTTCATATATGATGGCAGGTCATCGTAACTGAGCTTGAGAATAGGCAGGATTTTATCTTCTTTGTTATGGGCGATGCTTTTGCTTTGGACAGCCTTCCATTCTTCTGGACTTGTCTTCCCACGCAGCACAGATCCTAGTGCATTGGCGGCCAAGGGAGATCCTGCACATCTCTCCACAATGCCATCAACCAAGACCAGTAGCTCAGTTGGCCTCTTCTCTTGTGAACCAAATGCTTTAGTCTCTATAATTTTCTTTATGGCTTCGGCATCCAGAAGTACAATGTCATGGGCTTTAACTGTACCCATTAGTTTCGCAACTCCTTCCTTGCGAGTGGTTGTCAATACGGCACAACCGTTCCCACCATGCTTAAGGCTGGCTTTTAGCTTTTCCCACTTGTCACTGTCCTCGTTCCAGACGTCGTCCAACACAATAAGATACCTGTGTGACAAATAAACCTGGCATTAGTGCGTGGAGAACACAACACAAGCAGAGATTGCAAGTTTTCTGCATGTTGGAGAGGGTAACGTGCAACTCAGATTGATTATGGCGTTCACCTATAGCTCAGGTTTGAGGGCCTTTTGTGGCCTTCGAGCTTCGTAAGAGAGTGGGGTGAGCTTGAAATACTTAAAATGAAAATTACATGTGGGTGAGGTTTGTATGCTCTTGTGCTTATGTTGAGTAGTAGATCCTGCGTCCTTTCCAAAAGGAGTGCAATTCTGGGTTTGGACGATTGGACTAAGTCACATTTTATTAAATTTAACTATATTTGTAGCAATCTCAAAAACAATAATATCTATAATTATATCTTGTAAGTTTATACTCCTCCTGTCTCTCGATAAATCAATTTTAAGAAAGTTGTCTTAAGTCAATTTTTAAGTTTGAACGAATTTATGAAACCAAATTAATACCATTATATACACCATAAACTATCTTTTCATAATGTGTTCATGTGATGTCGTAAATATGTGTGCTCTTTTCATTAAATTTGGTCATACATTAAAAAAATAACCTTAGCAACTTTTTTTTGAGCGAGAATACAACAAGAGAAGCCCCCGCTCTAAGATATCTTTTGCTAAATAAATAGAGGAAAAAACACCATACAACTAAACAACAGACACCAAAACCGAAAGAAGCAACAGGTAAAAGGAACAACTTCAGACAACTTTCTAGAAATTGATTTATACAGAGACGAAGTGAGTAGAAAATACTAGAGAGTTGTCTGACTATTTACGGACTATAATATGTTTCATTGCAATGGGTTTGACTTTCTAGTGACGTTGATGCTTTGGTTAATGTGGAAGTGGGTCTGTTTGGTTACATGGCTTCCTTGTAGCCTGGCTAAAAAATAAGTCTGGCTAGCCTAGAACTGTCTCTAGCAAGTTAAGATAGGCTTGTTTGGTTGTCTACCCTATTAAGCTTGGCTTTATAGAAGTCAAAGAAATACGTTTATTTGTGGAACGGAGAGAGTATGTTTTATTGTAATGAGTTTGATTTCGTAGTGACGTTGATGCTTTGGTTAATATGGAAGGAGCAGAACAGACGTTCTAGACTTCCCGGGCCACCAAACATGCCCTATATGTGGCTCTTTATTGCCACGCGCTTTGGCACTAAGGATTATAAAGACGAGGCGCAATGCTAGGTGCAGGGCTGGCTGTGGATACCCTATATGAGGCTCTTTATTGCCACGCGTTTTGGCACTTCTGATGTATAATTTATCGTTTACAATAGGTTTTTTTTGGCTGTTGTTGAGTAAAACATTGTAAGACCCTATTATTTTCGTTCGCTTGTCTTATAAGCCGTACTTCTTTTGCTAGCTAAGTGTTTTTCTCTAATAATAAATCAGCGAACAATATTTTCAGCTATGACTTTTTTTTAAAAAAAGGAGGAGAATTCCTCTGCTTTTTAGAGATGGTAGGAGGGGAGAGCGGGCTTGAGCCCACGTTGTGAACCCGGAAGCCGGGCCTGTTCATCAGCTATGACTTTTCAGACCAGCGAATAGTACTGTTCCACCCTAAAACTTTTTGCCCCAACGTATCGAATGTTTAGACACATACATAGAACATTAAATATAAATTAAAAAAATAATTAATTATTTATATGTATTTTGCAAGACGAATCTTTAAAACTAATAAATATAAATTAAAAAAATAATTTATATGTATTTTGCAAGACGAATCTTTAAAACTAATTAATCCATGATTGAACACTAATTGCTATACTTACAAATATACTATAATACTCAAAAACTTTTCTTTTCATATAAACTAGGCTATATTCGTGCAATCCAAGGTAATTAATAGTGGATAGCTGTTTCGTAGCAATGTAGTGTTTGTGTAGTGGATCGCAGCTGACACTAAGTTCCAATAGCAGAGTATTAAAAATAATCATTTTTTAGAATACGCCAATACTAATATCATGTTAATTCTAAAAAATACTGATATCATGTTTTCTTGAATAATTTAAAGTTTTTAGCTAAATATTATATTTTACTGACATGAAACCACATAGAACCATATAAATGAATAAGGTATTAAGCTATAAAGAAGGCACGTGGGGACAAATTGCCATTAAGTTCTCGTATCAGTTTAAAATGATACGATTAATCATGCTATCATCCTTTATGATCGATTGATCATACAAATTACCATCTTAGTATTTTATTACCCATGGAACCGTCCACATCATCATTTGAATCATCAACATAGTAAAATAGCAGACATGCATGTGGTCGCATGTTTCCTTATATTTATTAATTCAATGCTTGCTCAGGCACATCCATGAAAAAATATATCTCCAAATATATAAGTTTGCTCTGAAAATATATTCCATGATTCAGTACCAAAAGGATTAGTGTTTGTTATACATTTGGTTAAATTTAAAAACTAGAATTCGATACTTTTTTAGAACAAAGGGTACGGTGCAAGTTTTAGAAACATTATTAAATACAAAAAAGGTTTGAGAAATATATGAGAGAGAATCCACTTTACCTCTTTCCTTTAAGTTCATTCTGGAGCGTCTTCTGTGCCTCTTCAAGGTTCTTCTCAGACTTATTGCAGATCTTGTTTGCAAGCTTAAAAACATCGAACTCATCTGACACACAGACCCATTTGCATAGTTCAAAATGCTTCTTGACATCAGGGTGGTTGTAGATGAGCTGAGCTAGGGTAGTCTTGCCCAACCCACCCATTCCAACAATAGGAAGGACAGTGAGCTCTGCAAAGTTAGCTCTATCAATCAGCATCTTAACAATATTCTGCGTCTCTGCATCTCTTGATTTGGCAGCAATATTCTCGGAGTCAACAAGGATGGAATCAGTCTCACGCCACTGCTTTGGTGCTGGTGCTTGGTTTTGATAGTTGAATCCAAATGTATTCATCTCAGTCACAAGAACTTCAATGGTCTGCACAATCTTGCTAAGCTTGTTGCCCATCTTCTTACGGAATGCAACACGGTTGTGAGTAGGAAAGAGCTTCACTCCCTCGAAGCCAAGCTTGCGGATGTGCCCCTTCTCCTTGGCTTCACGGCGGAGCGCCTCGTAGTTGAACTCATCAAATGCTTCATTTGCCTCGTACGCCACCGCCTTGACCTCCTTGAGCCATGCCTTGGCTCCTTCTCGGTGGGTCGCCTTCTCCTCAGCGTCGGCGATGACGTCGAGGATGGCAGGCAGCTTGCGCATCAGGATCTTGTGCTGCTCCTCCATGCCCTCCATCACCTTGTACTGCTCCAGGAGGTAGCTCGACGCCTTCTCCTTCACCAGGGACAGCAGTGGCCCAACCACCATGCTGACCACTAGCTCCCCCATTGGAGCAGTAGTCGGAGCTCACGAGAACACACACGCTCAGAACAAACTCAGGGAAAACACGGCTTCAGAGTGCAGAAAGGAATGGCCCGAGCAAGCGCTTTGCCGCTTTGGAGGTAGATGAAGACGAATGCCAGTGCATTGACCTTTGGGGAGCCAAGTGGATGCGTTTGGTTGGTTGTAGCAGCAACCACAATAGAAAAATGACGTTTTGTACATAATGCATGATAATCGCCTAAAATAAAATTCTCCTAGCGTTTGATCCGAAGCTCTGAAACCCGTGAGAGGTTGGCTTCTCACTCCAGCTTGCAGCAGCCACCAGCTGAGCAATGGATTCCTTTTAGATGTTCAGAGCAAACATTGACCAGACTGAGGCACATTAACGTTAACAGCCAGTGAGGCATGTTAATTTTAAATCTCAACATCTAAAACCGTCATGGCTGGCCATGTTCATTTTGCCATTACAAAATTTGCCACTTGCAAAAATTATTGTTGAGCCAAATCTCGAGGCCCAGTCACCCAGGTTCACGTGCTTCTGCATAAAGAAGTCATTCTTTTTTTTTAGTCTAGTAGCTTGTGTGTGTGTGTGTGTGTGTATGTGTGTGTCAGAGTATTTGATTAGTACTCGAGTGGCATAGTTACGGAATCTCGAGGTCCTATTTGTTTAGCTGAAATTTAGCTTATGCTGATTCTTATGTTAGTGAGAGAAAGCACTGTTTATTCGCTAAAAAGTATTGCTAAACAGGGTGCCCTTAGTCTCACGGGCTGTTAACGCTAGAACAGGTATTGAGATGCCCATCTGTATGTTAGATGCGTCCGATGTGCGCAAAATTTTAAATGAGATGAGAGAATTTCGTCTGACGCATAATGTTAAGAGTTTAGGTCCACAATTGTCATTCTGCCAAGTTCACGACCCACTCATTATGCAAATGCATATGCATTTGTTCTACCTAGCATTGAGCCATTTAGTATCCCCTCTGTACCACGAAAAAATGTTGAATACAATGATAACAGAGAAAATCACTTTCAAAAGGTACTCCATGCATTTTTAAAATTGCTTAGTGTAAGAGGGGGGAAGAGGGTGAATTGGGCTCTAAAAACTTAAAAGCAATAGCCTATCCGGTTTCTAAAACCCCACTATCATGGTGGCTTCTAAGTCTAGAAAAGGCACACTAATGAGATCTCAGAGCCATCAAGTTAAAACAAGTCCTTAGCAAGATTGTCCTTAAGAGCAAAGAGCTGGGCTCAGTGGCCTGGGCATACAGGACCTGGCATACTTCAACCGTGCCTTGAGATTAGGATGGTTATGGTACAAACGGACAGCCCAAATAAGCCATGGACAGCCCTGCCAATCAATTTGAATAGCACTGAGGAGAAACTCCCCAAGCATTGTACAGTCCTTCAACTTGGGAATGGGAAAAGAACAAGGTTTCAAGTTGGGAATGGAAAAAGAGCAAGGGTCTTGAAGGATAACTGGTTAAATGGCTGTGCACCTAAGGATACTGCTCCAGCTTTTGGCTTTTTTGGCACAAAATCAAACGGTAGACACAGCATTGCAAGGAAGATGACGGGTGTGCAGCTTACTTCACATGGCCAATAATGAAGAGTTATGACAGTTCACTGAAGTATGGACTCAACGCTACCAGAACGGGAAGATGGTATTACTTGGCGCTCGCGTCTGGCCAATATACGGCAACATCTTCTTACCATGTTCAATTCATTGGTGCATACCCGGATCACAACTGGAGCAAAATCTGGAAACTAAAAGTCGAACCAAAGTGCCAATTCTTTATCTGGCTCCTTCTGCAATGGAAACTCCCTACTGCTGACTGCATCAAAAAAAAGTGGTGGCCAGGTTGTTTAGTTCACCCCGAAAACCAAAAAGTTTTCAAGATTCCCTGTCACATCGAATCTTGTGGCACATGCATGAAGCATTAAATATAGACGAAAACAAAAACTAATCACACAGTTTGACTGTAAATCGCGAGATGAATCTTTTGACCCTAGTTAGTCTATGATTGGACAATATTTACCACAAACAAACGAAAGTGCTACAGTAGCGAAATCCAAAATTTTTTCACATCTAAACAAGGCCTCAACTTGCAAATTATGTTTTAGCCAACCTGATGATGTCAATGTTAGAACACAACGCCCGACGATGATCGCGAACGCCGGCACACCGAGAGCGTGGTCACTACGGGGTGATCACAGCGAGTTCAGACACAAGATGTAAAATATGCGAGGAAGAAGATGAGATATGATGCTGCCCAGCAACCGCAGCTTGTTCGACCTTTATTACTTGATATATATAGGCTTGCCAAAACGCATAGCCCTCCCTCGCCACGACACGCTAGAACGCCGCCCCGTTTACCCGGTGCGCGCGCCCCGTTTACCCGGTGCGCGCTACGTGCGCCGTCGTCTCGTGACGGGAGACTCCATCGACTCCATACAGGCTACGATGAGATCAAGCACGCCTACGATCTCATCCCCCTAACCAACTATTACAGACTCCAATACCAGAACGACCGAATTACAATTATAGGCATCTAATTAGCTAACAAAACACCCCCTAATCTAGATGCACCTTGACAACTCCAAGAGCACTCCTCAGTTCCACGAACCTCACGCGCCCCAACGCCTTCGTGAAGATGTCAGCTAGCTGCTCTGAGTCCCAACATGATCAACCTCCACCTTGCCATCCTCAATGCACTCACGAAGAAAATGATACTTGGTATCTATGTGCTTACTTCGATCGTGATGCACCGGATTTTTACTGAGCGCAATAGCGGACATATTGTCCATGAGTAGCTTCACCGTTGTCACCTTCGTTCGCAACATGTCTGCAACCAGTCGGCTCAACCAGATTCCCTGGCATGCTGCTCCTGCTGCTGCGACGTACTCCGCTTCACAAGAGGATAATGCGACTATCTTCTGCTTCTGCGAGGCCCAAGTGACCAAGCTGCTGTCAAGAAAATAACCCACACCCGAAGTGCTTTTCCTGTCCTCCACATCTCCAGCGAAGTCACTATCGCTGGATCCTATCAACATCAGCTTCAATTCTGCCCCTTTCTCATACTTGCACCCATATCCCAATGTACCCCGAAGGTATCTCAGGATGTGCTTCACGGCAGCCCAATGTTCTCTCCCAGATGCCTCCATATACATGCTCACCACTCCTGCTTAAGCCAGATCCGGCCGTGTGTTCACCAGGTATCTAAGGCTCCCTATAATGCTTCTGTACTCGGTTGCATTCAGAGGCTCCCCTTCCTTTAGCTTGCTCAGTTTGAGTCGACACTCCATTGGTGTCTCACACTGATTGCAGTTCTTCATCCCTGCATTATCGAGTATCTTCGCTGCATATGAGCTTTGGCAAAGAGTAATGCCGTCAGTCCTGTGTTTCACCTCTATTCCAAGGTAATACGATAGTACACCCAAATCACTCATACTAAACTTCTTTCTCATCTCAGACTTAAACACATTGATGTCACTGACATTTGGTCCTGAAATGATCAAGTCGTCCACGTATACTCCCACAAGCAAGAAAGAGTTTCGGTTGCTCCTCCGGTACACAGCATGATCAAGCTTACTCCTCTCAAAGCCAAGAGAGATAAGCTCTTTATCAAGTTTGGCGTTCCATGCCATCGGGGCTTGCTTAAGCCCATACAACGCCTTCCTCAACCGGAGTACTTTATCACCAGTGCCAACTATAAACCCTGGAGGCTGCTGCACAAACACCTGTTCAGTGAGATCTCCGTTCAAAAACGCTGATTTTACGTCCATATGATGGATTTCCCATCCACCTTGAGCTGCTAGTGCCAGCAATACTCTCACGGTTTCAATCCTCGCTACTGGAGCATAAACCTCGTCAAAATCAACTCCATGTCGTTGAGTGTAGCCTTTTGCTACGAGACATGCCTTGTATTTGACCACATTCCCTTCAGGGTCCTTCTTGATCTTAAAAACCCACTTGAGACCAATGGCCTTCTGTTTTGGTGGCAACACACATGCATCCCAAGTCCTGTTGTCTTCAATTGCCTGCATTTCAGACTGCATTGCCTGACGCCAACATTGCTTAGTCAATGCTTCGTCCACCGATCTCGGTTCTTCAGCAGCAACCAGACACAGTCCACTGTATTCAAACTCGTGAAGCTCATCAGTTGAATCAAGCAAATCAGGGATCGTGCGATACCTTAATCGCACACCTTCGGAATCAACAGACCCACCAGTAGACGGTGTAGCCCACTGGATCGGCGTCGGTGCTCCATGGACAGAATCAGGAGTATGGGGAGAGTGACCACCCCCACTAATGGAATTGACACGGCAGGCGAGTTTGGTTCAGCGCCCTCTATTGTCGAAAAATTTTCAGATTCCACGGCCGCCGGCTCTATTGTCGGATTATGGACAGTATCATCATCCAGGTTCTGAACTAAAAACGGCACAGTTGCTGCTTCAACTGTCGCCCTGCCTTCATTCCCTTCCCAATTCCATGGCTTTGTTTCATCAAAAACCACATCACGAGTCACCATCAGCTTGTCCTTGATCGGATCGTAAACTCGATAGCCTTTGGTTCCTGGCTCGTAACCAAGAAAAACACCTGGAACTGACCTATCAGTCAGTTTGCTCACCCCAGGCCCGACTATCTTAGCATATGCAGTACACCCAAATGTACGTAGATGGTTGATCCTAGGCTTCTTGCCATGCCACATCTCAAACGGAGTCTTCCCACTCAAGCTCTTTGTCAGTGAACGATTCAGAATATAAACAACAGTCTTGACAGCTTCGCCCCAGAATTTTGATGGAACCTTCATGCTTTTCAACAGACAACGCGCCATCTCAACTACTGTCTGATTCCTTCGTTCTACTACACCGTTTTGTTGCGGTGTATACGGTGTGGTTGTGTTGTGCCTGATGCCAAACTCATTGCAAAGGACCACAAACGCTCTTGAGTTAAACTCTCCACTGCGATCCGTCCTGAGTGCTTTCAGTCGACGACTAGACTCCAGTTCAGCCGCCACCTTGATCTTCTTGAAACATGTCAATGCTTCACTTTCTTCTCCAAGAGCTCAATCCACATGAAACGGCTGTAATCATCTACAACCAACAGGAAGTACTCCTTCCCTCCTGGTGTGGGCGGCAAAATTTGCCCACACAAGTCACTGTGAACCAGCTCAAGACCACCTGAAGCTCGATAATTTGAGGCTCTTGGAAACGCCGCACGGTGCTGCTTACCCAAAGCATAATCGTCGCAGACTTGTTCTATCTGCTTGATCTGAGGTAGGCCTTCTACCATCCCTTTTGAGCCGAGCTCACGCAGCGCTTTGAAATTCAGATGACCAAAACGCGCGTGCCACCGCCAGGCTTCCTGCTCCATCTTGGTCAGTAAACAAATCAGCGACGTTAGATTAACCTTCATGACATACAGGCGATTCTTCCTTTCTGCTCGGATCAAGATTCCCCGTGCAGCTCCAGGTTGTTCACGCTCGAACACCTCCATCACGCCCTTGTCGATTTCCACCCGACAACCTGCCTCCTCTAGCTGACCAAGACTAACAATGTTGCATCGAAGAGATGGGATGTAATATACCTCTGTGAGTACGCGATGCTCCTTGTTTCTGCCTGCCATCGTAACTGCTCCGACGCCGCAGATCTCCACGGTGGATCCATCGCCAAACCTCACAGCGCCACGAATTGTTTCATCCAGGTCTGCCAATGAGGACCGACAACCTATCATGTGATTTGTGGCACCAGTATCAAGCACCCACGCTCCTTCATCAAACTTTGCCGGGAATACACGTTCCTGATTCAGGAACAGGCCACGCGCACCTGAGACCGACGAACGCTCGATATTGCACACGCTTGCCACCAGAAGTGCCGGCCCCCGCTCTGGTTCACCTGCGACATGGTGAGCTGCATCTTCTGGATCTTCCTTCTCGGGCTTCTTGTTTAAGCATTCCCGCGCCCAGTGTCCGTAGACACCGCACTTCTTGCATCTCCCATTGCGTCTCGGCGTTCCAGACGACGGATGACAATTGCTGGAGTCTCGCTTGTCGCGGTCGTTCTTGCCGTCGCCACGACCTCCGTTTCTATCCTTCTTCACATAATGAGCGCCTTTCTTCCCGGCTGATGAGGATGAATCAGCGTTCATCATACGACTCCGGTTCTTTGCCATCCACTCCTCCGAAAGCAACAGAGATGGTTGTCTTGTCTTCTCGGTGGACTCCGGTGTAGGCCCGAACCTATCTTCAGCCGCACGGAGACGTCCTACCAGCTCCTTGACAGTGAGCGTCTTCAGGTCACAAAACATCTCAATCGTCACCGCGACTTGATTATAGCGCGCCGGCACGACTCAGAGAAATTTCTTGACGACCCTTGTATCTGTCACGCTGTCCTCACCAAGACCTTTCAGATCGGTTGCTAATTTGCCGATCCTAACAGCGAAATCTTCTATGTATTCTCCTGGCTTGAACGAGATCAACTCGAACTCCGCCAAAAGCTTCTGGGCATTAACCTCCTTGACCCTCTCTGCACCCATGCGCATCGACTTGATTTCCCATGCTTCGTGAGCTGACTTCTTGTTTAACATCATCGAATGCATCTCAGGAGGCACGCCACGGATCATGGCCCCGAGCGCGAGTCGATCTCGACGCTGCTCGACTTTGTCAGTCTCGATCGCATCCCACAGGTACATAGCCTCAAGGTTGCAGCGAACATGAGCTGACCACTCTTGATAGTTCGTGCGGGAAAGCATTGGCCAGACGAGATTGCCAGCCGCCTGGTTTCACGCACACTCCATTGTGTCCTTGTCAGACTTTTCGCTTGTGCTGCCCGTCATGTCGACGATCTTGGGAGTTTCTCCTTCTTCTTCTTCTTCTTCACACAACCAGATTTTTCAATTTCTCCTAGTGATGTGGAGTTCTTCTAGTGTTTTAGCATTCAAATTTTAGTATAAACTTTCCCTAGTAAATGTCTCCTAGTGAGGACTCCCTAGTGTTTTGACTAGTGGTAGTGTTTTATTACTAACTAAAAACACTAGGAGAACTCCACCATTTTGGTAGTGTCACGTACGGTAGATCCAATCTACCTGGCTCTCTTCCTGTCCACCGCCTCTTCACGCCTCCGGCACCGGCCACCTACGCTCTGATACCACGGGTTAGAACACAACGCCCAACGATGATCGCGAACGCTGGCACACCGAGAGCGTGGTCACCACAGGGTGATCACGGCGAGTTCAGACACAAGATGCAAAATATGCGAGGAAGAAGATGAGATATGATGCTGCCCAGCAACCGCAGCTTGTTCGACCTTTATTACTTGATATATATAGGCTTGCCAAAACGCATAGCCCTCCCCCGCCACGACACGCCAAAACGCCGCCCCGTTTACCCGGTGCGCGCTACGTGCGCCGTCGTCTCGTGACGGGAGACTCCATCGACTCCATACAGGCTACGATGAGATCAAGCACGCCTATGATCTCATCCCCCTAACCAACTATTACAGACTCCAATACCAGAACGACCGAATTACAATTATAGGCATCTAATTAGCTAACAGTCAAAGTGTACATATGCCAGGGAGGTATGGAGACAGATAGAATCATGGTCTGAACAAACCGGCTTAACTGCAAACCAATCATAGCAAACATCAAAGGCTGGTGGAATGATTTGGTACTTCTGCAAGGCCAGACACCAGACTGAAAGAGAACAACGACCATAGTTTATACGGCCTGGAATCTTTGGAAAAAAGATGCCGATGCATGTTTGACAACAAGTCACGTACAGTGCAGCAGCTTCTGGGCTCTATTTGAGGCTTGCCTCGGGTGATTGACAGAGTATGCATCTAGAGGCTGGATGTGAGTCACAGCAGCTATATTCAGTCCTTTTCTTTTTCATCTTTGTTTTAGTAGGGTACTGTGGTTTCGTTTTCTTCTTCGTTTTAGCAGAGTAGTGTTGCATTCAGTAGTTCTCAGATCCATGCAAGTATTCCACTTGCTTTCAACTTAGGCTCCGTTCGTTTATGCCATTCCCGGCCAGGAACGGCCAGGAATGGTTCCGGCGTTGTACAAAGTGCTGAAGAAAAGACATACCAAGATTGAATCCAGACCGGGTTGGTCCACAACCGAACGGAGCCTTAATGAAACAGCAGAACACCTGCCCATTCCACTAAAAAAAATGTATTGTAATGCCAATTCAAACTGGAGGTACCCTGCCTGCCACTAGGAACTGGAATGTTACATTTGATCAATCTTTTTTTTTACTTCATGAGTCAGTCTCGGACATTCAGAATTTCAGTATTTTTCTTGAAACTGTCACTGGTTTTATAGTTTCATGTAACATGTTGGATCCAGCTTTTAAAAACAAAAAGGATGCCTTAATTTTCAACAATAGCAGCATGCAATCTAAGGATCTGGTTACTTCGATAAGTGCAAGGCCTATATAGTCATACAAAGAACAGGCTTACTTCATTTGCAAGCCAATGGTGGTTGATGTGCAGACCAACCTTAACACGATGAAACACAGTCTACCATACAGCTCTCAGAGTTCTATTGAACTAGTTCACAGCTGTTTATTTGCAAGCAGTAACTGTCTTAACTTTTAATCTATTCATTCACACCAGCAGATGGCACAATCAGGTACAGCAATTTTCCATAGCTCACTCAAAGTTGGAGCGGCCTAAATGTTTTATTGTATACAGGAAACAAAATCCTGTGCACAACATTAACAGTCCTTGAGACTCCCTGTAGTCCAAGCTGCTTCCCCAACGTTATCCACTTATGTGGATGTATGATGTAGTTAAGAAGTCAGTTCCCACAATTAAATTCAGTAGGGCTGGGTTTGACACCACAAATATGGACGGCAAGGCAAACCTTTGGCCTATCCATGCACAGGAAAGTCAGATTTGCTTCAAAGAAAACATGGAGTTAGCACTAATGGCACACATTCACTCTAGACACTACTGTACCACCATACAGGTTTCAGCTACCGCTAGCATGCAGTGTCCTCAGTAGTGGCAATGGAACAACTAGGGATTCCAAGAGCTACAAATGAGGTATAAACAAGAATCAAGAATTGTACTACTTCAACACAGGTAGGAGCAAGATTATTACCTCATTAGGGGTTGGGTTTGACACCACAAATGTGGACGACAAGGCAGACCTTTGGCCTATCTATGCACAACCATAGAGTCTGCAGATTTGCTTCAAAGAAAGCATAAAATTAGCATTCATGGCACATTCACTCGAGACACTACTGTACCACCATACAGGTTTCAGCTACCGTTAGCATGCAGTGTCGTCAGTAGTGGCAATGGAACAACTAGGGATTCCAAGAGCTAGCAAATGTAGTATAAACAAGAATTATATTACTTCACCACAGGTAGGAGCAAGATTGTTACCTACTTACCTCCTTTGGCTCAGTGCATCAAAGCGGCACCGCCTCGGTCATGAACATCGACATGATTGCGACCCATGAGGGCAGTCTGTTTACAGTCGCCATTGTCCTCGATGTATAATCCAACCACTCTGCTGGCATCTCCTGGGTGGTAACAGACATTTCGTCGAACACCAAACGAGCAAGGCGACTAGAACCTCCGCCTCCACTCCCGTGTGCGCGAACCACCTTCCTGAGACCTGGACAGGTGATGGTAATGATGGCTGGCTGCTGTGGGCGGCGGGTCTACTCTGTCCGTTCCGTTTTTTTTCCTCTCTCTTTTTTCCGAGGAACTCTCTCCGTTCTTTTTTTTTTTTTGAAAAAACTCTCTCCGTTCTTGATGGGGAAGCGCAGGGGCCAGGGGCAACTCGGCCCGAGGCGGAGCTAAGCAATGGCCCTTTGAGCTGAGAAGTCCGTCTGCGCAAAGGCGTCCGGACGACTGGTGGGCCGCGCGACACGGTTCATTCGGGCGATCCGTGGCAGAATGGATCAAAGCAGTTCAGGCATGCTGCCATCCGTACGCAACACCAAGGGCAAGGGAAAGCTCATTTCTTTATCACAAGCTCTGAAATGCCGAGACATCAAACAATATATACAGCACCGCAAGTAACTAAGTACTCAGGGCATATTTGGTTTCCTTTGCTAAATTTTACCTAACTAAATTCTAGTCACTTTAGTAGCTAAACTTCCAAACACACTGACTAAAAAAACTAAAATAGTTTAGTTTTATTAATCATCCAAGAGTAGCTAAAATAATTTTAGCTGACTAAAATTTAACAACGCGTACAAGGCATCAATATGAGTTCACGATCACAAGTGAAACTGACTCACTTGTGCTGTAAATACCTTCCTCGGATCTTCACTATAGAGGTATGCCCAACAGGAGCAGATAGCACAACAGACCTGTCAAAACCAGCTTTAAAATGAAATGTCATGTTCCCAAAGACACTTCATCTACTTTGACATCTACAACAAAATAACTCCCATCGTCTTATTCATCTACTTGTATATATATTACAACCCTTGTCATTCACATTCTGAAATCATTAGAGGACCACGTCCAGCGCTTCTCCAGTTACGCCCTTAGAAGTTCTCCTTGTGGAACTCAAACTTTGTATTTGTCTTGTGGGTGAAGTCTGCTGAAAACTGCCGTAGCTGTGGCACAAGGACGGGCTCACCGCAGTAGAAAACTCCTGAACAGTAATCAGATGTTAGTAGATGATGAAGTCAATTGATGTTTCTAGTGCTTCGACACGATAGGAAGACGACAGAGAACGTTTCTAGTGCTTCGGCATGATAGGGAGACGACAAAGGATATGACATACCGACGCGTTGGTTCTCATGGTTCACTGCAACATGTTTGAAGACGCTTCGCCAATTGGGACGCGCAAAGTGCGTCTTGACACTAGTTCCAGACAAGATGTCGACTCCCTTTTTTGCGTGCTGGAGCTCTTGGAGCATGACAATGAGGGCAGAACGTGCATCCCCTTCCTCGTACACACTCGAGCAGTGGTTGTGGAGTTCAATGACTCCATCCTTGTCCTTCTCAGCCACCTCATTCATGACCCCTCGGAACCATTCAAAAGATCCCTCTTCTCTGGTCACCCAGTAGAAGTAGGCTCTCTTTGTCATGAATGGCCTCTTCTTGGCCTTGCCACTGCCGTCAGGCTCGGTGCCTGCAACAGATCCTCCATGCTGAATGTGGTTAAGTACATCCTTCACAATGCTAATCAATGGAGTGGCTCCAATGCCTAGTCCAATGAGCAGGAGCACATCATATTCCCGATAGTCTTGTGCCGGAGCACCATATGGTCCATCAATTAAGAGTTTTGGGAACCTAGAGCATGTCAAACTTCAGGGTCCAATGAATCTAAGAAATGTATATTTTACTGTACTACATTTCAAAACAAATCAAACAAATTCTACCTGGCGTTGCTCTCAGTGATCCCCTTGGAAAGGTCAGCTCTGAGGAGTCCACTTTCTCCATCAGTTGGAGGACGGCATGCCTGGTTCATATTTACATAATTGTCAGTTCCAACAACAAAAGCAATGGCATCAGATATCAAAGTTCACAAATAACAAATTTCACAAGTTGTGTTCACCATCCTCCAAGAGTTGTTGAGTCTTGTTCTACAAGGATCTTATTGGACCAATAAAAACTCAAAACCTAGGAGTCAAATTACCTCAGAGAAGACAGTCCTAAGACGTGAAGTCCAATCACCCCTTGTGCGAATGTGGACACTAAGATAATCATCTCCTGGTGCTGATGTAATGGAAAATGGGTGCCTGCAAGAGAAAAATATTATGCACTTCAGTCATATGCTGATCATATAGTTGAGGTACATCACTTTCCTTGAGGAAGGGTGTAACTGCCTACCATTCGTATGGAGAGACAGCACGGCAGTTTATGAAGATATACTGCCCACTCCGGTACCTGAATCCAGGTGGCTTGGACATATAGAGAGCCAAAACATTCCCTGGATATACTGCAACCTATTGAGAGGGCACAAAATTAGAAGTCAAAAAGAAAAACCATAACTTTCAAAATGACTTCTCATAAATAAATAAAATGAAACACTGCAGAGTAAGTAGGTATCTTTGTAGAATGAAAGAAAATAGACACTGAAATTCGGGTTGAACACAGAACTTGGGTGGAAGGGTGTATAGCACACTGCACACCTACTAACTGAACTTTGCTTTGTTCTCATCATATGCAAGTTAAAAAAATGAATGCAAAACCAAAGGAATGGAATTGTAGGTACCTTCTGAATCCTAACAGCATCATGGCTCCTAAATAGCCGAATAATGCGCTCACTTACATACAGGAGCACAGGGACAGCAAGGTACATCCAAGTCTGCAATGGTAGAAATGCTCTGTAACTATTAACTTTCAGAAATTAGATGCTCTCTAGCCAATGAGTGTACATATGTTTACCGTTTTCTTGTACCATTTCCTGCTTAGATATAAGCAGATCCCATGGACAACGAGCAGTGCATACACAATAACAAATAAGTGGTGCGTAAACCAAAAGGCATTGAAGCCAGTCATTTTCTTAAGGGGATTAGAATCCTTGAGCCTATTACGCCGAAACCATGGCTGGGCCAATACAAAAGCTATAGTCATAAGTACAACCATGACCACACCTGTCCACCCTTCAGTTCCCTTTACAAACCACCAATAATTTGGTGGCCTTTTGTCTCCGAAGAAAGGCTTCATTGGTTCATAGGCAACATCACTTGCATGGAGCAGCCGAGGAAAATCACATGTCAGGTGAGCACCTGCATGCAAAGCAACACCAACTGCAACACCTGCTGCTATTACCTGCACAATAATTCCATACATATTACATAATGTAATTTCCACATTAGTAAGTGTAACTATCAGATGGGAAGGTTAACAATTCATTCTCATGGGTCCTCTAGTCTAGGATAAAAAAAGAGAACTATGTTTCAATTGGAATGGATACTCCCACAGAATGGAAAGGTTCATCCTGTGTTCAATACTGAGTACATATAGTCTTACCTTATGGAAGTTTATGTTGTCATTGAAGGGCACAACAGCTCCGATCTTTGTCTTTGATCGAATCCAAGTGATTGTATTTCGGCAAACAGGAAAAAGAACCAGGGCCATATTGAATTTGAGGGTCTCTGCAGCACCTTTTGCAGTGCACACACAATAACCCATGATGTGAAATACGGCTCGATTACGGTATTGGATGAACTTCCAAATGAAGAGGCCAATGCAGATTGAGAGCCAGAGAGTCATAACCCAAATGCGCTTCCAGTTCTCCTCAAGGAAGTACATGAACTCTTGCCAGTAGTGGTAAAGTGGACCTGTGTTCTTGTTTGATGCAAGCTTCATGCTAAGAGCTTTGCTAAGTTTTGAGCTTTGTGTTGTCGATCTTGCAGCAGCTTGAGATGGCGATTGCAGCAAAAGTGCCTCCAGATCCTCAAGCTGTTAATTTTTTAGCATGAGTTAGTTCATGGACTGTGCCACAATTGTTATTTTTGTGAGTATATTAGGCAGACCTCAATGTATCCCAGATTGTCGCGGTCAAGTTCTTCCATAATGAGTGCTGTGTACTCATCAGCCCGGTCCTTGAGCTTGGAAAGTTTGTTTGCTGAAGCACTGAGGGTAATAATCTGCAAGAGCATATTATCACTTACTTAGCACCTTACAACACACAGCATGAACATATCAGATTTTTAATTCTTGATTCTTCTGACAGACCTCCTTAACCTCCTCTGCTGTGATCCTTCCATCAGCATTCTTGTCAACCCTGAACAGAAAAAATTAACATATGGTAGGTGCCAAATAAAATTGTTGAATACACAACAGCTGGTGTAAACTTATTACAATAGTTTGCTTCATAGTTTTTTTTAAGATAACATGTTATGAGTAAGGCCAAGTTTTTTTTTTCATATGGAGGAGGATTTTGATAATGCATCACATACAGTTATGCATAAAGAAGGAAACCATGCCAGGACTAATAAGATATTCATCAAAATTACTAACATGTCAAAGAACGTCTGTAGACGGTTGTCAAAACCCTGATCACTGAGTTGCTCCCAGAAATCTTTCAGCTCATCCTTAGTCAGCAGCTGCTTCGTTATCCCTCTCTTCCTTGCTAATGAATCAAAGACTTGCACTGCAAACTCATCAGATCCATCCATCCCTGCACAATCCAAAGCAATGCTTGTATTAGCATTGTTCAAATAGCTGTATGGAGATACATATTCAATAGACCCACTGAAATTACCAATGCATTTCCCAAATCTTGAACGTAGCAGCACGCCATCAACCTGTAGCTGGTTGAACCGTTTCTCCACTGCAGCCCAGCCATCATGACCAACTTTTGCAGTCACAAACTGCAAGCCCTTGAGTGCTACAGCAGCGCCACTCTTGCTTCTGTTCAATCTCTTCCTCACGTTCTTTCCCAACTGTGTCTGTGGCGCCTTACTGCTTGAGCTCTTCATCTTTAACCCATTTTTCACCTGCCTAATCTTCGATGACAGCTTGCCGCTCCTTGATGAGGAAGGTGACACAAGTGACAGTCCATCAAACCCACCACCATGTCCGGAGCCGTCATCGACTGCCCTGACATCTTCGATTGCCACTGAATCACGCTGTACAATGGTGATTTCCACAACCTCGTCATCATCTTTGAACCTGGTGGTCTTCACGCCCTTCTGGCTTGATTCTCCCAAATTGCCACTGTGGGGGATTAATGTTGCGGTGTCATCTTGTGACCTCCTTGAACTGCCTGTGTCCATGGCCGCTTCAGTGGCTGCCATATCCTTCTCTACCGCTGAGGCCAAGTTCTCCCTACTCTCTGGTCAAAACATAAATTAATAACCAGGACGAGAATAGGAGCAAACCTTGCAATAAGAACTGAAGTGAAAACTCGCCAACTAAAATACATTTCTTATCTATCCATAATCAGTCAAGTAAAGAAAAAACGAGAGGAGGTACACATCCTTATAGGGTAATATTTCAAGGAAGTGTGTGTTCATTTCTAAAAAGAAAGAAAAAAGAACAAAATTTGAACAAGATAAAAACTACCAGTAGTTTAGGTACAGAAATTTTGCCACAAGACAGGGAAGTCAAAGAGAAGTAAAGGTGACGTAAAATTCAATCAGATCCAGAACTTTCATCACATAACACAAATATGCGTAACATGATGCTACTTTTATGTAAGAAAAGATGATAGCGATAGCCCCAACGGATTCACAGCCTGGACGGCATCAGCGAGGTTTGAAAAGGGAGGAAGTAAAAGCACCCTAGCATAAGTAAGTAAACCGAAAATCAGGGAAGAAACCGTCCTCCGGTTTGAAATACCGCCCACACAAAAATTCCTCCTCGTGCTCAGATCTAGTGGGCGCCGTTCTCAAATATTAAAATAGAATGAAACGCCAGCAACAACCTTTCTCAACCGAACAATCCTTTCACGGTACCAGAAACAGCAACCTTTAATATATCGGAAAAATAGAGAAACGCTTAGGAGTGAGTAGCGGCAAAGGAAGAACTGAACCAAGTGGAGAAAGAGAAAGAAAATCAAGAACTGAAGAAAAAAAGTTTAGAATTTTGGAAGGCTGATGAGATCATGGAGAAGCCGGAGAAGAAAACTCTGTACCTTAAACCCTTCCAGAAGTTTCAGCCGCGGAATGGAACTCCGAGCATTTCCTGAATCCCCTCTGAAGAACAGAGAGAAACCAAGGAATCCAATCTTCAGGGAGCACTCGGATTGCAGGTACAAAAGAAAAAGGAAACAGAGGAACTAACTTTGCGCTAGAGGATTTCAGATTTCAGGGATGGAAACGGAAAGAGCAAAAGGACAAGGTCAGTGGTACCACAGAGGAGGAGGAGTACACGCGGCGCTGAGCCTCAGCAAATGCAGGTGGATTCGCAGGCCAGCCGTCAGCAGCCGGGAGGCAAGCAGCAGATGGAAGTGCAGGTAGGCAGGTACTGGAAAGCAGTAGCACCACCCCTCCCCTCAATGCGATGAACAACAGTTAAAGTGGTCACCGAGGAAACAACAGGGAGGAAGGAGCTAGCGGCGGTGTGGTGTGGCGTGTGCGGACTCGGCAGGAGCGGAGCGGAGTCTGGCGCTGGACGCTTGTGTTCGTGTCAGTTTGTGGCGAGTTGCATTTGTGTTGTACGTTTCTCCCTAACAAACACTGGATGGACAGCTCGACTCCCTCGGACTGCTACTAGCTACAAAACGCATGTGCTTTTGGTGGTGGTGGTGGGGTTGGTGCAGTGCAAGAAACTGCTATTTCTATTGCCTCTGCTGGCCTTTGGACCTTGGGATTCGACGGGGTTGTCTGCTAATCCCAATTGAAGCCTGTGAATCTGCGAGTGAATGCGCTGACCATTTGAAGACCCAACAAAAAAAAAAGCGCTGAGCTAAAATCTTGGGTTCATAAATTAGAGGATGAGTTAGCTGTTTTCTGTAACGCTTGAGAATTATTTATGGAGAGTTTTTAAAACAGAGTGGTATTAGGGTTGTTAACCATGTAGTAGTACATTGAAGTATGGGTGCGTTAATTAACAAGGTAAAACTCATTTCGCTTTCAACCTGTTACGACTTTACTCCCTCCAAACATGAATAAATATAAACCCATTTCTAAAAGTTCAGCTACCACTTGGTTTAATCTATTTTAATTCATAATCTGCTAATAGTTAGCTAGCTAATTGCTTATATCTCATATTAGCTAGCTAACTATTACCTATTAGTTGGAGGATGTTTGGATGCGCAACTATTAGCTAGCTAATAATTTTTTTAGGTTTCTGTTATTATCCACCTACTACTTGTTATTATCTTATTTGGTCTAACTAGTGATGTAGTTGTTATCTAGGTGTCTAGCTAACAATTACTTATTCTATTATTATATCTACTTGGATCTAAAAGAGATAATTGTTAACAGACAACTACTATCTATAGGGATAAAACATGGCCTAATTAAGTTTAATTAACATCTATATACAAAAATAATTGATCAAAGGATACTGATTCAGTGTGGCAGAACCTCCTGAATTAAGTGGCCCACATGCACTCATCATTGTCTCAAAGACTTCTGATCGGCGTGCACGAGTTCCAAATGACTCAAGAAGTCTGTCGGGTGTCCTCGGAAAACCCGAATCATCCACGTTACATTCTTTCCAGGAATTCCCTCATTAAGCATTACAGTATTACAACATTTCATAGATAAGAGAAATCAGAGTAAAAGCGGAAAGTTACATAACATAGATTGAAACTTAAGTCCAACGGTTACAAACCATAAGTATTTAGTACATAAAAGGTTCTGTTGATGCAAAACTGATCTGCAAACACAAAGGGCTAATACCCGATTCAAACGTTAAGGCGTGCCAGCCGATTTGACCTTGCTATCGGCAAAGGTGATAACTCGAATACTTTAGTCCTGACAACAGCGATGCGCCCGGATGTCACGGCTAAGAGGTACTCACGCGGAACTCAAGAACACGCCGAGCTTAAGTCGACGAATTCCTAAGAACTCGTAATAAAAAGAAAAAAGTATGACGAAGTCGTCGAAAAGTAGATGCTGGAATATGAGTAAAAACGTGTGTTTGATTGATTTCTTGATTTTTTATTACAAGGTCCTAGGGTTTATATTTATACCCTGCTCAAAGAGCTACAACCAGACACGATTAGAATTCGAATTCCAAATTACACGGAATCCGTATACAAAACGATGCAAATAACTAAGGAAATAATAAAACTATCCTTCGTGACAAACCGAAACTCCTCCACATGACAACTGGCAGCTTCCGGACTCCTCCTTCGCATCATCGGCAATCCCCTTGCCATAGTCATCGGCAGACCTTTTTATCCAGCCATCGGCACCATATTACTGCCTGTGGACTTAGTCACATTCAACTTCTCCCTCATCGGCAACCATCCTCATCAGCAACCCGCATCGTACTGCCACCCTATCCTGCCATCCTAGACACGTGCCCAAAAATGGTGTCAACACATGCCCCCCAGTTTCGGAGTATAAAACTATTAATGCTCCGAAATTCTCTGCAGTAATGAAGCCTTCTCCGCAATTAATGCTCCTAATCTGGTAACCGACAACTTCAATCTGGACAACTCTGATCCTAATTCTCCGCAGATTCCTCGAAATCCCCAACTTCCTAAACGGGCATCTTTCTTGGTCGTACATCGGCAACAATACCGTTACAAAGATCTGCCGATGCTCTGACCAGGATATTCGCAAAAACGGTTACCTCCCCTCTATCCGCCCATCGGCAAGATGACCGTTATAGAATATCGCCGATGGACCGACCAGGAGATCTCGCACAGTAAAATATCTTTAGATAATGACCGCTTCCCGTCAAATCACCTGCACAATCCCTGGATTACCGTGCGAACAGTTACCATATCCACCTGAGTACCCTCGGGCTTCTCGGATGCGGCAAAGAGATAAGTCGGATTTGCCCTTGCCCATCTTGTCCTATAAATAGTTCCTTCTTGGGTACTCCTCCCCCATTACACCATTCTACTATCCACCTTTGCTTTTCCAGCGGCGGCGCCATTTACAACCCTCAAGATCTCCGACAAGCACTCCTCTCCATCAACTCCGGTGCCCTCCAACGTCCTCTTCACGACAAGATGGCCATTGGCTTCGTCGTCCCTGAGGTCAGACTTCCATCTCATCTCCTGTACCTTTTCTCGCATTCCTGTTCATCTGCGATTCATCTTACTGAATATCTTCCTTTTCCTTTTTCTTTGTATTTTTATTCCCCAAAACACTAGGAGTTGTCCAACAAAATTGTCATCCCTACCGATCAACCACACCTTCAGTGCCTCGGCCCTCTAGGGAATCCAGATCCAACCGACCTTATCAATGCAGAAACCAACAGGATTCCCTTTAGAGCCGAAAACTTTTCTTTAGATCTGTGGAAAGACACCTTTCGCTCTTGGCCCAGCCCTACTGTAGGGTGGAAAGATTGGTTCTTGAGGGTCAGCAATTCTTATGAAGTCCAGTGGGGTGAGAGGAAGCTAGCTCAATGCATTAGGCTATCCATTGTCGATATGCACAGGAACGAGTCACTGCTGATAGCTGCATCCTACTTTTGGTCAGACACTCTCAATGCTTTTGTTTTTGGCCACGGCCCTGCTTCTCCTACCCTTGCCGATGTAGCCATGCTCACTGGGCTAGATATATCTTCTGCCGATAGCACCCACTTTTTTGATACTGCCCCCAGTGCCAAAGTGGAGACTCGCGCTATCGGCGGTTGGTCAGGGTACATCCAGAAGTACCGCGGGAGAGGGCCTGTCACCCTAAAGGAGCAAACCACCTTTCTGAACATGTGGCTGGACAAGTTTGTATTCTGTGGTCGATCGGCAGGACTGACTTCTGTCTATCTATCGGCAGCAGAAAGACTGGCTAGCGGTGGCCAATTTCCTCTCGGCCGATATTTGCTCAGCGCTGTTTACCACCTTCTTCATCAGGTAGCCCAGAAACTCCTGCTTGGCCAATCCATCGGCAACTTGGGAGGCCCCTGGTGGTTTATTAATATGTGGCTCAATCTGCACCTGCATAAGCGCCTTGATTTCAACTTGTTCTCACAGCACTTCCCAAGAGATATAGCCGAAAATCATGTGTTGGGTGAAGAGGAATCGGCAACGCGTGCCCCCTTGAACTTTGGCGAAGCCGTTATAGTCTTACCCGGTTCAGGGAACAATCCGGATCAGATCGGCCGATTCTTCGAGACTCTGTATGAGGGATTGGCCAGAGATGAACGACCATGGTTGGCCTATGATGACCCAGACAGCATGCTCCCTCTAACCTTCAATCCATTTGATGAAGCTCTTGACAGGGATAATGAGGTGATGATGGCAATTGTGACTCCCAGAGCCATACCAGTGAATTTCTTCGGTAGCACAAAAACCTCTCCCCAAACCTATGAATTTTACAATCCATCGGCATTAGCTCGCCAGCTAGCTTTCGGCCAGTTGCCGATTGCACTTCCTTATGCCGATGTGATAAAGCCCAGAGAACCCATCACCAACCTTCTCGAGTGGACTCGAGTAGCCCAGCTACCACCAAATGCCGATACAGATGTAGATCTGTCAGAATGGGTTCCAGCTGCCTTTATCACTCAGGCATACAAGCTATGGTGGGCAGAATGGAAAGAGAATCTCTTCTGCAGATCGGCCCTCTCATACCGCGGCATGATCGACCCTGAATACGAAGTCCCTGATGACACTGTAAGTATTTTAAACCGATGTCTCATTTTCCAATACTATTTCCATCGGTAACTTACCCCTGTATTCCTTTTGCAGGTTGACAACACCCCCCCATCGGTTAGCAGGAGTGGCAAGCCGATCGACTTGTTCCCCTCAGGCCCGATCTCCTCAATCGGCCACAATGCTCCCACTCTGGCTTCCATCGTGCATCGGGGTGCGCGCCTCAAGAAAGTTACCACCAGGAAAACTCAGACATCGCCAACGGTAACTGCTTCCACTCTGGCGCAAGCTTTCAAGGCAATTTGTCAAACCCTTTTCATTTATGCTGACTATCTTTGTATCGGCCATCTGTGTTCATAAACTCCTTTTTGTTGTTGCAGCAAACTGGTGCATCGGCAAAAGCCAAACGCCAAGGTACCGATGCCCCCCAGTCTAGCCAGCCAAAGAGGAAGGGCACCCAAGGTGCTAAGGCTGGAACAAAGCGCCAGAAAGTGGCAACTCCCCCTCCTCCTCCGGTGTCTCCAATCCCGGTGGAATCTTCCCCTTCTTCTCCAGAAGTCCAGACACAGCAAGCACCATCTCCCCAACCAATGCAGGAAGCACCACAGATGGAAGAACCCCAGCAGGAAGAACCTCAAACAGAAGGTACATCAGCTGACGTGGGTGAACAAACAACTGGCCCGGCAGGTCCAGTTATATCATCGGCGGTTTCCCCGATTCAGACAACTGTTGTTCCTCCTCCGGGTAACATATTTCAACAATACTTCCGCCGATAAACTTATTCTCATTTAGTCTCATAACCCTTCCTGTCTTCTTTCAGTTGATATCGTTCCATCGGCAACATTTGCCGATCAACCTGTAGCTCCATCGGTATCTTTGAGTCAAAGGCAAGAAATTGCCTTGAAACAAGTAAGTCATCCAATTTTTCCACCAGTATCGTCTGCCGAAGCTTTGACCATAAAAATGACTTATTTCATTCTCATTTTCAGGAACAAGATTCTCCTGATAGCTTATTCTCCTTCGCCATTGATATCTTCGAAGAAGAAGGTGAGGAAGCAAGCTCCTCTCGGGCAATTGGGAATGTATCGGCAGAAACCAGGGCTAAGCTGGAGGAGCTATCGGCCATACTTCATCAAGACACAGCTCAACTGGTCAACGATTCTGACCCAGCCAAGGCCCTGTTCAAAACCCTTAGAGGCCAAATTCCTGCCGATGCTGAAGAAACCCTCTTCCATGCTGCACACCTAGAAAGCCGCCAGCTACAGTACCAGAGAGCCACTCGACGCCTTGCCGATAGAGCCGCTCAAATCCAGCTTTCTGAGGAGATGATGAAAGAAAAACTCTTAGCCGATGAGAAACATAAGAACATCGGCACCTTAAAGTCCTCAGGTGATGCACTGAAGCAGAAAGTATCTGATCTATCGGCAAAAAGAGAAGCTCTACTGGCCGAACTCAAGCAAGTAGAGGATGCTCTGTCCCAAGCCCAGCAAGAAGAGAGTCAACTGCCGGAGACCATCAAGCACCTTGAACAAGAACGAAACGTCCATGGTCGCAAAGCGCTGCAGTGAAGAGGAAGCTGAAGCC